>NW_015665038.1:1549477-1557256 GCF_001515625.1 Sinocyclocheilus rhinocerous
AAAATAATTTTAATGTCATACAAAAAAAAAAAAAGTCATTGGCCTGAGTAAATAGTACCATTAAAGAATTGTGATTACACAAGTAGTGTAGACCTACTAATTTAGGAGGTGAAAATACTGTGAAATTACAAATGGCATGACATTTGAAAGCATAACAACTGAAAGTCTATGAAACGTCAGTCAATAAAGCATTAAACAATGCCACTTAAAGTTTTGAACTAAAATAATATTGCAACCATATACCTTTTGAATGAATGAAAATGCATATTTTTCAATTAAAGAAAACTTAGAGAGTGTAGGCTTAAATAATGAGGTCCAAGTTTAAGAATACGCTAGAAGTTTTTTTTCTCTCTCTCTCTATTTAACAGCATTAACTTACAATGAAATACGTCTTCCCTCAGGTAGATTGAATGTTTTCCTGCCTTGCTGGATGTTGGGCTCATGATCAATAAGTTGTTTGCATTCACCCAAACTGATCAAAAATCAAAATCAAAAAGCGGACGGTGAAGGGAATTGCCATTAGAGCGAGTCCCGCTCGCTGTGAAGCGGGAGCAGCAGAGGATTCCGCTTGGTCTTAAAGCCTTCTCTTTAACGGCTACTTCACGAATAAAACAATGATTAGCGCAAAAAGAATGATTAATTATTGAGAATTTGTTATTGATATGGTCTAGTGAAAATAGTAATATGGGCTGCGAAAAAATAATAAGTAAATAGAGTGGTGCTGCTGTGAGTGCAGGCAGTCTAGGGACAGCATCCATATTTCAACCCAGTGGAATGACAACACCGGCCCTCGCGGCCAAAAAAGCAGACCGGCCCACCGGGAATCTTCCCGGTGCTCCCGATTAGCCAATCCGGGCCTGCTTTCTGGTCTCCTTCAACTACAAATGTGTGTGTGTGTGTGTGTACACAGGATTGGCTATACTTTTGAAGGCCAAGTTTTTTGAAAATATATTTATAAGTCAAAAATAGACTTCTGAAGACATTTGAAGTGGCCTTCACTATTTGAAAAGCCAAATCATGTTTTTGTCTTTGAGTCTTTTCATATCAGCATGTTTCTGTCAGGGTTAAAGGGCTGATAAAAATTCTGTTTACTCACCCTCATGTCTTTCCAAACCCATTAAACTTCATCTTTGGAACACAAATGATGACATTTTAATCCGTGCAACCAAAGGTTTTAAAAAGTATAATACATTTTAAAAGTAATCCATATGAATGGAGCAGTTTAAACCAGGTCTTCTATCGAGCCACAACCAGTTTATGATGAACAGTTTTAATTTAGGCTTTTATTCACATCTTTCTTTGACTTACAGAAATGAAACGGGTGAGTACGACAGAATTTTCCGTTTTTGGGTGGATTATCCCTTTAAGGTTTGGGGCTTAGCAAAAAGAATCACTTCTGTATGAAAACCATTGCAAATATGAGATGCCTTTACTAATATAGGGTATATGTGTGTGTGAGCAGGAACCAAATAAGTAATGATTATGCTGTCCTGACATATGGAGATGGGCTCCAATTAGCAACCTGAAGCCAAAAGCTGAGGGCACATGACTGCTTCTGTAGTTCACTTAGCCATGCCACCAACAAACACACAGACATTATTAAAATGTTTTAAAAATGCCAAATTCCCCAGCAACCACACAGACAGAGCATTTTTCCCCCACTGTGCATTTGGCTTGATGAGTGAGTGATCAAATTATGTGATAATGACATCCTGCACTTCTCCTTTATAAAGATCATCTTCCTCTGTCTCACAGCACAGTAGCTCTGAGGACAGATTCATTTAGCAGATACCAATTCTGCACTCCATTTGTACTAGAAATCATCATTTCAGTGATATCATTCAGTCTGTATGAGATGTATTTTTCCTTTTTTTATTATAAGCTTTTGCCATTTGATCTTCTTAGCTAAGACTTGATGTCACTGCAAAACATTGGCACAATGCGCCTTCCTTCTCTACAATCTGACTCATCACACACTCAGCAACACTAGAAACATGTTAAAACAGAGAATGATTAAACATCCGCATGGCATTCCAATTCTTCTTCAGGTACGACTCCAACATGAATCTGTGGAGCGGCAAGGTGGCATCCCTCAGCAGCCCCCGCAGCAGTGTGTGTGTGGTGGAGATGGATGGGTTCTTGGGGGGCGGGGGGTATTTGATGGAGCAGTCGGAACCAACATTGTAGAGAGGTACTTTACATATGCTGCATATAGACATATGTCAGGCAACAGTTGATGATTGT
Organism: Sinocyclocheilus rhinocerous; assembly: GCF_001515625.1. NCBI lineage: Eukaryota > Metazoa > Chordata > Actinopteri > Cypriniformes > Cyprinidae > Sinocyclocheilus > Sinocyclocheilus rhinocerous. Next base: position 1,551,722 of record NW_015665038.1, read on the forward strand.
TATACAGCATACTGTAACAGGACAGTGGTTTATAAATTTTGTAGACAAAAATAAGTTTTAAATATTTGCAAAACTACAATTGGTGTTAAAAAGCACTAGTAATATATTTTGTCTAATATCATCATGTAGAATATCTGACATTGTGAATAACTCTGTGATACCTTTAATTGGAAAAATCTAATTATTTTATTCAGGTATGATCCTGTGCTGGACTCCTGGACCAAGATGGCTCCAATGCACCGTCATCGCTCTGGGGCAGCTGCGGCAGTACTGGATGGGTTCATATATGTCATAGGAGACACTCCATTGAATTCAGGTCAGAATTGAGAATTGATGTTTAGTTGATGTTGATGTTTTTCAACCCAGTCTCATTGGAACTTTTTTTTTAAGTCAAATGTGGTGGTGACATTTCTGCAAAATGATATTACGTTGCTTCATGCACATTTCGCAACATTTTTAAAGTGAAATGTCTAGAGGGTAGCACTGAAAGCGCTTTTAGTTTTATTCAAGACCGATGAACGTGAATCTGGCGATGTTTTATTATGTTGGTTGTTGTGTATATCCGGTGAGTGGCACTAAAAAGTTAATGTTCTATTATAATAACCTACCACTTACATAGGGTTAACAGTAATAACCAATTAGGTTAACTGATAGGGTTCACAAAAGCAAATGGGAGATAAAAACACATTTGCTGGGACAGCTATGCAATTATAGCTTGCTTCTACAAGTCTTTAAGGTCTTTTATCATGACTCAAGTTTTGCTGGACGTGTACTTGAGTGCTCAGCATCACAAGTTCAGTGTTGTTCCGGGTGAGCTACCGAGCAAGTTTACTTTATCAGAAAAACCATACATATGGAGCTGGTTTTGTGATGCGAACGTCAAAATGTGATTTACAAATCATCCACTATGGTAAAAGTGTTTTGAGGTCATAACAGAATTGTGGAAGTTTTGTATCAATTGACAATCTGCCCCATAATCTTTTTTTTTTTTTTGTGAAGAGAAAGAAACATTCTGTATTTTACTGCCACTAGCGTTCATTTCAGCTGGAAAATGCAGTGTATTGTAGGTACATTTTTGGAATTTAGAAAAAAATGTATGTATATAAATGTAAAATGTAGACACATTTTTTTCCAATGAGCTTATGTTGGTTAGGTATCTATGATAAAACAAAGGTTGTGTCTGTCATGAATTCTGTCCATAGACTTCCATCCGACTGCCACAAGAGGTCACCTCTTCATCATATTGACTCTCACACCACACAGACTGTTACATGTCACTCCGGACTACAGTTCCTATCATCCATGGTGGCGGCAACTGCTGCAGAACCTCCAGAGGTGTCAGTGGTGTCCATTTATGAACTCTCTGCCTGCCCAGCCAAGGCCAAGGAGGAGGAAGTCTATGGACAGAATTCATGACAGAGGAACATTGGCCAGGTATGGACACAGCACGTATATTAACTCTTAAACAAGGCCCGTGTTCGCTGGAGAACTATATTCAAGAGTATCTAGCCATTGCCTATTACTCTGATTTACCGGACTGTTTGTTGATAGAGTTTTTTTGCGATGGCATTAATCAACCGCTGAGGTCTAAGCTTAGACGCGAGGGTCCGCGTTCATCACTCTCTCAGTTTATGGACTATGCTTTGTTGTGTGTTGGCTCTTCTTTCACTGTGGGTGTCGTGGAGGAGGAACCGCATCTATGACTGAAATGGTGGCTGCACCAGAGTGCACTCACAAAATGGAGGCCACAACAACCGGTCACGTCATTACTGCCAATCGTGAGCCAAGTCAAGTCACAGCTGATCTTCGTGAGCCAAGTCAAGTCACCACTGATCTTCGTGAGCCAAGTCAAGTCACAGTTGATCTTCGTGAGTCAAGTCAAGTCACAGTTGATTGTCATGAGTCAAGTCACAGTTGATTGTCATGAGTCAAATCACGTCACAGCTGATCTCCCAGAGCCTCGTCATGTCTCAGCTGTTTATCCAGAGTCACGTCACATCACAGCTGATCATCCAGAGTCATGTCACATCACAGCTGATCATCCAGAGTCATGTCACATCACAGCTGATCATCCAGAGTCATGTCACATCACAGCTGATCTTCCAGAGTCTTGGCTATGGAGGCCGTCTGTGAATTCTCTGCCTGTCTTGTCACGGCTATGGAGGCCGTCTGTGAACTCTCTGCCTGTCCTGTCACGGCTATGAAGGCCACCTGTGAACTCTCTGCCTGTCCTGTCATGGCTATGGAGGCCGTCAATGAACTCTTGCTTTGCTCTGAACCGGCCGATGAGGCCATCTCCGAACTCTCGTCCTGTTCTGAATCAGCCTTGGAGGCTGATTGTGATCTGTCTGTCTGTCTGTCTGTCTAGATGCTGATTTTGAACTCTCTGTCTTGCCCGTTTCTGTCAATCTGTCTGATCATGAACTGTCAGTCTGTCCAGGATCAACCTATGAGTCAAATTTTGAACTGTCTGCCTGTCCCGTTTTGATCAGTGAGCTTGCTTATGAACTGTCTGCCCGCTCAGTTGTCACCAGGGAAAAGATTGATGGACTTCTTGTGTTCCCTGCCCCGGTCCTTGAGACTGTATATGCTCTCTCTGTTTCTTGTGTCTCAGTTTTCCCTAGGTCCCAGTCTCTACCAGGGGTTTCTGCTCCGCCTTCTCCATCTGCTCTGCCGTGGTGGTCTTCTGTACCATCTGCTCTGCCGTGGTGGTCTTCTGTACCGTCTGCTCCGCCGTGGTGATCTTCTGCTCTGCCTGTTCCGTCTGCTCCGCCGTGGTGGTCTTCTGCTCTGCCTGTTCCTTCTGCTCTGCCATGGTGGTCTGCTGTCTGGCTCTGGTGGTCTTCAGGGGGCTCTGTCATGAATTCTGTCCATAGACTTCCATCCGACTGCCACAAGAGGTCACCCGCTGTTTCGGACTGTGTTTGCTCCTCGCCTGGATATATGCTCACGTTTACGGATTACCCCTCTTGTCAAGCCCTCTGGATTATGTTTGCTGTCGTCTGACTCAAGCCCGTTTAGGGATTGCTCTTCTGTCTTGCCTGTGCCATACCTGTTTGCTGTTGTTCGACCCTGCCTGTGTTTTACCCTGACTGTTTAAACCCTGACTGTTTATTAATAAAAGCTTGCACATGGATCCGCACGCCTCTCGTCTCATCAGCCCCGTTACAGTGTCCCCCAAATGGTGTATACGCCATGCACTTTTACTATGCACTTTTCGTATGAATTTAAGACGGTTGGTTTGTCATTCAGCAGCAGAGCCTGTGCATAAAGTGTTCAACTTTCAGCAATTTTATCGGTTGAATAAGTGCAACATCTAAGTATATGAAGTGCACTTCTTGTTGGAATTTTCAGTTTGAACACACTCACACTTATACTACCATTAAATGGTATAGAATAATAGTGCATAAATATGCAAATTGGGAAACACCTAAGGTACTGTGAACTATTTTGGCTTCTCTCAAAGAGATGTCCTCAAAACTAAATACACAAAATGATATAATTTCCTGTTAAAAAAGCATACTCTTCAATCTGTTACTTAGTGGGAGGGGAAATGGCAGGGAGAAGAGGCGAGAATGGGATTGGGAAATGTCACCAATTACATTTGAACTTGCATCACCCTCATGGGAAGCAGAGCTTAGTGTGTCAGAGTATGTATGTTCACATCTAGACCACAGCTCTCACAGTTCGTTATTTTCTGAAGGGCTGCTCCACAAAGCCAACCATATAGTGCAAGTTATTCAGGACTTTAAAAAGAATAAACATTTTATTCTGACGAAACACACTACATAATGCTGTCATCCTGCACTTAATAATAACAGGCCAGAGTGTGATGTTTTTACGTCAGTAGTGACCTGAATGCCTCTGCTGCAGAAAAACTGGTCATAGCTGTAAAAATATTTCCAGAGGACAGGGGCAAATATAAGTACTACATTTGAATGTGTTAATGGCTATTTCTGTCTGTGAGAAGTGAGGGTCAAGAGAACTCCCACAACCTTTCTTTTGGATATTTACTTATCAGTGCACTGGGAGCAATGCTTACAAGCTTTTCAACGGGGACAAAAAACCATACACACAAGTTCATGTAAATAAAATAAATGTAAATCCTGTGCAGATCCAAAATAAAGATAAAAATTTGTAAATGACTGTCCGGAGGGTAAACACTATGGGCTGCGTTGCATTAAAGGTCCCATATTGTCAAAACTGAAATTTCCTGGCTTTTTTCATGATAACTTAATTTATTTGTGGGGCTGTCACGTGATGAACGAATGACTCAAACCCGAAGACTTGTCAGATAAGAGGTGAGGTGAGCTAATCATAGACTGAAGACCCAGGTAAACAATGAATTAATCTTTTCTGTTTCTTATTATAGCATTATAGTTTTGTATTGTTTGTAGTGTGATCAACGTTTGCTTAAGTAGTAGACGTGTTAGGGAGTAACCTGAGACGTTTTTCACGAACCGTTGTGACTTCTGTAAAAAGATGACGTCAGAACTACACAGTCACCACCCCGAGCACCGCCCACAGTCCCACTCTCCTTTTGCCAAACCCCCAGACAACATCACATCCATGCTATTGCTGAGCAACAACAAGGAAACATGTTGAAAAGGTTAACTTTAACCACAAAACCAGAACGGCCGACCTGTAACGTTACACTCTCACTCAAAGGATGGACGATCTGACAGGATTGTTACTATGAGGTGGATCACATCTAACGTGTATAGTAAAGACAAACTCACCGTGTCTATCTAGTCATGATGAAGATGTATATACATTACATAGACATATGGCAAGAAATCTGTACACACGCCCATAACAACAAAAGACAATACTTTATTGAACCTTTTCTGATAAGAAGTGTGCGCTGCAAACGCGACCATTTTTGACGATTGTTTCTGTCCAGTCTGCTCGTTTTATCGCATTTAACCACAGCTGTCGTCGGTTTTTTGTCTGGCAGTGGCAGCAGATATGCGATCAAATTTCTAATTTGAGGCTGTATTACGTCGATTCTGGCACCCAACATCACAACAAGATGATATTTTAAGCTCCTTATGTAGCCGAATCTGCGCTGGTTTGAATGGGCCGCCTCCAGTTTCCCCTTTGTTTTGCTGCCTCCAGCTAGCGCTGTGATGTCGGCTGACCCTAGTTACCTTAGTTACCTGTGGCCATGCGTCACTCAGAAAACAACAGGCCAATCAGAAGAGAGGCTCATGAATATTAATAATATTAATTAGAATCGACCTGTTCTCAGCAGAGCTCCTGAGAAAGGAGCTGTAAAAATATATTGAGATGGTTTTTGGTACTTATACCGCAAATATATATTCTTAAGGACATCAAAACCTAAAATAAAACTCCAGAAAGGCGTAAAATATGGGACCTTTAATACGGGTAATTCTCAGATTATATGTTCTTATGAAATTTCATACAATAATATAATCAAATAAAAATTTCAATATATATACAGGTGCATCTCAATAAATTAAAATGTCGTGGAAAAGTTCATTTATTTCAGTAATTCAACTCAAATTGTGAAAC
>NW_015665038.1:1558413-1573992 GCF_001515625.1 Sinocyclocheilus rhinocerous
GTGTTTCTATTGACCTTACTTGTGAGTATCACCAATCCACAGCAGGCTACAGCATACATGACTCTAGTTACCTGTGGTTGGCCTGACCGTGCGTCACTCAGAGAACAACAGGCCAATCAGAAGAGAGGCTCGTGAATATTAATTAGAGAGGCCAAAATCGACCTGTTCTCTCAGCAGAGCTCCTGAGAAAGGAGCTGTAAAAATATATTGAGATGGTTTTTGGTACTTATACCGCAAATATATATTCTTAAGGACATCAAGACTTAAAATAAAACTCCAGAAAGGTGTAAAATATGTGACCTTTAAATATGAATTATTACTGCAACATTTACTTCACCATCTTTTAAAAGTCTTTTTTTTATTATAATAATAATACAAATCTACATCTAACGTAATGAATAGTACATTCGCCAAAGTTGTTGTGTGCAATATGATGTACTCACAGAAAACTATTTTATGCATAATGTGGGTCCCTCCTCATATGACCAGCCAAATAGTACTCGTTTTATACTCTTTTGCCTATGGTATTGCTGCAATGACATCCGATAACCAAAACATTTTCACTTATGTGTATTCACGCTTATATGTGTCGGTATAAATACCATGATTTGCATTTGACTTTCTTTCTTTCATATAGAACAGAAAATAGTTCTCTAACTCAATGTTAAAGCTGCTCTTTACATACAGTCAAAGAATGGTTGCCACATCCTCGTCCACTTTTACTATATAAACAAGCAGTTTGGACATCAAAGCGTGACCTTTTTCATTTATCTGAAAGTTACTTAAAAATACATGAGGCAGTTCATACAAAAAAATATGTGTAAATACATTTTCTGTGAATAACTTTAGAATTTCTACATTGTAAGTAATTTAGATATTTTGGGGGGATTAAAGTAGGCCTACATTGTCTTAGTAAGAGGCTGAAAAAGGTCTGACGCTAAAGTGCCCTTGCCGTCCGGTCTATCCCCCGGTCCGCGATTTCTGCCGAGGGTAGGGGTGTGCGATATGAAGATTTTTGATCGTGGACGATAAAAATGTCTCCACGATCTGCTTTTGAAGAAATATCATTGTATCGTGCTACAGCGCACATTCTATCAGTTGCAGTTCTGGTGCCCCCGAATCAATATAGGCCTACTGTAGGCTACAACGCGACATACATTAACATCAGTGTTAACTATGGCGGCAATCCTATGCCATTAATAACCGAGCGCACCACTGATGCTGGCGCCCGCGGTAGATCACTTCCGCGAGAGGAAAACAGATTTACACGCGAGGAAAAGGGAGCCCGCGAGCTCCTTTCAAAAATTCGTGTGTGCTGTTCTGACGAGCGCTTTTTCTGAGCACACCCAAAGCGTGTGCACGAAAACGAAAAAGCCCGTCAAACTGCCTGATGATTACTGAACTAAGTTATGTTTTGTGCTAATACTGTCAAAACACACAAGGTTTATGTATAGACTCAGTAGGTTATGTCTAAAATGAAAGTAAACAACAGAGAAACGGATGCGTGCCTGTATATTATGCGTGCAGGTCTTAAAGGGACAGTAGGCTACACGCTGCCGACTGTAATTAAAGGGATAGTTCACCCTAAAATTTAATTTCTGTCATTATTTATTCACTCATATTATTATTTCATATTCACATATAATTTATTCATTATTTAGTCCCAAACCAATATTAATTTCTTTCTTGTGTTGAACACAAAAGAAGATATTTTGAAGAATCTGGGTAACCAAACAGTTGCTGGTCCACATTGACTTTGATAGTAAAAAAAAATACTATGGAAGTCACTGTGGACCAGCAACTGTTTGGTTTTCCACCTTCTTCAAAATAGCGTTTATGTTTAGCAGAAGAAGGAAACTCGTTCAACTTTAAAACATCTTTTGAGTGAGTAAATGAAGGTATAAAAATAAAACACTAGCCTGTTTTAATTTTTGGGTGAATTATTCCTTTAATGTTAATAAGACACCAAACACAAAGAGAAAAATCACTCACTACTCTTGACTGAAAAACTTTAATACATTTGCTTTCATAGGAATCAATGCATACAGTGATTTATTTTTATATTTGTTCATTCAATTTTTTGAATGCTCCTGCTCAACACACCTATTGTAGCCTACCTGAAAATAAAACACTGTTTATTTTATTTGTATATTATGTGTATTTGAAATGTGTGTCTTTGTTCTCATTTTTTCATAACAAAGCACTTTAACCCGCTGGAAGGAACATGGTGGCCGTGTTTCCCATGCGCACTGTCAGAGAGCAGCCAGGCTGTGCAGTATACAGGGCGCATCTATATGGCAGGCGGCAGAGATGAACTACATTTGGAGCTCAGCACTGCAGGGAAGTTTGACCCTGACAACCAGAAGTGGACCCCTGTCAAACCCATGAGACACAAACGCTTTCAAGATTATTCTCCTCACAGCAGCCTCTTTTCTATTTTTCAATGCCTGTTGACATTTTAGTACACACCTATTGACTTTTTTGACTTTCATCCTGAAGTACACCGCAGCAACTGCTGACACTTTATTGACAATAGTCTTGCCTCCTGGCTGACAGAGTAAAATGAGTTTATAGTTCTTAGTGTTTTGTTTAATCTCTTGTCATGTTGGCGGTTTGGAGGTTTCACTGGCAGTGTTTGGTGGGATGCTGCTGGCACTATAGGAGGCTCGGATGGGATATCAACTCTTATATCAATTGTGGCTTATAACCCCAACTCAAACACTTAGAGGTGTGAACTCTTACACATTCATCAAGTTTTCTACTCTTCTCTTCCTTAGATAACGTTTCTTCTCTTTCCTCTCTTGACAGACACTTTGGATGTATGAAGACTAAACACCCAGGGGGAGGAGTTGTCTTGCTAAAAGAACACAATAAGGACTTGTTCTAAATTTTTGCTTTATTTGCTAAACTCTTAGTTTGCTCTCGGAGTGAAAATGTATTTTATAAATGTGTGGTTGTAGTAAAATTTGTTACAGTAGTTTTTTGATTAGTGGAGCTAATATGTCAGGTTATAGAGGTGACTAATGAAAATGAGAAAGCAGAAAAATAATTTAATATCAACCATGATAGAAACCATCCATCACATTATATGGGTCTCTCTGGGAAGGTTTTATTTACAGACAGAAAGACTGGCATGGAAAATGAGTGCACACTTATTGAAAGTGCCTTGTTATGGACACTTACTAATGGACAGTCCCCCTGGAGCAATCTGGAGTTACAAGCATTGGTCAATGGCACTGTAATGAAAGCAGATCTTAGAACTACTTCATTTCACCTCTAAGAGTATAAATATAAACCTCAGGCCTTTGGATTTCCATCCAGGATCACAATGGTACAACCACCTTAATATAGGTTTCAACATATTCATCATGTAAGAGCTAGACAAAACTCTTGACAACGCTTTTAAGCATGAGACTGTGTAAAAATGTCCTTATCAGACACAATGGTTTCTATTCACAAATATGTATTTTGTTATTAATGGTCCCAGACTCTGACCCTCTTTATTTATCTGAAGTTCATTCAAAATATATGAGGCTGTTCAAAGAAATATGTAAAGCACTTTTTGTGTGAATAACATACATTTCTGAATTAAAAGTATTTTGTTGGGGAATTAAGTCAAAAATTATTGTCAGATGGTACAAACCATTAAGAACAAAAAACCAAGAGTGAATAAGTCTAAGTCAGATAATCAGTTCCTGAATAACCAATATTCAGGAAGACATTTTATGTGAGAATAGAATAGAATATGACTGTGTCAAGGCCATAAAGTTTATATATTACATATTTTTATGTAGGTCATATAGACTCTATATTATAGAGTAAGAAGGCCTTGATAGTCATGACTCAAAAATCGACAACACTTTGTATGAATGAATGAATCCTTTGTGTATTCAAGGTCTATGAGCATTTCTTCTTTGAATCATCTTTAACATCCTTATTACTTTAACATTTAAGGATGCGGTAACTGGCTCTTTTTATTTTTATTACCTTATTAATTTAGCATTGAAATAAAGGAATATTGAATTGTCTTGATTTATTAGTATATATTTTCAGTGGATGTCAATATGACATGCTTAGTTGATTCTTGATCTATGATTATTTATTATGTCAGTGTGCTGGTAAAGAATTACTAGGTTTGCTACTATGTCTGATAGAAAAAGATACGCTCGAATTCTGCGTCAATGGTTTTATGGGAAAGAGAACGAGTTCCTTGCTTTTGTATATGGCTGAAATTAAATCAGCCAATGAAATTAATTACACCTAAAAGTCAATGACCTGATCAAGGTCTTGATTTTGATGGGTTAGCAGCTTATTGTAAGAAAACACACAGCATAAAATGATTGAGGTCGACGGGAATGTTTGTGGTGCATGGTTTAATTTGATTTGAATCGCACGCGCGTAGCTCTCTCTTTAGTGATGTCCGTGTTGTCGAGGATTTCAGGTAGTCCAGAAGATGGCGATGTAAGCTTTGAAGGAGAGAGAAGAGCGGCTGTACGGGTGACTTAGTGGCTTTACCTAACAGATACAGAGGTGACAGCGTCTCAAACATTTCCCTGCTGCTCGACATCTCTTCTGACGCGCAGCAGTTGCCGTTTTCTTCTCGTGAATGAAGGCTTTGGGCTCACTGGATACAAAGAGACTCCAATATATGATTTGGATGAGGACAACATATTATCATTCTTTAATAACCAACATCACCAGTATCTCAAGGATGCAAAGTTGAATTGCAGGCGACAAACAAACCGAAATGTTGAAGGTACTGAGTATTGCGCCCAGCGGTGCTCTTCTGTAAGAGGAGGTCAGGGTCGTTATCCGCCCCTTTAATGCAAGTGTCCATGGAGGACGGATCTATCAGGACATTACCATCGGAAGTCCTTCACGGACACTTCACAGTGGCTTTTGTAAAAAATGTGCGGCGTTTGGGTCGCCAGTAACACGGTTATTTACAATGATGGGACCGCGCAGCCAGTCTCAGGCAGGTGAGGACAACATGTCATGCCACAAATGACTAATTCGTGTTCGTGTCTAATACTTTTTACATTTATCATAATGTTTGGTGAAAATGGCTTTTCTTATGGGCATAACTATTAGTGCTGTAGATTTGCTAATGGAAATGATACAAAAACAACAACAGTTCTGACAAACAGATTATAAACAGTGTAAATATGTAGTTGTCACCTTACAATAGAGTTCAATAAATACTGATTTGAAAAATATTGAGTATTATTTTTAATATTGTTATTATTATTTGTTGTTGTTTTGGTTTTGTTTATATATGTGGCCACTAACTGATATACAGAACCGATTTTCATTGTTTTAATTTTAGCATTTTACATAACATCAGCAACAAAAACAACAAAAGTCAAATTGTTTTTTTTAGTGCTGTTTATTATTATTATTATTGATGATGATGATGATGGTAATAGTAGTCGTTTTAATTATGCAATGTTGTTTTATATGCAAATTATTTTCATTATATGCACTTTATTTTTGTTTTTGAGTTGTCTGATTTAATGAGCTATGCATTTCTTACTTGACAATAAATTGCTGTTATATAAAGAGTGAGTAATTATGCAAACAATGCATTAAAATTGTTACCTGTGAATATTGAATAGCTCCACCAAACAGTGCCAGTTATTTCTAGACTCAATAGCAAACAACCAGTAATCAGTTTTTATCGCCATGTAAATATTGGTAACAAATACTGAACTGATTATTGGTATTACCTGATTTGACATTTAAAAATGACTTTAATATATTCATAATTGTTATATACTTTGTTCAGTTATTTTCAGGTATTTATTTATACTTTTATATTTACATATCTATTTATATTATTTTATTTATTATCTTATTATAATTTGTTATTTTATTTATGAAACCAATTTTGAAAGGTACTATATGAAGTAATTTTATTTGGTTTCCTGTCGTATAATATCTGCAAGTGCACACAGATGCATTTTCTTGTCAGTGCCATTTTTTCCCCCTTAGGAATACCCATTTTTTTACGTCCTCAACAGAGTCCTTTTTAGGGCTGCACGATAAATCGCATGCGATATTTAACGCGCATCTTGTCAGAAAAGCCGGTTCTGTAATCAGTGGTAAATCTCCATCACGTGTGTGCTTTCACATTGAGCAGCATTAACTACACAGAGCCGTTGTTCACTGACGAGCTACGCAAAACCACGTTCATATTCGCGCGATTTTTTGCGCAGCTCGTCTTGTCTGGGCACTGTATAACCCTTGAGCAAAGGCACATTTTAGTCTGAGTTTTATGCACTGTACTTCATTGTACCCCTTGGCCAAGCAAATCACCCTCCACCCACTCATCAGTGATTTGCACACTAATGCAGTCACTCACTACTGTCATTACACACTCATGCATTCCTAAGAGTGCTAATAGAAACCATACAGTGAACATTCTAGATGATAGTTTTCACAGTGTATAAAATGTGACAAGAATGACATAAAAGGTGCACATCAGACTGTGGATTGTAGTTCCTCAAGGGTATAATTATTGGCAAGGGTACTAGTGAACTATCTGTGAAAAATGCCTTGTTATTGGATAACTATTAGATAGAGACTGTTAAAGCTTTCCAGCTAAGTTATTCATACAGGTACAGGACAGAGGAGTAAGCATACAGTAATGTATTCTCTCTGTAACCCCCTATTAGCCTATAACAGCATGGATAAATTTTTATGTGCTTACATTATTGGTCTTCTTTATGCATGTGACCAGGGCCGTCCTTAGCTGACGTGGGGCCCGGTGCGAGGTAGGGAGCGGGGCCCCCCTCGGTCCGTTCACGATCGCGTTCCGCGTGGGAGGGGGGGTGCCCCTTGGGGCCATTCGCCGTGGGGCCCCCTTAAGCGTGGGGCCCGGTGCGACCGCACCAGTTGCACCCCCCTAAGGACGGCCCTGCATGTGACTAACATTAAGCAGTAATGCTTCCTCTTTCTCTCCATTTTTTCAGAACCAAGCATGACTCCGCCACGATGCTCATCTACTGCTGCTGACAGGTAAACCAAACCTTGCAAACATGCACTGTAAAAGTTATATTTTGCAGTTGTAAATAAAAGATTATTGGAGTACATTTTAAAGAAAACTATTAGAGCTTTTCTACTTTTCTATTAAATTTCACATTTAATTCAGTGTTACTTGCTGTTTCTTTGTAATAGTTTGTGACATTTACTAGCAATTTCTGATTGAAAATGATTTCTACGCTTAACTGTGCTTAGCTGTAGTCCTGGCAATATAAATTAATAATATATATATTATGTGTCTACATGCATAATGCATGTTACATGATTATATTTACTCTAAGATTTCTGTCTGTTTCTTCAGGTTGCCTACGGAGACTGTTCAGAGGAATAACAGCAGTAATACTGGTGTTATTCTGGACATTTCCACCCTGAAAATGGCCGATGTGGACTCTGAGGTCCCTCCTCTACCTCCACGATACCGCTTTCGAGATCTGCTGCTCGGGGATCAATCTTTTCAGAATGATGACAGGTAACTTCATCCTACGTGTCCTCAGCCGGTCACTCTCAAGAGGTGTACTTGAAGAATTCATAAAGCATTCATAAGGCCCAAATATTCACTGGCACTGCAGTCCACTTATAGGTTTTTCATTGCTTTTTAATTAAGAGCTGAATAATTAAGATAAAGACATTGCAGCACTGTAAAATGCATAACTGCCATTTATTATTACACTGTAAGAAGTGAAAACATAAAACTACCTCATCAGACCTCTACACTCTTAAAAATAAAGGTTCTTTATTGGCATCTGTGTTTCCATGAACACACATGGAACCTTTCAATTCCATAAAAGGTTCTTTATATCTTTAGATTAAAAAAAATATTATTTTAAGAACAGTTCACTGAAATGTTCTTTAGGGTATTTCTAAGAGCGTACAATCACATTGTACAATTGCATTTCAGAAGTTGTTTCATACTTTAGCATTTCAGTACCACCTTAGCAAGCGTACAATCAAACTTTTGAACTTCAAATCAGTGGACGGGAACTAACTGTTATATAATATCATACATAATCTGGTGGTGTGTGTATATATATGAGCAATATCACTGTATATCAGCATGGCTGTGATTCAGCCGTAGGAAATCACAGCTTTCTAATACAGCCATATCACACAACTACGAGTGAAATTGCATTTATACAATAGTTTGACGGCACAAATGTGTAAATAAAAAAGATAACAACGGAGTGCCTTTAAAAACCCTCTTTTCAAATTCAAATCTCAATTTGACAGTGAAACAGCTGAGCCCAAGCCGCTGAGGAAAGCGATATCTTTGTCGTACTACCCTTTCATCTGTTAAGGGTGATTTCCGATGACAGCTGCTCAGTGCATTTGTTGGCGGCGTCTTACAAGGTCTTGTTGAAAGTAAAAATAACTTCCTTATTTGCAACCCTGTTTTAGTCTCTTTTCAAAGTCTTTACTGCTGACTTACTCTAATGGCAGAACAAGGTAACTAAAATCACCATCACAAACACACACACACACACCATTTCTCAATACTAAATACTATTATTAATTAAATACTAATATAATTTATATAAAATATAATTTATTGAATAATAATATTTAATAAACCACAGCCATCATAAAAGTTGCTAGGCAATTCAGTCAAAGGCAGCACTCTGATGGACAGCATTACATTTATATAAGACATAGACTTTGCCCTCAGCCAAAACTATTTACTCTGGAACAAATAATAGGTTAATGAGACCAAAGACTGCCTAATAAGATTTACCCAAAATGAGTTATATTTCATGTTTAACCACTATAGAGATCAGAGCCAGCGGCAAATTCCAGAAGATCTGGCCAGGGGTGGGGGCTGCTCTCGATGGTTCATGAGTGCTGAACGACCGCTGATGCCCTGGAGCTCACATCTAGAAAACCATCTAAACAAATTTTCATCTATATGTTATCTTTATTAACAAACCGCATATATGAAGTCTAAACAAGTACATTCTCTTAAATGTAGTTTAAAACTCTTAAAACTACATTCTGTGACAAAAAAACAGTATTGCTTATAAAATTATAGTGGATTTGGGCGTCTGCCATGACACTCGCTGTGAGAAATGGGCCCGGTGCGACCGCACCAGTTGCACCCCCCTAAGGACGGCCCTGCATGTGACTAACATTAAGCAGTAATGCTTCCTCTTTCTCTCCATTTTTTCAGAACCAAGCATGACTCCGCCACGATGCTCATCTACTGCTGCTGACAGGTAAACCAAACCTTGCAAACATGCACTGTAAAAGTTATATTTTGCAGTTGTAAATAAAAGATTATTGGAGTACATTTTAAAGAAAACTATTAGAGCTTTTCTACTTTTCTATTAAATTTCACATTTAATTCAGTGTTACTTGCTGTTTCTTTGTAATAGTTTGTGACATTTACTAGCAATTTCTGATTGAAAATGATTTCTACGCTTAACTGTGCTTAGCTGTAGTCCTGGCAATATAAATTAATAATATATATATTATGTGTCTACATGCATAATGCATGTTACATGATTATATTTACTCTAAGATTTCTGTCTGTTTCTTCAGGTTGCCTACGGAGACTGTTCAGAGGAATAACAGCAGTAATACTGGTGTTATTCTGGACATTTCCACCCTGAAAATGGCCGATGTGGACTCTGAGGTCCCTCCTCTACCTCCACGATACCGCTTTCGAGATCTGCTGCTCGGGGATCAATCTTTTCAGAATGATGACAGGTAACTTCATCCTACGTGTCCTCAGCCGGTCACTCTCAAGAGGTGTACTTGAAGAATTCATAAAGCATTCATAAGGCCCAAATATTCACTGGCACTGCAGTCCACTTATAGGTTTTTCATTGCTTTTTAATTAAGAGCTGAATAATTAAGATAAAGACATTGCAGCACTGTAAAATGCATAACTGCCATTTATTATTACACTGTAAGAAGTGAAAACATAAAACTACCTCATCAGACCTCTACACTCTTAAATGGATTTGGGCGTCTGCCATGACACTCGCTGTGAGAAATTCAGCAAGTGGAGTGATACAAACGGTGAAACGGTTGGAGTTCTGTTATCACTAGAATATTGCATGGCTGGAAAAGGCTCTCAGCCAATCAGATTTGAAAACCAAAAAGAACGTGTGTGTGTGTGTGTGTATAATTTATAACTGTAAAAGTTGTGCTTGTGTAAGAATAAGATGAAGTGTGTTTGTTGGGTTATGGGGAGCTGTCCTTCACTGTGGTGCTGAAGTTAATTAGAGGCTGAAATGCAGGGCTGAAGAGAACACTGAAAATGTTTCTTCTGCGTCTTGCTCAATGACTCAACACTTTGTGTTGGATTCAAGGCCGTGACATACAGTACAGTCAAGACCTTGGTATAAGAGAGCATTGTAGCTTATTTAAATTGCTGTGAGCTGTTGTCTCTGATCATGCATGCAGAAAAACACAGAGGTGAAATTCAGGGGAACCTTTATGTTTTCAAGAAAACTTTATCATCCTTGGGCTTTAAGTGGGATTTCTGTTTCTTAGAATGTTTCTTTACAAGGGTTTACACAAGAAATACATTATTTCTGAATCATTTAGCTAACAATAACAGACATCATGACTGCTTTCAGTCTGCTGTGGTTTTCTTGGTGTATTCCTTATTGCCACAGTATTGGTTTTCCCACTGGTGGGTGAAATTTGTGCTCTATTATCCTGCTGTGGCGTAAGCCACAAATCATTGATCAGTTTATTTGGAATCCATCTGCTTTTGTTCTTCTTTTACTCTTCTTTTCTGTTGCAAATCTCTGCTAGCCAAAGCAGGTAGTCACATTTATAAGATTTACTGGTTTGGTTAATTTTCCTTGCAATGCTTATGGCAACTAGTGCACACTATTATTTGAGCCCTCTCTGGCAGGTTGTAAGTGGTCCGTAAATCTCAGTGGAGACTGCTAACCTTCAAACTTTTCCCTTTCTAAGTTTGTCTTTTTTCAGGCCAGGCCAGGCCAATTTAACAAGGACACTACATTATTTATCTTCACACTAAATCTCAACTGTGACTCAAGCTCTTTTAGAAACAAAGCACACAGAAAGCAATATCCTGCTGTGTGAGTGCTGTAATAATGGGCTTATTCCATCACTGACGACTTCTTTCACTAACATGTCCTCTGTGAAGATACAAATTGGATTGTAAGGAGTAATTTCTTAAAATACTGTATTCAAATACATGCTCTCCAAGGCTACAATTATTGAATCAAAAATATGCCTATGGTAAAAAACAATAATATTGCAAATTTTAAAATACTGTTTTCTATTTGAATGTTTTGTGTAAATATATGTAATTTAATCATGTAATTTATCCCTGTGATGGTAAAACTGGATTATCACCATTACTCTACTTCAGTCATTACTCTAGTCTTCAGTGTCACATGATCCTTCTTATCCTTATTGATGTTTGTGGAAAGCATTCATCAGTTGTTCATCAAGAAGCTCTGAGCGTTCAGATACTTTTGAATTATGACCAATAATAGCCATCGTCCAGACAACACGTTTTATAAAAAAAATGCCACTCATTCTGGAAACCTGTTTTTTGTTCTGTCTCTCTGCAGTCTCTACAAGTAATTGAATAATTCATGCCAGTATGTTTTGATTTGGTAAGTAGCCATAATGTAAATGTAAAAAAACATTTTGTGAGGATGACTGGCTGTGCATTTATCCCTTACTTAATTAAAATTCTCCCAGCCAGCTCTCTTTTCATTATTATGAAGTACTATTGTAAAAGAGACAGAAATGCAAATAGTAGGCAGGAATATGATAAATTCACACTGAAATGTTTTCCACTGTAGTTCAGTTCATTAAATGCATGCTGTCTGTGCAAAAGAGCATTTTTTTCATCGAAGATTACAGAGTGTGTGTTTGTGTGTGCTTGAGCCAAAGGCCAATGCTTCAGCGTAGTGTAAAGTCGGGAATCTCCACATGCTGCTGTCAATTCACTTATGAAATTGTGTGTGGGAAAATGGGTTTGTTCTGAACACAGAGATGAAGGCTGTATGTGTGTGCTTGTATGTCCTATGATTATCTCAAAGGTTACTCGGAGGTCCTTTCCTCTAACTATTGTGCCTCTCTCTCTCTCTGTCTGTTGCAAAACTGTTCCCTCCATTTTAGTTTCTGTCCATCCCATGTTATGTGTGTATATATGCACCTATATACTGTGTGGGAGCTGAAGAGGACAGAGGACATTTTCTCATTCCAAAATTACAGTACAGAGCATCAGCAGTGGTTTGTCAGATTCATCAGACAGTCAGAGGTGACTTAGCTGCAGCCAATCACGTCAAACTCGCCTTTTTGTGGTTGTGTAAGTGAAAGCTGTTGTATCCTCATCAACAGCACCAACCGTACTGCACTATTCTAGTCTAAACAGTCTCTACACAAAATATAGTTGAGTGTTTCTACAGATGCTTTTATGTCTGTGCACTGTTTTCATTCAAGATGTCTTCTTTGTCTGAAGCTTGCGTCCGAAGCATGGCAAGACATCTAGAGGACGCAGTGTCTTGTTTCCTTCTCAGAGAACGTCTCGGTTACGTATGTAACCCTCGTTCCCTGAAGGAGGGAACGGAGACGTCACGTCGATGACCGACGAATTGGGATCTCGCTTCGAGAGACCAATCTACTTCGAGTGTAACTAAACGAGCCAATGCACATTGGCATGCAATTATTGCAGAGCCGGTGACCCGGCCGCTCAGCGGTGGTACAGGAGCTGTGGCGACGGGACGTGACGTCTCCGTTCCCTCCTTCAGGGAACGAGGGGTACCATACGTAACCGAGACGTTCCCTTTCAGTCGGTCACTCCGAGTCACGTCGGTGACCGACGAATTGGGATCCGTACCAAAGCGCCATGGATGCTGCCCCTTCCAGTGTCCTGTGCGAGCCGCCTGCGCCCCTTTGTGGTGTAGGCCGGGGCTCGCAACAAGAAGACCAATCACTGTTGTCATAGCACTACCCACTCAGTGAGATTGGATAACACTGGGAAAACGTTGACTTTACACATATTGGATCCACTTAGGTCTCACATATGGAACCCAGCCTTCTACCGGTTCTCAAGGATTCATTGAGTTGAAGGCCTGGTGCAGGACGTTCCGCCATGTCTTGCTGCCGAGGGGACGGAGGAGCTCAACAGGGTCTATAGTACGGACACTCTGGAGCAGTTTTAGCAAGCCAACCCGGAGCTGGGGCCACTCAGAGCTTCTACCCGTTTGAGGTGAGAACACAGGAGGATACCGGCTCCACAAGAAGGCTATAGAATCTAGCGAACGTGTTAGGGGTCGCCCAGCCCGCAGCTCTACAGATATCTGCCAGCGAGGCGCCACGAGCCAGCGCCCAGGAGGATGCAACACTTCTAGTTGAGTGAGCTCGCAGCCTGAATGGGCAGGGCACACCCTGTGCCTGATAAGCCAGGGTGATGGCATCCACTATCCAGTGGGCCATCCTCTGCTTAGAGACGGCATTCCCGTTCTGCCGGCCTCCGTGACAGACAAAGAGCTGGTCTGAGGTCCTGAAGCTTTGTGTCCGGTCTACGTAGCACCTTAAGGCTCGGACGGGACAGAGCAAAGCTAGGGCTGGGTCTGCCTCCTCCGGGGGCAGCGCTAGCAGGCTCACCACCTGATTTCTGAAGGGAGTAGTTGGGAACCTTGGGCACATAGCCGGGTCGGGGCCTCAGAGTTACCTGGGAGTCGGCCGGCCCGAACTCTAGGCACGAATCGTTGACCGAAAATACGTGCAGGTCCCCTACCCTCTTGATGGAGGCAAATGCAAGCAGGAGCAGAGTTTTCATTGACAGAAACTTCAGCTTGACTGTCTGCAAAGGCTCAAATGGGCCCTGCTGTAGTGCTGTGAGCACTACAGTCAGGTCCCAAGAGGGTATAGAGGGGAGCCGTGGAGGATTTAGCCTTCTCGCCCCCCTAAGGAACCTGATGATCAGGTCACGCTTCCCCAGTGACTTCCCTTCTACGGCGTCATGGTTAGCAGCGATCGCGGCGACATAGACTTTGAGGGTGGAGGGAGACAGCCTTCGCTCCAACCCTTGCTGCAAGAAGGTCAGCACGACTCTGATCGGGCATCTTCTGGGGTCTTCTCGGTGAGAAGAACACCACTCAACGAACAGGTTCCACTTCAAGGCGTAAGCGTGTCTCGTAGACGGTGCTCCCTCTGAAGTGATGGTGTCAACTACCTCTCGGGGCAGGTCACCTAGAACCTCCGCATCCCGTCCAGGGACCAGACATGAAGTTTCCAGAGGTCTGGACGCGGGTGCCACAGGGTGCCCCGTCTCTGAGTCAGTAGATCCTTCCTCAGAGGAATCGACCAAGGAGGGGCTGTCGCGAGGAGCATTAGTTCCGGGAACCAGGCCCGGGTAGGCCAATAGGGTGCCACCAACAGGACCTGCTCCTCGTCCTCCCTGAACTTGCACAGCATCTGTGCCAGAAGGCTCACTGGGGGAAACGCGTATTTGCGAAGGCACTCCAAAGGAGGAGGTGGCGGGCGAGTTGCGACATGCGACGGGAGCGCAGACCACCTTGTCGGTTGATGTATGCCACGGTCGCAGTGTTGTCCGTGCGGACTAGTACATGTTCGACTCGTAATCGCCCTTTGAGACGGATCAAGGCGAGGTGTACTGCCAGCAACTAGAGGCAGTTGATGTGCCAGTGCAGTTGGGGCCCCCGTCCAAACCCCTGACACTGCAAGCCCGTTGTACGTGGCCCCCCAGCCGGTGGTTGAGGGGACACGGGGGCGTTTAGGAAACGTGTCTTGTCCGCCTCGCGCATGTCGGCCAGACACAGCCAGAGATGGCGCTCCTGGACCACCATAGTGGACATCGCACGACCCAGAGGCCGCGCCGTAACCTTCGTCTCTCGTAGCGCGAGGTCCGTCGTGGTGTGGAGTTCCTTGAGAACTTCCGGGTCGTGACCACCCTCGTGCAAGTCCCTCAGTGCCTTGGCCTGGTGCACTTGCAACAACGCCGAAGCGTGTAAGGCGGAAGCAGCTTCTCCACAGGCCGTATAAGCACTGCCGATCAGAGCCGACGAGTGTCTACAGGCCCAGGAGGGGAGCAATGGTTTGCCCCGCCAAGTGGTAGTGGCATTTGGACACAATTGCATTCCAACCGACCGCTCCACCTGGGGAACTCCCGTGTACCTCCGCGCTGGACCCCCATCAAGGGTGGTGAGGGAGGATGAGCCACTGGGGCGGTTTCTGGCAGTGAAAGGTGCCGTCCATGACCCAGTGAGCTCGTCATGCACCTCCGGGAAGAAAGGCACTGGGGTGGGGCCCTGAGAACCAGCGCGAGCCACCCCGAGAAACCAATCGTCCAACCTTGAGGGTTCGGGACGCGGTGGAAGATTCCACTCGAGCCCGACACTCTCAGCGGCCCGGGAACGCATAGTCATCATTTCCGGATCCAAATCCGGCACCGCTGGGCGATCTTCCTCTCCAGAAAAGTCTGGCTCACCCTCCGATGCTGCAACTGACATCCGATCGTCGGGGGGAGCCTCGGAAGAAACAGGTGGTACCCCCCGGGAGGGTCCAGCCTGCTCTTTTGAG
>NW_015665038.1:1574118-1574288 GCF_001515625.1 Sinocyclocheilus rhinocerous
GGCAGTAAAAGGTGCCGTCCACGACCTGGTGAGCTCGTCATGCACCTCCGGGAAGAAAGAAAGGCACGTGGGGCCCTGAGAACCAGCGCAAGCCACCCTGAGAAACCAATAGTCCAACCTCGAGGGTCCAGAGGGCGGCAGCGCTGACGGATCTTCCTCTCCAGAAAAGT
>NW_015665039.1:0-4089 GCF_001515625.1 Sinocyclocheilus rhinocerous
AGTCACATGTTAATTCATGCTGGGAAAAAGCCTTTTACTTGCTCTCAGTGTGGAAAATGTTTCACCTGTAAACAAGGATTTAATAGTCACATGAGAATTGACACTGAAGCGATATCTTATGTATGCCATCTGTGTGAGAAGAGCTTTAAAGGCTCTTTTTCAAAAATACAGGTAAATGCATTCTGGCAATCATATCATTCTTATGGAGATGACATGATTACTCTGAGCTGTTTACAAAGCTCCGCTGCTTCAATGTGTCAAGTGTTTGCAGGTGTTTTTTTTCCACTGTAGATTTTTTAAATTAAAAGAAGTATTAATTTTTCATAATATTTATTTAAATTATTTGGTAGTCTGAGGTGAGATGGGGATTCAGGAAGGGGGGGGGCATATTTTTTTTTAGGTTTAAAGGGGGGTGCGACCAAAAAAGTTTGAGAACCACTGGTCTTAATCGAGTTCTGCTGCCACCAAGGCCTGGACATCAACACCAACACTTTTTATAAACACCAAACCACAGCACAGAGTTTCCTGGAGACACCCAAGGTCCAAGCACTGGCATCAGTTAGATCTGATTCTGACCAGGCGTTCAGTGCTGTCCAGTGTTAAGCTTACACACAGCTACCAGAGTGCTGACTGTGAAACGGATAACTCTCTGGTCTGCAGTAAGATCAAGCTGCGGCCAAGCAGACTGCATCACACCAAAAAGGAAGGTAGGCCATGGATTGACACCAGTAAGACACAAGACCAGGACTGAGTGGAATAGTTTGCATGAGCACTGGAGGACATCCTTCCAGGCATATTAAACAGCAACGCCAGTGACAGATGGCAATGCATCAGGGATGCTGTGCTTGATACTGTCATTTCCATCTTTGGAAAGAAGACCAAAAAGTCTGCAAACTGGTTTGAGGCCAATGCCAAGGTGATAATGCCAGTCATCAAAGGAAAGAGACATGTGCTGGCTGTTTGTAAGACCTGCTCAAGGCAACAAAACTGGCAGGCCCTTTGGGCCACTAGAAGGTCCAGCAGGTGGCTTGCTGATGTGCCAATGATTACTGGCTACAGCTTTGCTCACAGATACAGTGTGCTGCAGATTGTGAAAACGTCAAATGGATGTATGACAGCATCAAGCAGTCATTGGGCCCTATAACAAAAAAAAAACACTGCACACCTGAAGTCCATCACAGTGAAGATAATACAAGACCGGGTTAAGCAGACTGAGTGGTGGGTGGAGCACTACTCCGAGTTACATGCCAGGGAAAATATGGTCTTTGAGAAAGCCCTGGATTCCCTTGAGTGCCTGTCTGAGCTGGATAGGGAACCCACCCTAGAGGAACTGAATGCAGTACTGAATTCCCGACAAGGATGGCATTCCTGCAGAAGTCCTGAAGTGCTGTAAAGAAACAGTGCTCAGTAAGCTGCATGAAATCTTTTGCCTCTGTTGAAGAGAAGGCACTGTGCCACAGGTTATGAGGGTTGCAAGCATTGTCACAGTCAGTAAGAACAAGGACATCTGAATCTATTGTAATAAATATTGCAGCATATCTCTCCTAAGCATAAAAGGGAAGCTGTTCACTTGAGTTGTCCTTAAGCACCTTCAGGTTCTTGCTGAGAAATTTTATCCAGAGTCACAGTGTGGGTTCTGAATCAACAGATCCACTGTCAACATAATCTTCTCACTCTGACAGTTACAGAAAAAGTGCAGGGAGCAGCAGCAGCAGCAGCAGCCCCTTTATGTGGCCTTTGCTGATCTCACCAAGGCCTTTGCTCTTGTTAGCAGAGATGGCCTGTTCAAGATCTTGGTCAAGATACTGTAGGTTGTCCACTAACACTCATTAGCATCAACAAGTCCTTTCATGATGGCATGAAGGAAACTTGTCTTTGATGGCTCAACCTCCGAGGCCTTTGCCATACGAAGTGGAGTGAAACAGGGCTGTGTTTAGCTCCCACACTCTTCTGCATCTTTTTCGCTGTCCTGCTGAAGAACTGCTACTGAAGGGATCTACCTTCATACTAGACCCAATGGAAAGCTTTTCAACCTGTCTAGATTAAGAGCAAAGACCAGAGTCTGAATTAAGTGTTTGAGGGATCTCCTGTTTGCCGATGATGCAGCTCTCACCACACATTACGCTGAGGATCTGCAACAGCTGTAAATGCTCCACCTAGCATCTCCATCTCTGACTATAAACTTGAGGTCATACATGACTTTGTGTACCTGGGATCCTCTATCTCTGACTCCCTCTCCCTTTACACTGAGCTGAGCAGGCGGATTCGGAGGCTATTATAACCATGTCCAGACTGACAAAGACAGTGTAGACTAATGACAAACTATCAGAGCATACCAAGATTCAGGTCTACAAGGCTTGTGTGGTGAGCACAATCCTCTTCAGCAGTGAGTCATGGACCCCGCAATGCTCAGCAAGAAGCCCAGAGTACCGAATTAAGCTCTCTTGCACGTCTTTTCACACCTGAACGGTCAAAAACACACAATTATGTTAAAATTATGTGGTGAGGTTTCATGTTGCCCTCCAGGACCGAGTTTGGGCACCCCTGGTGTAGACTAATGACAAACTATCAGAGTATACCAAGATTCAGGTCTACAAGGCTTGTGTGGTGAGCACAATCCTCTTCAGCAGTGAGTCATGGACCCTGCAATGCTCGGCAAGAAGCCCAGAGTACCGAATTAAGCTCTCTTGCACGTCTTTTCACACCTGAACGGTCAAAAACACACAATTATGTTAAAATTATGTGGGGAGGTTTCATGTTACAGTCGCTTATGTCTTAAGTAACCATAAACAGTTGGGAGAACATCAGATAAGTATCAGTGCATCGGATCTGTGCATTAGTCTTAAAGTCACAGCAGCTTAATGTACCTCCTGCTGTCCGTCATTAATCAAATAACAAAAGAAAAAGAGAAAATCACTTAATGCTCTTGACTGAATAACTCCACTTCATTAAATTTTAAGGATTAATCTGCATTTAATTTATACAATGTCGGCTTGAAAGAATGAAGAATATTATGTGCATGTTGTTTAATAATGCATATATCATTAATCGAAAAGAAGATCATGTTTTTGTTTCATTGAGAAATGGTTTTATTTAATTTCAAGATAAAGATGTTATATGTCACAGCAGTTAAATCTGTCTGTATTGCATGTTCAAACCTTAATATCATTCACATTAACAAATTTATAGATGTTTTCTCCAGAAGTAAATAAGTTTGGAAATTTTTGAGAAATGCATAATGCGTTACAATTTAACTAAACCCATTAAATTTTAGTTCACTAAATTTACTGTTGATTTAGTAAACTAAAATCTTATATGTAGTTGACTATAAGGAGACTAAAACAATTCAGGTGACTTAAACTAAATGGCATTTTAGTCAAAAGGCTATGACTAAAACTAAATGAAAATTTATCAAAATTAACACTGCATAATTCAAGTACATTAAAGATATTAAAACCGATGTATAACAGTGAATAAATGCTTTATGAATGACACGCCCCCTAATGCTGATTGACTACAATTGAACTAAACCCATTAAATTTTAGTTGACTAAATTTACTGTTGATTTAGTAAAATAAAATCTTATATGTAGTTGACTATAAGGAGACTAAAACAATTCAAATGACTTAAACTAAATGGCATTTTAGTCAAAAGGCTATGACTAAAACTCAATGAAAAATTGTCAAAATTAACATGATTTAGTAAACTAAAATCTTATATGTAGTTGACTATAAGGAGACTAAAACAATTCAGGTGACTTAAACTAAATGGCATTTTAGTCAAAAGGCTATGACTAAAACTAAATGAAAATTTATCAAAATTAACACTGCATAATTCAAGTACATTAAAGATATTAAAACCGATGTATAACAGTGAATAAATGCTTTATGAATGACACGCCCCCTAATGCTGATTGACTACAAGTGTGTTGTGAGGCTCGGTCTTGTTCACAGAGCGCTTTCTCAAAAATTGCTTACTGCACCTTTAAATTACCTTACTGCAGAGTGCAAATGTTGCAGATGAGCTTTGAGACTCGTTTTCCATTTAAAGGGTTAGTTCACCCAAAAAATAAAAATTCTGTCATTAATT
>NW_015665039.1:7286-7621 GCF_001515625.1 Sinocyclocheilus rhinocerous
TGAAGTGGTTTGAGCGATCGGATTTATATCCGTCTCGAATGCGTTTTCGGAGGGCATTTACACTTGGTCTTTTAACGATCGGATAGCTATAAAAACGCATGAAGTGACCAGGTGTAAACAGGCCCATACTGTTACACAACATGCGTTCTCTTTCTCAACTATTTAACGTTCCACAACTGACTGTGTTTAACTGGATACTCGCCAAGACGGGCATTTTGACATAATTTTGTATGTATTTGAACATTTTAGCGGAGTTAGCCACTCATTTTGGTATTTGTGGCTCACAAGCTGTTTGAGACTGAGCGCGGATTGTGCGATCCACTAATATAGATCAG
>NW_015665039.1:7689-14208 GCF_001515625.1 Sinocyclocheilus rhinocerous
TGTCACACCCCTAGTGTCTATGAGCGTGATAAAGCTCATAATTTTGCAAGTGTATGATTGATTTATCATTCTTCAGGTCAATCATATATTCATGAAAAAAAAATCAGTTTAAATAAGGAAAGCAATAACTTTGCCATAGTATCCTTTCAAATGTTAAAGTTGCCACAGTCATTGCATTATTTGCATGTGCCTCGCTTTATTTGTACCATTTTGTTTTATTAGTTTATTTATTAGAATTAGAAAGATAATAACAATATTGATTGATAAGTGAGATCTGATTTTAGTCTTTGAAAACCAAAAAAGTAGTGCAAGTCCTTGAAAGTCCTGGAATTTTAAGTTTAAGTTACCAGTTCTTGGACCATTTTAATGTTTTTGTTGTTGTTATTTGATCTGAACTGTAGTTTTCTGTAGTGAACTGTCTTTGTATATTTCCTATTTTATATTCATTTCCTAGTATTTAATTTACCATCATTTCTTTTGAACAAAACAATTTCAGAAATGTCATGTTTTAAATAAATTAATTTTAAATAGGTCATCTTGTACCCTGTCAAGGACAAAGTTAACCAGCAAAACTTGATATCAAAAGCATCCTAAATGTTACATGTGTTTGCACCATAGTGAGTAAACTTTCTTGGTATTGCTGTTTCAAATAAATCACCATAATCTGTAGTCTGAGCCTGTCAAGGGCTAATGGCAATGGCAGATACGTTACTAGTTAGTTTCAAGGAAAATCATTTTCAAATAATGTTATTTTCTTTTTTTTTGCCAAATAACCCTGTGTATGTGTCCGCCCCCGCAACCCCCCAACCCCTGGAAAAAAGTTCAGGCTCAGGATTTTTTTTTTGCTTTAACCCCTGTGTTCTACAGGTCGGTCTAGCGCCACCCTTTAGGTACCAGACTACTGTGCAAGGTAACCCAATGGAAGGGTCCCAAAAAAGTGGCACGGTATGGTACGATTCACCATTTTGGTAACAAAATTTGGAAAAAATTGCATACTGTACTGTATTGAACTGTACAGCTCTGTGGAAACAAGCGATAAGCCACCAATAAAAGGCACCAAATTACCAGTTGAGACCTACATGGACCATTACAGTTTCCATTAAAACCAATTCAATTCCCATTATAACCAGTAAAACAGTTACAAATTCTGTGATGGTTTCTATTGTTTTTTGTTTTTTTTTAGCAGGGATATCTTTCTGATGGTATTTAATGCACATTATGATACTTTCCCAGCTAACAATTTTTGGTTCCCAGAACATTATTTTGTTAAGGTTTGTTTTTGGTTAGCCAGGAAAGTTTTCTTAATAGGAAAAGAACCCCAGCAAACAAGTGTTCCAACGACATCGCCAGTTGGTCGTCACTTCGTCAGCATGACATTAATTTATGACAACTTCATGAGGGCGTCGTGGTAACGTTCCTTTTTTTAGAATCTTGGCTAACGTTCCATAAACATTGTGGGCACGTCCTCAAAATACGTCCCCAGTGGAGAACGTTGTAGCGACGTGGTCAGCTGGTCTTCTCTGATTATTGCATTACATGTATTATCTTTGTTAAGCTGTATGCCATTTGGATATATTATGGGAAATAAACTGAATTTATCAAACATTTCAAATGATTGCATGATTTATTATATTTGTAGAGAAATATAGATTTATAAAATATATACAATATTTACCAACAACAGAACAGCCAAATATTTTTTTTACAAATGGTATTAAATAATTTATGTTTGTGAATGGCCGAGAGAAATGTGAACATTTAAACCATAGCGGCACACATCAGACTGTCTGAGTACTGCTCAAGTGTGCACACGTCATAAAAGGTAAGGGCTATAAATCTAATTGTATTCATTGTTTTTGCTGATATAACGACTTAAGGTGTTTTGTATTTTTGTAGGTTTTCTAAATTAATTTCATAAATAAATGCCCTGTTTGGTTAATTAGTTCACGAGCACCATATGAGGCGGTCTGAGGTAAAATCCTGAGATAAAATGTTATACCTTCCTTTTAGTTATTTGAAATTTAACCGCTAAACACAATAAACTATACAGCAATCACTTTCAAATTCAACTGTACA
Source organism: Sinocyclocheilus rhinocerous (assembly GCF_001515625.1). Taxonomy (NCBI): domain Eukaryota; kingdom Metazoa; phylum Chordata; class Actinopteri; order Cypriniformes; family Cyprinidae; genus Sinocyclocheilus; species Sinocyclocheilus rhinocerous. The sequence continues at coordinate 9,766 of NW_015665039.1, forward strand.
GTTGTGGTCAAAAGTTTACATACACTTTGCAGTATCTGCAAAATGTCAATTATTTTACTAAAATAAGAGGGATCATACAAAATGCATGTTATTTCTTATTTAGTACTGACCTGAATAAGATATTTCACATAAAAGATGTTTGCATATAGTCCGCAAGAGAAAATAATATTGAATTTATAAAAATGACCCATTCAAAAGTTTACATATGCTTGATTCTTCATACTGTGTTGTTACCTGGATGATCCAGTGTTTTTTGTTTTTGTTTTTTATGAGTCCCTTGTTTGTCCTGAACAGTTAAACTGCCCACTGTTCTTCAGAAAAATCCTTCAGGTCCTACAAATTCTTTGACTTTCCAGCACCTTTTGCGTATTTGAATCCTTTGCAACAACGACTGTTTGATTTTGAGATCCATTTTTTCACACTGAGGACTAAGGGGCCCATACAAATCTATTACAAAAAAGTTCAAATGCTCACTGATGCTCCAGAAGGAAGCACAATGCATTAATATTAGGGATGTAACCAGGGGCGATTCTAGGATTTTCATTTTAGGGGGGCTCAGCCCCCAATGAGGGTATAATAATAAAAATAAAAAAAATAATAATAATGTCTGACTAATAGGTTAGGGTGGTATACTAAACCTATTGCAGTATTCCAACATTTGAGTACTGAATAAGCCAAATACTCAGTCTTCCTGATCTCTCACACACACACACACACACACACACAATTTTACTGTTTGCATTTCTAGTACAAACCTCTTTAATTAGCTCAAGTATACAAACATCTTTCTATGCTCAAGTAGCCTACTGTCTGTCACTGTCTTCAATAATTTCTGGGCATGACTGTATGGTAATTAATGCCACATGCACTGTAATATGTTTTATATTGAAAGTTCAATTTTCAAATGAAAAGGTCAGCGGATTGAAGAACGCGCTGAAAGACGGGGAGAAGCCGAAGTCTGCCGCCGTTTTCATATGAAATTTAAAGGGGACTGAGGCGATCATGAATTTGTGTACAGTTTATGGAGCTAATCGCAAAATTTTGAGGGGGGCTGAGTAGAAGTTTTGGGGGGTTAAAGCCCCCCTAAAAATGGCCTAGCAACGCCCATGGATGTAACGATTAACCGCGAGCCGGTTGAAAATCGATTCAAATATGTGACGATTCAAATCGGTTGAGATGCTAAACAAATCGCGATTCAGTTAGGTGTAGGAGTTTATATGAATGTATGTCTGAGGGGAACTTACTGTCTTTAGAAAAATGTAGATGGTATTTTTTCTTTTCATCTTGCCTCTGTATAATGCACATTAAAGTTCATAAGTGCAGCGCTGCTTTGTTTACAGCGGAAACCAAGGAAAAGGTTTAAGCGCCACCTGCTGGCAGAGAGTGAGTCTGTGTCTCGTTCAGCTCGTCTGCTGTTTCTGCTTCATGCAAATATTTTTTATGCATAATTTCACAAAACTGAAGTCAAATCATTCTGTTTTTGTTTCAAATTTCGAAATTATACAATGCAATTTAGATTAAAAACTGATCATTTTGCATGTATGCAACATTTTTGTTTGGATCATGATTAAAATGCAGTGGTTGCCTCTAATTTTAAATGGAAAGAGCACAGACAAAGCCTTAGTTTGTTTACTTAAGATTTTTTTCCCCTTTTAGTACTCTTTTTAGTTATTGTAGACTCTTAAGCGTTTTGTGAATAGGTTTTTTAGCTAAATCTCCTAGCTAGAACACCTAGTAGTAAGATCAAATTCTCTGTGCTAAAAAAAAACAACAAAAAAACTACTGAATCGATTCATGTATTTTTTCGTGTCTTTATTTTTTGCACTAAAGTATGTGGAGTTGTATCAAGGGTACTGATAATTATTTATAACTTTCACTGATAAAATCATTATTTAACTACACCCATTTTTTAATGAGACACTTAAACTTTTTCAGTAAAACAATAAAACATTTGAATCAATGCTTACATTATTCATTGTGTAATTATGAATTGATATGTTCAATTTTCTGTGCTCATGACTTGGTAACACTTTACATGGTAAACAAATAGGTAATGTTCAAATTGTATTTGCTTAGTAGCTATTTGTAGAAACTAACACTGAATAAATGCAGATTAAAAATGAATGCAGTGTGTTTTTGTCCTTTTTTGATTTAATGTTTTTGTATTGGTTTGCATTGTATGTATGTAATGAATGTAGTCACAAAAAATCCCCAATAACAATTCAATCCATTAGAATTTAGAAAGTTTATTTTTTACAGCAGAGAATGTTTTTGAGTTTATCAGTTCTGTATGGATTTCAAGGTAATGGTCCGAGCATATCTTCAGGGCCCGGACTTAAGGTGAGAAGTAAATATTAAAAGTAAAGGAGGATGATTTATTTTGATAATTAAGATGTACTCGCTATGTTCCAGGACCGTAGCCTAGCACTATAACGTCGCCACAACGAATATGGGAATATAGGCCAACTTAAGGTCTAACAGTAGTATTCAGATAAATAATAGCCTTAAATAAATTAATCAAATGTAAAATAACACTGCATAGTCTTAACTGTGTAAACCGATGGCTTTATGCTTATTAAAGCTACTAAAGTCATTACTGTTTAGGCACACATGAAGCCCAAAGTATACTTTCATTGCAAAGTATCACAAATTCTGTGATGGTTTCTATTGTTTTGGCGACGAGAAGCAAAGAAGGATCAGTTGCAAAAGCTACATGGCAGTATTTCTTGCATCTGCGTTGTCTAAATACATCATAAGTGGAAGAATAACTTGGTCATTTTAAAAACAATGAAGAACAAAATTAAAAATAAATCTCAGTCTCTGTTAAAAGTGTTACAGTCTCTTCTTCAGCTTCATGAACAAGAACAGTTTGTAAAAATCTTCTACTTTCCTTCATGAAAGAGCAAGCAAACTACAAGTGATGCATATGCATTATAAGACAATTGAACATAATATGAAACTCATAAGAAAACACAATGATATCGTTTATATCATGAAGCAAAATAATATACAAGAATAAAACATTTTGACATTGTTCTTTAGGGAGGAACTCCATCTTTGAGTTGATCAGAATCTCACAGTTGAATCTGCTGGTTTTGAAGATGAAGATGAACTTTATTCACTGTGAAACTTTAGATAATGTTTCTTTGTCATGTCACTTGTAATGTCTGGTTAGGACAGATTTATCCAGATGATATTTTATTGCTAGATGCTAGGGCTGGACCAGAATATTCGATCATTCGTTCGGTGGGTTGGCATTCGATTTTCAATTTTGAGATTCGAATATTCTTTTTTTCCCCCGAACACCTGATATCCCACGCAAAACGGTTCTCATTCGCACTTGAATATGAATCGCCCATGAGTGAACGTGTTGATTCAGTTAATCTGGAAGAAAAGACAAAAGTGCCGAAGACCTCAGCTGTGTGGGAGCACTTTAAATTGAGTGAGGACAAGACAAAGGCAGTAGAGCCCTGCACGGACCTCAAATATAGGCCCTAGCCCTTTTTTTTTTATTAAGTTCATTTAGGAAAACGTTTGGAGCATTTTAGTTAGTTAAATATAAGTTTTTGTTTTTTAAAGTAATGACCAAGCGGCTAGCAGCAGACAGTGAGCTTATCGCCTATGTTTGATCAATTTAGCCTTCTCAAATCATCACGACTTGCCTTAAGCCCGGGATACACCGCACGATTTTAGCAATCCTATAAGATCATTACTTTATCTCACTGTGCGACATGGATCGTTTAAACTTGGGTACGACAAGCATGTAGGCTGTACGATGATGACACCTATTGAATCGTAGGCTACGACACAAGTTAGCGCAACGTCATCAGCATGCGCTAGTGGTAAACAAATACCGGTACATCAAGATGGATCGCGCTTTGGCAGTTGTGCTTTTCATGTGCGCTGAAACAAAGAAGAGGCGCCGGCGGAAGAGGGCAATATGAACCCGCTCATGGCTCGGGAAAAGAGGACAACTTGGGATGCCAGTGTTGCACAGGGAGCTTGGCAGCTGCAGTTCCTCTGCTACTTCCATGCTATGTCCTTTTTGGTGCGGTCATGATAGCAGCTAGAGGACACATCGTACAAACATGCCCTCTGCTGCCACAACTCAACAAGAATTTGTTCTTTATGGGTATCCCACATACCAGCATACCTTCTACTTTTTTTACCTCCATGGCATTGATTTTTGTTCATAAAGGTAAGAGTAATACATCATTCGAAACTGTAAAGGGTAAACTTGTATTTGTGTGCACTCACAATATCAACAAAACGTTGTGCTTTTATAAAATAAAGAAAACAAACATGATGCGCTTTCTGCCGTCTCGTCTTGAACAGGAGCGCTTCACAAAAATGAATCGAAACTCAGCAAATACATGCCTCACAGACAATGATAAATACATCTATAGAAAGCTTTAAATTACCACTTAACGAAATAAAACAAAT
>NW_015665039.1:18731-19069 GCF_001515625.1 Sinocyclocheilus rhinocerous
ACACCGTCATTTTTGCTCATAAAGGTAAGAGTAATACATCATTCGAAACTGTAAAGGGTAAACTTGTATTTGTGTGCACTCACAATATCAACAAAACGTTGTGCTTTTATAAAATAAAGAAAACAAACATGATGCGCTTTCTGCCATCTCGTCTTGAACAGGAGCGCTTCACAAAAATGAATCGAAACTCAGCAAATACATGCCTCACAGACAATGATAAATACATCTATAGAAAGCTTTAAATTACCACTTAACGAAATAAAACAAATAGAAAACAAAAACTCTTTCAATATAATCATAATCCGTAAAGATGCACTTCTCTCTAAAGGCGCGTCTAA
>NW_015665039.1:19129-19743 GCF_001515625.1 Sinocyclocheilus rhinocerous
GACAGTAACTAGTAATATATAATGTATTACATTTTGGAAGTAACTTGCCCAACTCTGGTAAAGATGCACTTCTCTCTAAAGGCGCGTCTAATGAAGAGATGGCGAGTCAGGATCGTCATCTTCATCTTTGCGACACGGACTCAGAAAACACTATAGTTTATTAGTAAATAATTAAAATATCTCTTTACTATTTCCCCGACACATTCATGGTAATTACTTTTGCTGGGGCTTTGCAGCAAGCTTTAGCCTACTGCGTGCATTTGAACGCAGAACTCTTTAGCTGCGCTGACGGCACGCATGCTGCAGCTGCTGGCAAGACACTAAACAGAGCCGCTCTTGTCTCGTCACAATTTTTTCATCACTAATTGATGGATGTCTAAAATATAAAAATTAGGAGAAGCCTAAAACAGGCCCGAGGCCCGGCCTGGGTCTGAACTATGATGTGAAAATTGGCCCGAAGCCCAGCCCAAGGGGCGTAAAAAAGTCGGGGCCCGTTGGGCCCGGGCTGAAATGCAGGGCTCTAGCTCTGATCTAGCACACAGAAAACGATTTGACTGAAAATTTATCAGAAGAGATGAAAGAAAGATAGTGGTCATCTGCGCAATTCGGAAAAA
>NW_015665039.1:20008-22869 GCF_001515625.1 Sinocyclocheilus rhinocerous
TTGGTGTAAAAAAAACGAGCTGCTTTTATCCGCCATGTTAATCAGTAATTTTACACATGATAAAAACGTGCACTTAATTTGCTTGGAAAATACTTGCGAATACGGCAGTCATAAAAAAAACGTACAGTAGCCCAGCCTAATAATAATTTGTCTATATTAAAAGTATTGCTCTTAACAGACCTGTGTGTTTTGTATCACTAGTGCAGTGTCCGCTCTCGAAGCATATAAGCCCTGCCCGCGTGAGGCGCGCCGCTTCCGGCTTGTCTCATTTGTGTGAGGACGCAGCATCAGACCTGAAAGTGCTGATCTGAAGATGATCTACTTACTATGATTGTTTTTTGTATGATTGTGTAAAGCAGATGAATGTTTGAAACGCTTCCCACATGCAGTGCAGTGATACGGTTTCTCTCCAGTGTGGATCCTCTGGTGTCTTTTCAGGTGTCCTGAATCATTGAATCTCTTGTCACAGTGTGAACACTTATAAAGTCTCTCTCCAGTGTGGATCCTCTCATGTTTTTTCAGGATTCCTGACCGACTGAATCCCTTGTCACAGTGTGAACACTTGTACGGTTTCTCTCCAGTGTGGATCCTCTCATGTATTTTCAGATGTGTTGACTGACTGAATCTCTTGTCACAGTGTGAACACTTGTACGGTTTCTCTCCAGTGTGGATCCTCTCATGTATTTTCAGATGTGTTGACTGACTGAATCTCTTGTCACAGTGTGAACACAAATAAGGTTTCTCTCCAGAGTGAATCCTCTCATGCAGTTTTAAACAATTTGCTGATATAAAAGTCTTTTCACACTCAAAGCACATGTACTCTTTCACACCAGTATGTATTTTCTGATGTTCTTTCAAATTTTGAAGACACAAAAAACTCTTTCCACACAAATTACATGAATGTGGCTTCTCCTTTGTATGAACTTTCAAGTGTTTCTTCAGGTCTGAAGCCCTCAAAAATGTTTTGTCACATTGATCACATGTGTACAGCTTCTCTTCAGTGTGAATGTTCATGTGTACCTTAAGGCTTGATGATTTTGTGAAACTCTTCCCACATTGATCACAAGTGAACGACTTCTCTCCAGTATGAACTCTCATATGCTCCATAAGGTTTCCTTTTTGTGTGAAACTTTTCCCGCACTGATCACATGTGTACGGTTTCTCTCCAGTGTGGATCCTCTCATGTGTTTTCAGGTCTCCAGTCTGACTAAATCTCTTGTCACAGTGTGAGCACTTAAAAGGTTTCTCTCCAGTATGAATCCTCTGGTGTGTTTTCAGATGTCCCGAGTGACTGAATCTCTTGTCACATTGTGAACATTTATAAGGTTTCTCTCCAGTGTGGATCCTCTCATGTGTTTTCAGATGTCCCGAGTGACTGAATCTCTTGTCACATTGTGAACACTCATAAGGTTTCTCTCCAGTATGAATCCTCTGGTGTGTTTTCAGATGTCCTGACTGACTGAATCTCTTGTCACAGTGTGTACACTTGTATGGTTTCTCTCCAGTATGAATCCTCTGGTGCTGTTTTAAACAGTTCACTGAAATAAAAGTCTTTTCACATTCAAAGCACATGTAGTCTCTCACACCAGTATGTATTTTCTGATGTTCTTTCAAATTTTGCAGACATGAAAAACTCTTTCCACACAAATAACATGAATGTGGTTTCTCATTTGTATGAACTCTCAGGTGTTTCTTCAGGTCTGAAGGCCACAAAAAAAAATTTCTGCATTGATCACATGCATGCAGTTTCTCTCCAGTGTGGATGTTCATGTGATCCTTAAGGTTTGCTGAGTGTGAGAAACTCTTTCCACATTGATCACAAGTGAACGGCTTCTCTCCTGTATGAACTCTCATGTGAATATGATTTTTCTCCTCAACTTTACTCAGCTCTTCAATCTCCCTGTTTTCTTCAATCAACTCTGAAAAAAAAAAAAGCAAAAATGGTTCATTTTCTGTAACTCATAAAAACAGAAATGTGAAAGGACATAAAAGTAAACCCTGATGTAACAGCCTAATATAGACAATTGCATTAAAAAATTATAGGCACAAATCGTCTCAGGTTATGTATGTAACTATGGTTCCCTGAGAAGGGAAGGAGACACTGCGTCCTCTAGGGGTCGTTATGGGGGAACACCTTCAGCGTGACCGGTGTCTGAAGCAAACATCTAAAAACGACAATATCATTGGCCGGCGACAGCCTATGACGTCATTACCCGGCACGACACAGTATAAAAGGGCGTCGAGAGAACACGTCATCCACTTCTTCGTCTGAAGCTTACGTCCGAAGCATGGCAAGGGAACTAGAGGACGCAGTGTCTTGTTTCCCTCTCAGGGAACCCTGGTTACATACGTAACCTGAGACGTTCCCTTCCAAGGGAACATTGAACTGCGTCCTCTAAGGGTCGCTATGGGGAACGGTATACCCACACTGCCATGCTGAGGGGAGTGCACCAAGTACCAACTCTACCATAGCCATGGGAGTTGCCCCTAGGAAGCCTTGACGGCTGTCAGTGACATTATCCCCACCGGCCAAGGGCCTGAGCTGCATACCCTAAACGTGGTCCTGATAAGGGCTGGGCTGAGAAGCCCGAGCCTAGGGCAGAGCTCAAAGGCTTGGAATCAGAAAAAAAGAGATTCCTTTGAGAGGATACGGCCAGGTGTCTAAAAAAACCAGACCCTGGCCTGTCACCCAGGGGGCTACTACCAGCTCTGAATGAGCTTGCTCAAAGAACTGACTCGACAGATCTTTGGTAGCAACACCGAAATGTATCAACAGGGATACATGGGTTGAGTGGAGCCCAAGGTGAAAACCGGGGCCTAACCAACTCAGAGGAAGGAAACGAGGCTGACAGCGCATAACC
>NW_015665039.1:23062-35851 GCF_001515625.1 Sinocyclocheilus rhinocerous
CATAGCATGGATTTAGAAACACCGTTACTAAGGGGTAACCAAAACTGTCACTTAGACAGGCCTGGGAACCCTTCGTGACTGTGGCACACCCAGGGAGTGGTAATTAACTCAGCGGAAGGCTGCGTGCACAGAGTGCATGTGGATTGAAATTCGTATCTCATAGAAAAACCCTCTATAAGAGGGGAGAATCGCCAACTCAACCGTAACAGTCACAGACAGACTCTGGAGCATCAACTCATGCATAGCTAGAAGGGGCGTAGCACCCAGCTCTCAGACCGAGAGGGGGACACCAGTGCCCGACTGGGAAGCAGCATGCTCGTAAATAACCCTCCAGGGTGAGGGGAGCACTGCTGAGCTCACCAAGAGAGTAGCCTAAGAGGAAAGCAGAGTCCTGATGTGCTACCCAGTGAAGCCACAGAGTGAAGGATTCGACTCTCAAATGAGAGGGACTCAGATGCTCAGAAGTGAGTGGTGTGCTTGCAAGAGACCCCCCAAGGTGAGGGGAGCACAGCTATCTCACTCAACAAGCAACCCGCCAGGGAGGCAGAAGATGGCCCAGCAACCTGTCATGACTGTTAATCGAAGCTCAAAGGAGCGGAGGCCCAACTCTAAAATAGGAGGGGGACTCAGATGCTCAATCTGGGAGCAGCGTGCTCATAGGTGACCCTCTAAAGTGAGGGGAGCACTGCTAAACTCACCAACAAAGAGAGCAGCCTAACAGGGAGGCAGAGAGAGGCCTAACAACCTGAGGTTGCTACTCAGTGGAACTCCAAGGATCGGAGGACCCGGTGAGAGGAGACCTCAGACGCTCAATTATGAGCGGCATGCTCAAAGGTAACCCTCCAGGGTGAGGGGAGCACTGCTAGGCTCGACCAAATAGGGGCAACCAATCAGGGAGGCAGCAAGCAGCCAAACTACCTGATGTCGCTGTCACAGAGCTCAGAGCGAAGGGCTCGACCCTTAGCTAAGGGAGAGGAACCCAGCTCAACTGAAGCGATCAATAGCCCACGGGCAAAGTACCTAGCTCTCGGGTAGAGAGAAGGACTCCTATAATCTGCCCAGGACCAGCAAGCTCATAAAAGACCCTCCCGCAGTGAGGGGAGCACGGCCATGTCCGGGGAGCAGATTGACCGCAAATGGTACATCAGAAATGGGATCCAGCTTAAAAGGGGATCGCACATTTCAACAGGGAACAACAGGGTCCCAGCATAGAGGCAACTGACCAAGGAGGCGACAGGGACGGGCCTAACAACTCGGTATTGTTGCATATGGAGTTCTCGGGAGCAGCGCTCTTCGGCTCTACTGCTCCTCAGAGCCGAAGCACTCAGGAAGGGTTTCTGCAGAAACACATCTCACTCTTACCTCAGGGAACGCAGTGTACTCAAGCCCACTCCGCAGAGGGGCGATTCAATGGTTCGACCTTAAGGACAGTGTGACAGGGAGGTCCCGTGGGCCTGACTGACTATCGAACTGCAGAGTGGAACTAAGGAGTGTTAGGCCACTCAACACCTTAGCGAGAGGAGCTCTAGCTCAGAGAATGTGCATGATGGTTGTGAGGATGACTCAAATCTCAGGAGACCCCTCAGGGTGAGACATGAGCAGGGCATCCTGGCCGGGGCAGCTTCTCACATCACGAAGCATTATACTCCAAAAAAATGCTCAACCCGAATGGAGGAACCGAGGGTCCTGAGGTTGCAGCATTATACTGCGGACCTGATCAGCTAAAAAGGCTCTCGCAGAGGCCCAGCGACTTGGCTGTATGGTCCATTAAGCATGAAGCCGAAGATGCAGGGCTATCATCCAGCCTGGATCCAGTACCTAAGGGTGAGCTACCATCACCACGATTGGTCAACAGCGAGAGGTTCTGGACTTTAGCAGGGGAGGTGCTCGCAGAGGTCCTAACCCACGGCTCCCGCGCATGACTCAAGTCCACGGGTATCATCTGAAGGCGAAGCCCGAAGAGCACTTGGGTGCGGACCATAAGTAGGTAGTTCTATGGGACATAGAAACTAACCAAAACATCATAGGTCCAGCAGGAGAGACTGTAATGCAAGCGCAGGAGGCTCCTACTTAACCTCGGTCAGGTGGAGGGGATGGTGGCTTCAGGGAAATTAAGGGAAGGAAGATGAGAGCAGATGTGAAAACTCTTGGAGGGAGGTGAGACGTTGTTCAGGTTTTACTGTGGTCCAGACGAGAGCGCTGAGAACGCCTCGTCTGGATCACCTCTCAAATCTTGCCTGTTAATCTTTGACTCACGCCTCCCTTGAGCCCTATCTGAAGGCGGGGGAGGGGAGCGAGTCGCGAGACTAGTTTTCTGTGCCCGCCTCTGACTATTAGATCGAGACGGGCCAGGACCCCTCTGGGCTAAGACCTGGACCTTCGTGGAATGAAGGATTTAAAGGCAGCCGAGCGTGTCTTGGCCTCCTTAAACTTCTCGACCACCGTCTCGACAGAAGTGCCGAAAAGCTCAGAAGGGGAAACTGGTGCATCAAGGACAAAGCCCTTCTCTTTCGTCCCGATATCAGGCAGGTTCACACTAGGGCTGTGCGATTAATCGAAATTGTCATAAAAATCGCGATTTGAGCTTGCGCGATTTCTAAATCGCTTTATAGCACGATTTTCCGCGCCCCAGAGTGTTCACACTGCACGCGATTGTGGTCCGGCAGTGCGCTCCAGGAGCGGTGCGTCTGCAGCAGTCATGCTGCGATCGTTTCCGCACGGAGTCTATTTCTGCTGTGCTGCACGCGCTGAATTAAAGTGACAGCGCATTATTCGCGGTAAAAATTAACATGGATTGACACGGAAATTTAGTAATTACACCATAAATGCATATAATTAATGTCTACTGTTTCACAGTCAACACATGGCTTTTTGGCTAGATTTAAAACAAGGAAAAGTGCACTTTTAGATAAACAAGGCAATAATAGATGGCACTCGTGGTGGTAGTTAAACAAAGTTATATTTATTGAGTTTAAACGTGAATATGTCTATGAAAGATTGTATAACTGTACTGTGATAAAAGAGAATCACAATGCTGAAAATGCATTTTCAGAAACAATGTTTGGATTTGAAATCAAAATAATGGATAAATGTTGTGTTTGTGGTAAACAGCAGCAGATCAGGAGCGGACAGCAAGGATCAGGAGCGGACACAGTCCTGTGTGAAAGCAAAATGAGTCCGTGCTGCTTCTGCACCCCATACACATAGGCTGTATACGCACTGCAGACGGAGTACGTGTGAACTTGGCGCAACAATTGATCAAAGAGATTGCGATAGGTTTTTTTTGTCCATATATCGCACAGCCCAAGTTCACACACAAATTTCACACACAAATGCCTCTCCGTAACCACCATGCCCGCCATAGATCTGCCAATGGCAGTAGCGGTCTGCTTAGTGGCACGGAGAGCGAGATCTGTGGTGCGATGCAACTCAGCCATCTCATCAGGGGATAAACCCTGGCCTTTATCCAGGTCTTTCAACAGGTCAGTCTGATAAGCCTGAAGCACCGCCATAGTGTGCAACGAAGCTGCAGCCTGACCTCCTGCTGCGTATGCCCTGCCATTCAAATGAGATGTAATCTGAAGGGGTTTGGATGGCAGGGAGGGAGCCTTAAGAGAAGATGCCTCACCCCCAGAGAGATAGCTAGCTAGCGTCTCTTCAATAGGGGGCATTTTCTCATAACCGTTCTCACGCATCCCCGCAATATTGACAAAACTAGTATGCTGAAACCTTATGGATGCGGGATGAAAACAGAGTTTTCCAAGCCTTCTCGATCTCCACATGGAGATCAGGAAGAAATGGAAGGCTCACTTGAGCTGGAGGATTATGATCAGAAAGATAACGCTCATCGAGACGGCCACGAGGCGCCACTTTCTTAACCCGCTTCCACGGCAAGTCAAGCCTCGCTGTGGCGCGTTCCATAACCTCAAGCAACTCAGAGTACGCAGGGCAGGAGGAATGAGAGGATTCAGTCTCAACTTCTTCGTCCTCATCTGCCATCTCCTGCTCTTTCTGGCTTGGAGCCAGCAGAGCACTAGCTGCTGGATCAGACGATGTAAGAGAAATAGCATCGTCATCCAGCAGCTCACTCTCGTCCACAACTGACAAGTGCGAAAGGGAAAGACCCTCTCTCAACTCATCAGCCAGGTCCACCTGCAATCCCCACAAGCTCATTTTCCTCCGTGCCTCAGCAGCGGCGGGTCCTGAACCGCGGGGAAACCTCTTTCCTCGAAAAGAGGGACAAACGAGAGCGGAGCTTTTTCATTGAAAAAAGCTCACAATGCACACAGACTGCCCCCTCGAGGACATTGAGCGCGTGCTCTTCACCCAAACAAAGGACGCAAAGATCGTGTGTATCATCAAGTGTCAAATAACGTGGACACGGATCCACACACTTCTTAAACGCCTTACTAGTGCTCGCCATGGTTTTAAAGAGGAAAGATATGTTCTCACCGGAATGCACGCTTCAAACAAAACAGTCGTGAAGACAAAGAAGAGGATGACGTGTTCTCTCGGTGTCTTTTATACTGTGTCGCGCCGGGTAATGACGTCATAGGCTGTCGCCGGTCACGCTGAAGGCGTTCCCCCATAGCAACCCCTAGAGGATACAGTTCAAAGTTCCCTCGGAAGGGAACCCATGTTTCTATAGAGAGAACTTAAATATATTTGATCAACTACACAATAATCTAACATAAATGTTATTGAAAACAAAAGTACCCAGTTCATTAGGGGTGTAACGGTTCAGATTGGTCGCAGTTCGGTACGGTATGTGCTATGTTCAGGGAAAAAAGGAATATGATAAAAAAATAAATAAAGTAAATAATAACAAATAATCAAACTAAATGCAACAGCATAAATGAATACAGTAGAGCGAAAATACTAATAAAATAAACAGTGTTTTTCAGGTGTTTAACAGTAATTTTCAGGTCCAGAAATTTAAAAGTAAAGAGATGTAAAATAACAGAGCATATTTCACTGTATAAATTAAAGACCAAACCTTGTTAAAGTTACAAAGCGATTCAATTGAGAGAAGTGAGTGATTTTCTTGTCTTTTGTTGTTTAACATTCAAAACACAGACAGCAGGAATAGACTTCTGTTCCTTTAAGACATAATTAGCAGATCCAGTACACTGATACTGATACACATGTTGTCTTTCTCGACTGTTAACGTTCACTTAAAACATGACCAACGATGTTTGCAAGGATACTCACAAACACAAGTGTTGAAATGGAAATCAATATTTTTGCGGCATGTGCTGTCTGACGAGGCTCTCCGTGTGTGCACGTGCTACAGATGCGTGCGCGCACACACACTCACTCACACACACACACACACACACGCGCACACACCTTCATACAGCGCGCGCAAGTTCTCAAGCACCTCTTCTTTGTTTGAATGTTTTAATTGACAAGGCTTAAAAACACGCGCAAATGAGTTTAGTTTAAACACAGATAATGTGTGCTGTTCATGTCTCACCTGCACTCGTGCACTTTCAACACCCGGGTGACGAATGCATAAATGACTGGTATACTAGTGTGCATACGGCATTCCGTGTTGTTTGTCCAAGTTTTTTGATCATTGCTGGTGTAATGTGGGAAGCCAATAGGTCTGTTTTATGTGTTATTTTCAACAAACCATATTCTACAAAGAGTACAGCGATACGTATCGTGGTTGGTGCATCGCGGTTTTTCAGTTCGGTTCGAATATCGTTACACCCCTACAGTTCATAGAAAGTGTCCCTTATTATTTGATGCTTCAGCTAGATTATTCAACAGCTCTGAAGATTTTTTCTGTTACAACAAATCTAAATCTGCTTGAAACTTTATAACCTTCAGCATTATTAATGAAGAATAAACACCAACCTCTTTGTTCTTCAGTATCTTCAGTGTGTTTCATTTTGCAGGGTTTGTGGGAGGAGCTTCACTAAACATGAATTTCTCTGTACAAAAGCAGATTTGGGAACATCAACAATAAATCAGTTACTGAGTTTTTTTTTTTTTTAACTAATTTACACCTTTAAGTAATAATGTACGTGAAGCAGATATCCTCCCAATTCTATCTTTGAAGAGACCTGAGTCTTAAAAGTACAAAGTGTTGCATCTTTGTAAATCATTGTATTACTATATTAAGTAATTCACACATTCTATGCATTTCTGTTTTCTGTCTTTCTATTGTTAACATTTCTATCCATATTTTTTTCATTCTGCCCTCTGTATTATTAACATACAAGAAGATCTTTTTAAAAATATAGAAAATAATATAATGTAAATTCTTCTAAACATAAATAACAGTAAGAATGAAAAATTAAAGCTTAAACACAGAAATTTGATGACACCCATCTCCATTAACAACTACAAGTAAATTACTACATGAGCACACAATATCTAAATATGGTTTACTTTTCTAATAACTACGCTACAATCAACGCATTAGCTAAGTAATTAATGAGCACACAATATCTGAATATGGTTTACTTTTCTAATAACTACATTCAGCACATTAAATAATTAATTTATGAACATGTTAGTTTTATGTGCAGTAATTGACAGTGATCATAAAATCAGAATAAAAACAGAAAAAGTACCAAAAGCAAAATATTTATGTTTCCAGTGTATATATTATAAATCTCTTCATATTTATGTATCTAAAATGTCCCACGTGGTTAATTATATAGACTCAATATTAAGTATTTAGCAGTACCTGTTTTTTAACCATGTAAAGTAGGGCTGCACAATTAATCGAATTTCTAATCGTGATTACAATTATGGATGCCACAATTACGTAATCGTTCAAAGCTAATTGTTCAAAGTCCACTTATGTTATTCTGTGTGTTTAAGATGCTTTTTTTTTTCTTTCTACATGTTATCTTAAGGGTTTTTCCATCGTTTTAGATTTAGTTTTAGTATAACATTATAATACCATTCATATTTTTACTTTTTTTACATAATTTAAAGAAGAAACCAATCCGATGTATAGTTGACATTTGAGGCTTAATACTATAGAAAAGCACTAAAGGTTTTTCAGTTAGAGTGTTTTCAGCTGGTTTATTTTCATATAAAAATACGGCATGCAGTTGCATCAAACAATGGTATAAACATTCAATGTAAATTGTGATCATCGTAATTAATAAATCGCAATTACAATTTCAAGGCAATAATCGACAATTCTGATTTTTGTCATAATCGTGCAGCCCTAATGTAAAGTAACTATAACAAATTTGATCTGCCAAAGGCACATTTCAGAGAAATAATGTTATAAATAAAATCGCAGCAGCAACACTTGATATCGGTTCGCATCCATTCCTCTCACCGATCACAACACATTCAGTAACAGCAGCATTATCACTCCACACTAGGGATGGGCGATATCTTATCGTTTGCGATATACCGGTAAAAATTCTCCCCACGATAAGAATTAGTCTTCCTGCGATAATAACGATAAAGTCTAGTTGTTGACATATTTCTGTGTGTGACAGGGCGACATCACGGAAAGCGGACGTGAAATTGAGGAGTAGCAGCCTATATCGCTAAATGAGGAGCTCGAGCTGTAACTGGTTTGGTTAGGGCTGTAGAGTGCACAAAAAATCGTTCTGAATAAATGTACTACAGTAGCACGTGTGCGATACAGTTTTGCATGTGTATGAGCCTGTTTACAAAACTGTTATCCAACAAAGATATAATTTATTGACATGCTTTTTCTCCAAATTAACTTAATAACATAGTCGAGTGTTTGAAATACTTCTTTTTGTGACCAGACGTGGTTTCATATTACAGAATGATAGTATTATATACAGTGATAAAGGCCATGTCGATTAACATTGCATTATAAATATACTTTCCTTATAAAAATACCCAAGATTGAAGAACACAGATAAACCATATATTTTGTGCAAGTCGTATGTTATTTTCCTCAAGTTTCATCAGTTAAAATGCCTCTGCCTCCGTTGTGCGTTTTATTCAGCGATAACTGGATACCTTCCTGAAGCATCGTCAGTATTTCTTCTGCTATGGATATGTGGAGTTTCTGTGCAAGAGCGCCCTCAGGCTTCCAGTATGAATTAAACAGTCTTTACATTACATGTGAACTCATTAACCTCTAAAGACCCCGCAAAACATTTTAGGAATGTTTTTTTTTTTGATGTCATTACATTGTTTAGAGCATTCAAAAAAATTTCAACAAAAAATAATGCATAGGCAAAAAAAATTTTTTATTTTTTTTTTAAATCACCAATACATTTTTAGTTTTTAGGATTTTTTTTTACCAAACGCAAACACGCACGCACACACAAGCACGCACACACAAACACAAACGCACGCACACGCAAACATACGCACGCACACACAAGCACACAAGCACTCACGCACGCGCGCGCTGAAAGAACTTAACATGTTTTCCTCACAGGCTTGTTATCTGCTGTTCAAAATGTTTAGGCCTATTTAAGTCAGCAAACACACAAACAGCGCTGTACCCGATGAAAACAAAACAACAACGGCCTCGTATATTGTTGCATAAACATACAGTGGAAATTCAGTGTTATATTATTAGTTTAAATAAACGAAAAACCGTGAACCGCTCACCTCTCCTCAGAAGACTGGTGTGAATGAGCGAGCGCTGGTGATGACGTCATCGCCGCGAGACGGGATCAGCGGCAAGTCATCAAAAAGCGCCAAATTCAAATTAAAGCGCCAAAACATCTATAAAACAACACATCAAACAAAAATGACTGAATCCTTAATTATTCATTGTATATAATAGGAAAAAGTGAGTCAGATAGCTGCAGTTACTGTGGAATAACAGAAACAGTTGAACATGTGCTTTTACATTGTGAGGCATATAATAGACAAAGAAAGCAACTTGTTGAAAAACTAAGAGATATGGAAATCAATGACATTTCAGTTATGAATATATTTCAGAATGCACAGAAACATCTAAGGGTTTATGATTTTCTTCTAAAATATCTGAGAGATACAGATTTGATTAGAAGAATTTAGTTTTTAAAAAAATTTTTTTTTTTTTTATTAGTAGTATATGATATATTCGTTCATCGAGGCCTCACACTCCATCCCAGTAGGTGGCGGAAATGCACCTTAAGCTGGTTTGCCAACCGCCATTAAACACAAAAGAAGAAGAAGAAGAATGACTGAATCAAACACCCCTAGCTTGTATCCAAGAGTTTATTTTTATTATCCACAAATCTTAAGACTATAAAATATTAATGTGGTTTCTAGATGCACTTTTTAGAAACTTTCTCTAATAGATGGCTAATAATATTACTTCTAAGGTAATTTACCATCAAGTCAGATTTTTTTACTGGCTAATTTATAAAAAAAAAAAAAAGATATAGATATAAAATATTTTATGCGTGGCAAAAAAAAGTGTATAGCATATAATGTTATAATATAAACTGATTGTTTTTCTACAGTTGTAAACCAGAAAGGCAGTTTTAAATCACTAAATTATAGAGAATAATAATAAAACAAGCAATGTATATAAGATCTCAACACACATAGACTCCTCTAAAACATTAACTGACATTTATTTTCCCTGTAAATGCTGCTCCTTATTAGGGTCGGTCCCATTCCATACTCTTTTTATAAAAATAATTTATTCAATTTAATTACTCATAAAAAATGCATATTTTAGTCTAAAATGTTGGCCCCCATTTCTCTGCTGCAATACAAACACTACTGTAAGTGACATTACTGACAGCACACAATTGACAATGCAATTATCACTCGCCATAGTGGTCCGGCCAGCATTTGGCACAACTGGCATGTGTTAATTTTGTGCCCTGGTTTGTATTTTGGGAACACAGTCATCTGTCTCGGCTCTGCTTCTTCATTTTCTCTTTATTGTTAGACATTGCGAAGGGCTGGGCGATATGGCCAAAAATATAATCACGATTTCTTTTTTTCCATATCATATAATATCTGATGTATTCAAATAATCAGTGTTGTTTCTATCGCAATATATAGTTACTGTGAATTCCTTTAGCAATGATAACTGTGGTGTGAAACATCTGATGTGGTGACATCAAACAGCAGTCTCATGTTTGCCAGACATTACTGTAACCTTCAGTTTGACCGTCAGACGAGACCAAAATAAAGGGTGAACAAACCCTTTAATTAAGTAAACAAGGTGGATTTACAGATTTACCTATGGTGGATTTACAGAAACTCCTGTTTGAAAGAGTTTGTTTTGCTGTTAATATGTAGCTCATTTTCTGCTTATTATTGAACTTGTTATCTGTCAGACAACATGCAAAGGCTGCATTTCCCAAAAGCATCGTGAAGTTGATCGGGAAGACCATTGCGATCAATTAAGCCCAGAGCAATGGTCATGCATATGTTTTAAGAGGCACGTCGCCAAACCAATCGAAAGGGCACGAGATCACTGTGATAAATATATTATGGGCACAGAGTATAATTTGTAAAAATAAATAAATAAATAAAAATAAAAAAGGGGTCATGAATGTGAATTGCATGACTACAGTTGAAATAAAATGATTAATATCAAATGCACTGTAAAGAATTCGCAGTAAGGTAAAACCACAGAAAATAAGAGTTTTAAAGTAATTCAGATTTGAACTGAACGATTAACAGGGCGACAGGCATTAGTAAAAACTGTAAAGCATTTTGTTGCGGGTCTAACTTCTCAGATCAGATTTGATCATCATCTATCCTGACAAATGACAGGCATTAAACTGTAAAGCATTTTGTTGCGGGTCTAACTTCTCAGATCAGATTTGATCATCATCTATCCTGACAAAACTACTACATTTTCATTTTATTATTATCATATTTTTCATAGTCCAGAAAAAAACATCACAGATTTGAGTAGACTGTCTGCATTGATGAAAAGAAAATATGTAACACGTGTAAAAATTACAATCAGTATTGGTGAAAGAGAGGCGAGAGCAAGGTGATGCACTAATTTCAATCCCGTCTAATATGGAGAACGGCATTCAGTCCTTGTTAATGTCTGCTAATCAGAGAGCTGTCTTGGCCATTAACAGTGACAGTAAAAAACTGGAACTGTATTCATCTTGTCGTTCAAGCTGCTGTCATCAAAATATTACTGTATTTTACAGTTAAATGAAAGCGATTGTTCACGCAGGTGTTTTGACCATCAAACCCAGTCCGGTAACGCCGGTCAGACTGGAGCTGCGTGAGTTTAAATCTGAAGACAGCAAAGGCTTTTTATTGCAACAAGCTGCTTATATAGGTGAGGTCTGCCACTAGCCAATCATTTTAACACTCATAGATAGAAAAAAACATTCCTCTATCATGTATTCCACAATTTATTTATGTGTAGTTGAATTGTAGTTAAAGGTTATATTTTTATAGTGCCAATATTTACACGATCACACATGTTTTTTTATGCTATTTGATTTACACATGAAGTGTGCAGCTCAAAAGTCTTAGTCAAACATGAGTCTGGATGGTAAAATAAAATAAAATAAAAGATCACTTGATTGCTACTCTATGGTTTGACTATTGACTAGATATTTTACAGCAGTTTCACTTCTGCTATTCAGTTTCTGTTTTATTCGTTTTTGGTACCTACAAGTTGTACCTACAAAAATTGAGGATGTACACCTTGATTTCTCCTAGTTATCTTGCTATGGTGCAGTGCTTTAGAACAAAAGTAGTGCTGTATATATATATATATATATATACAGTGGGTACGGAAAGTATTCAGACCCCCTTAAATTTTTCACTCTTTGTTATATTGCAGCCATTTGCTAAAATCATTTAAGTTAATTTTTTTTCCTCATTAATGTACACACAGCACCCCATATTGACAGAAAAACACAGAATTGTTGACATCTTTGCAGATTTATTAAAAAAGAAAAACTCAAATATCACATGGTCCTAAGTATTCACACCCTTTGCTGTGACACTCATATATTTAACTCAGGTGCTGTCCATTTCTTCTGATCATCCTTCAGATGGTTCTACACCTTCATTTGAGTCAAGCTGTGTTTGATTATACTGATTGGACTTGATTAGGAAAGCCACACACCTGTCTATATAAAAGCTTGGAGTCTTTAAGCCTTTAAAAAGGTTTTTGAAAGAACTCTCTCCATTTATTTGATCAAAAATAGAGCAATATTCAGTAATATTATAAAATATTATTATCATTTAAAATAGTTGTTTTCTATGTGAATATATTGTAAAAAATGTATTCCTGTGATCAAATCTTCAGAAATCATTCTAATATGCTGATTCGCTGCTCAAGAAACATTTCTGATTATTATCAGTGTTGAAAACAGTAGTGCTGCCCAATATTTTTTGTGTACATTAATACATTTGAGTACATTAATGTTTATTCAGCGAGGATGCATTAAGTTGATAAAAAGTGACAGTACATACTTTTATAATGTTACAAAATATTTTTAAACTTTTAAACCTTTTTTAAACTTGTAAAATTTGTATTCATCAAAGAATCTTGAAAAAAAAATGTTTCAGGCATTACACAAAAACATTAAGACAGTATGAAGAGAGAGAGAGACAGTGAGAGAAAATTCCCCTAAACAGTTCCTTCTTTTGTGTTTTGGCTTGCTACATGATTCAAATGGATGCATGTAAATATCAACATGATTTTCTCCACACTGTAAAAAAATTGTTTAAAAAAAACGATTGAATGACAGCTACCAAACAAAAGATGTAAAATCAAAGTAAAATACCCCAATTAAAAAGATTATTCGATAATATCCTGACCATAGATCATTATTATGATCAAAATCCATCAATAAAGTGACGGCTGGTACTTCACAATTCCCCCCC
>NW_015665039.1:35957-54737 GCF_001515625.1 Sinocyclocheilus rhinocerous
GATTATTATGATCAAATACCTTCACAGTGAAAAGTAAATCTCTTGCAATTAACAGTTAGCTAGCAATAGCTCACATGCATGAGCTAATGTAACTACAGCATCACCAACTACACAATTACTGCCTTTAAATAAGGTAACATGCAGAATATTCTCAATGTTTCTTGCTCTTCTCCTGGACCATGAGAGCATTTACAGCACAACTGTCCTCTTCATCAAACAAACCTGAGATTTACTGTTCAATCACACTTTAGGAAGTGAGGAAAAGGGAGAAAGGAATGAGGGAGAATGTGAGAGAAAGGAGGAATAAGAGGAGGTTGGGCACGCTTCCGAAGTTGGAGTTGGATGTTGAATTGAATTTAACAAATCCAGGCAGGTTGCTGCCAGTGTTAGACTTGATCCAGTCCTGATACTGAGAGACTCTGGCGAACACAGTGGGAAATGTGGGGTCAGCACATCGTTGACCAAAACTCACAATGCCGGACTGAATCCACAGGGAGCCGCTCTTGCTGATCATTGGACCTCCAGAGTCTCCCTGTATTGACAAACATTCAGCATTTATATCTCTGACAGTATACAGTGAACAACTGTTATAGATATAAGTATGCAATAGTGTAGCCCGATGGTAAATGTAGGCTGGCTGTGTGTCCGTCAAAACGTTTTTTTCCTGCGGCGCCCAGCATACCTTTTTCAATTGTTTGCAGTGGGAGCGCTGAACATTTTTCTCTACTGAGAGTTGAAAAATGTTAAACTTTGGGTAAAATCAAGTTTTGAATAAGTTTGCTTGTAGTTTGTTATTTGATGCTATAATAATGGGGTGTGGCGTCATGATTGAGTACGTTTACATGGACAACAATAATCCAATATTAACACGATTAAGACAATACTCTGATTAAGAATCTAACATGTAAACAGAGATTTTTGATTATCTTAATCCGGCTAAAGTCATACTCGAAGCAAATCGAATTAAGACATGTGGAGTATTCCCATTTTAGTCACATTATTGAAGTGCAGTATAGACATGTACACACCTTAATCACACTATTAATGTTGTGTAGGACTTTTCACACAGGATACACACACGGCAGTGCTCAACTGTTTGACGGCAAAACAAAAGAGCATGGCTTCAAGCACGGCGGCACATTTTTATCCGTCGTCGTCTAGTTGCACATATAGCATGACATATAATTAACTGCACTTGAAGCTTTCGTAAAATTAAAAATTAAACATCCAAAACTGTATGTTGATATGTGAAATTGACCCTTCGCAAAAACCCGCCCTCCTTAGTTACTGTTGCTATGTCCAACAAGCCATACCACTCTCACACTACACATCATGTTCTCACACAGAGAAAAATACATCGCGGAGCAAAGAGGAAACTGACACCACGCCGACAGACAAGATCCGTCGTCGTCTAGTTGCACATATAGCATGACATATAATTAACTGCACTTGAAGCTTTCGTAAAATTAAAAATTAAACATCCAAAACTGTATGTTGATATGTGAAATTGACCCTTCGCAAAAACCCGCCCTCCTTAGTTACTGTTGCTATGTCCAACAAGCCATACCACTCTCACACTACACATCATGTTCTCACACAGAGAAAAATACATCGCGGAGCAAAGAGGAAACTGACAACACGCCGACAGACAAGACAGAGCAGGTTATTTCTGGTATGAAACAAAGTCTTAGCTTTCAAATTTTGTCATTTTTTAAGAAATTCATACAATAAATACGGTTTTGTGGCTCTCACTGTGTCATGACAGATAGCGTGTAGCACCTCAGTTCAAGCGGCACGTGAACCGATCGTCTTTTCATATTTCCTTAAAGCACGAAATAAACATGAATGAACATTAAAACTTATTTTATTTCAACCAAGGAAAGACGTCAATACACACAATTTTTCAAGTTTAAGTCCACCGAAGTTAACCTACTCTCCTGTCTGATTTGTTTGTCGGATAAAATACGCTATGATTGGTCAGATCGCCTGTTAATCAAGCTCTTTGCGAAGGGGAAACATCGGATGGCGTCGCGTGGGAACGTGACGTGTGCCATTAATCGATCTATGTACTATAACATGTAAAACGGGAACATGAAAGGAATATTCTAAAAGCAACTCATTTAAACACCTTAATAATAATATTGTCTTATTCAGAATAAGGTAAATAATTAGATTACTGATGTCCATGTAAACGTACTCATTGTGTGCTTGTGATTGGGTCTGAGGGAGTTTAGGACGGGACTTTGATACCGCGCCTCCTCCTCGTGATCACTATTGCACAGACTTGGGCTACAAATGACGTCATCAGCACAAGATGACAGCGGCCATTTCTGGGACATTTTGGCTTTATTTTTCGATAGTGAAAGGAAGTGGTGATGTGTCGTCCATCTTTTTTACAGTCTATGTGTTAAATGTAGCACTCATCACTGTCACTTTTTACCCAGCTGTCTAATCGCAGTGGAGGATGGGTGAGACAAATGCCACACAAGCCAACCGTCACATCCTACAACTACAAATAACAGTGGAGAAGTTAAAGGGGTCATATGACGTTGCTAAAAATAACATTATTTTGTGTATTTGGTGTAATGCAATGTGTTTATGCGGTTTAAGGTTAAAAAAACACATTATTTTCCACATAATGTACATTATTGTTGCTCCTCTATGCCCCGCCTTTCTGAAACGCATCGATTTTTACAAAGCTCATCATTCTGAAAAGCGAGGTGTACGCTGATTGGCCAGCTATCCAGTGCGTTGTGATTGGCCGAATTCCTCAAGTGTGTGACGGAAATGTTACACCCCTTACCATACTGCGATGCCGTGTCCCGGCGCAATAAGACAAAAACAATAAAACCCATTATAAACAAGGGATTTGATGCATCCGGTGGGGACATAATTACTGATTATAATGACTTATACTGGATCTACAGTCCAGTCACAGCTGATCTTCATGAGTTAGGTCAAGTCACAGTTGATCGTCCAGAGTCTCGTCACGTCACAGTTGATCGTCCAGGGTCTCGTCACGTCTCATCTGATATTCCAGAGCCTCGCCATGTCTTGTCTGATCTTCCAGAGTCTGGCCATGTCTCGTCTGATCTTCCAGAGTCTTGTCACGGCCTGTCTGTTGCACCCAGATCTTCAAGGTCAGTCCTTCGGTATCCCAGTCTCCAGTGTGAGGGATGCACTGCTGGTGTCTGCATACGCAGCTGGTATCCCCAAACCTACTCACTTGAGTCCTCCAGTTCTTGAACTGATTCCCCTGTCTGTAGCATTTCCCATATGGGGGATCGCCTTTTGGTGTGTTTGGGCTGCATACACCACCACAGAACCTCCCGAGGTGGCGGCTGATGCTGCAGAACCTCCTGAAGGAGTGGCGCTCGCTGCTGTGTTCCCTGAGGTGATGGCACCCACTGCAGTTTCTCCAGAGGTGCCAGCGTATGCTGCAGAACCTCTTAATGCAGTGGCGCTTGCTCCAGCTCCTTACGTGGTGGTGGAGCCCAGCAATGAACTCTGTACCTGTCCTGTTAAGGAGAATTCTAATGAACTCTCCATGTTTCCTGATGGTACAGCTGCAGAACCTCCAGAGGTGGCGGCATCTGCTGCAGAACCTCCAGAGGTGTCAGTGGGATCCACTTATGAACTCTCGTCCTGTCCTGTCCCGGCCAAGCAGGCCATCTATGAACTCATTTATGGCTATGGAGTCTGTCTGTGAAGTCTCAGCCTGTCCTGTAACGGCTATGGAAGCCGTCTGTGAACTCTCAGCCTGTCCTGTAACGACTACGGAGGCCGCTTATGAACTTTTGTCCTGCTCTGAACCGGTCATGGAGACCCTCAATGAACTTTCGTCTGGTCGTGTCACCGATTATGAACTTTTAGCGCAGTCTGTCACAACCAAGGAGGCCATATTACAACTTCCAACCATGCCTGTAACTACACCAGAGACAGTAATGCAATTTATTTTCACCCCGATTCAGCCGAGGAAGCTGTTTATGAACTCTCATCCCTGCCTGTCACTGCCATGGAAACCCTAAATGAACTTTCTGTATGCCCTGTTAATTCTGTCACTGCCAAAAAGACCACTAGTGAACAATCTATCTATCCCACTTCAGTCAGTGAGGTTAATTTCGAACCATCTATCTGCCCAGTTCCAATCAAGGAACCAGTTATCTGCCCCATTGGCCCAGTCATGAGCCCGGAAGATGTAAATGCACTCCCTGTCTGTCACGTTAACCCTGTCACTACTATAGAGACCATTCATGAACTGTCTGCCTGTTTTGTTTCCCCTAACGTGTTTGCTGAACTGTCTGCCTTGCCAATCCAAGTCTGTAAGCCTGTTTATGAACTGTCTGCCTGTTCAGTTTCAATCAGTGAGCCTGTTTATGAACTGTCTTCTGACCCAGTTTCAGTCAATGAGCCTGATGTTAAATCACCTGTCTGTTCAGATACCACTGACAATTCTGATGTCTTACTATCTGCCTGCCCAGTATCAGTTTATCAGTTTATGAATTGTTTGTTAGTCCATTTTCAGTCAATACATCCAGTTTTGTCTGCCTGTCTTAGTTCTGCTCTTGAATCTAACTGTGAACTGTCAACCCACTGAGTTTTTGCCAATGCCCCCAACTATGAACTGTCAGTCTGTCCAGCCAGTCTTAAGGAGACCAACACTGAACTTTTAGCCCCGTCAGTCATGCCTAAAGAGACTTTTAATAAGCCTGGTCTGGTGGTCTTCTGCTCCGTCTGCTCCGGTCTGGTGGTCTTCGGCTACGCTCTGCTGGACTTCTGCTCTGGTCTGGTGGTCGTCTGCTCCGGTCTGGTGGTCTTCTGCTTCGTCTGCTCCGGTCTGGTGGTCTTCTGTTTCGTCTGCTCCGGTCTGGTGGTCTTCTGCTCCGTCTGCTCCGGTCTGGTGGTCTTTTGCTCCGCCATGGTGGTCTTCTGTCCTGCACTGGTGGTCGTCTGCTCCACCATGGGGATCTTCGGACTTGTCTGCTCTACTGTGGTGGTCCTCAGCTCCGCCTGCTCCACCTTGGCTTCCTGCTTCGCCGGCTCCACCCTGGTTCTCTGCTCCGCCCTGGCTTCCTGCTTCGCCGGCTCCACCCTGGTTCTCTGCTCCGCCCTGGCTTCCTGCTTCGCCGGCTCCACCCTGGTTCTCTGCTCCGCCCTGGCTTCCTGCTTCGCCGGCTCCACCCTGGTTCTCTGCTCCGCCCTGGCTTCCTGCTTCACCGGTTCCACCTTGGTGCCCTGCTCCGCCGGCTCTGCCTCAGTTCTCGGTCTCTCCACTTCGACGTGGACCTGGCCCTCCGTCCCTCCGCCTGTTCCGCCTCCTCTCTACCGCCCTCTTGGATTGTATTATGTTAGGAGTGTCTGGAAGCCGCTCCTTGTGGGGGGGGGGCTCTGTCACGTAACTACTGTTATGTCAATTTCTTTATCAGCACAATTTGCATGGATTATTAGTGAAGTGTGTGAAGTGTGCACTCTGAAGGGGGCATTTGTTGTTGCAAATAAATATACATTTTTAATAGTTCTTTTTAAACCAATTGTGTTTGTGTCTTATCAATAGAGTAATTGTTTACCAAATTGGTGCTCCTTGTGGTCGATGATGCTCGATAAGTATGAGCACGTCAGTGATATGATCTGAGTCTGTCTTCATCAGTCACAGACGCTGTGATATTTTGATATTTTCGCCACATTTTCTTGTAGTGTGAGCAATGCAACAACAATGGTGAACTGCTCTAATGATATCATAAACCTTAATGTACATGAACGCAAGAAGACAGTTTGATCATAACTGCTTTATACTATTAAACTAATAAGAAATATATTTAAAAAATCTAAATAAATGGCCTTTGCACTATACTTAACATTTTGATATATTTTATTTACTATCAGTTTTCTGCCGAACAGACATGGATAACCAGTCTGCGTGTATTCTGTATTTTTGTCTCATCTTTTTTTCTGCACATATGATTGGACAGCGAGCATGAGCGTCTCTCTAAAGTCTTGCATGAATTCATGTGAGAAAGTGTTTTTTTGTTGTTCATCGGGGTTGCCGCTTGGCCAAAGATAGTTTGTGCACCTAATCGGTGTTTTGTTGTGTATTATGAGTGCTGCTAAAACAAGAAGGAGACATGTGACTACAAAACTTGTTGTGAAGTTTAACATGCCGGTTCATGTAGTCTCGTAGTCCTGTAGTGTGAGCTTGCCCGATCTAGCAAGTGGTAGCAAGTGGTAATCAGTCTTATTTTTCATATTCAGATTAGTCCTATCTATGTTTTTATGTAACTGACTTTAAAAAAGTTATGAACAGTCTTGCAAAAAAAGATTAGATTACTAAGCTGTTTAAGCAACAGGCTACATGTATTGTATCAAAAATCAGTCGTAGAGTACGAGTTCATGATCAGTGCAGTAAAGACGGGGCTTAATTAAGAAATTAGACTGGCAGTGTAAAGTTTGCAGGTGACAAAACTGGTGAGTAGTGTTTTGTATATTGATTTGGATTAAAAAGTGTTCTAATGAATGACTGATGTCTTACCTGACATGCACCTTTTCCTCCCTGATTTAGCAATCCAGCACAAATCATATTGCTTGTGATGCTTATGTTGACCCCTCCATAAGCATTAGCACAGGCACTGTTGTTCACAATTGGTATCATCACCTCCTGCAGTATGTCAGGAACCTCGCCTGTGACAGATTTTATGGCTTTTAAAAAAACATTTCTAGGTAAACTGTTGCGGTTTACAGTATTGTTTGCATTCAGTTAACTGGCAAGCAAATGTTCACTTACCATCAGGTTGTAGTCTGCCCCATCCAGTGACCCAGCTCTCCGTACCTCCACCAAATACACTCCCAGCCGCTGCCAGACAGACCGGCTTAATGTAATCAGAGAAAGTCACAGAGGAGGAGAGCTGGACCAGCACTATATCATTGTCAGGATTAGAAATGTTAAAGTTAGGATGGTTGATGAATCGACTCGCTGTCCTGTTTGTCTCAAAAAGGTTAAAGCCGGATTGGTTCAGACGCCCAAAGTACATCACAATGTAAGATGCATTGAACCTGTAAATAGAGAAAGTCTGCTTTAATCCCACTATTATCAATCTACAAATGTATCTTAAGCTTTATTTAAGCTTTCAACATATACCACTGGAAGCAGTGAGCTGCAGATAAAACCCAGTCTTTATTGATGAGAGTCCCGCCACAGAAATGGCCGAAGTCGATGTCCTGAAAGGTGAGATGAATGCTGACCTGCCACGGCCAAGCCCCTGCTGTCGCATTCTTCCCTCCAACAATCCTGTTCTTGAGAGGGGCTCGACCACATACTGATGAGAGAAAGCAAGCAAGATTTCTTCTTAAAGTGCCTCACAGACACAGAAGACACATCTATGAGTTTTATTATCTTTATGACCACTTACCATCTAACTGGCAGAGCGAACCTGTGTGGAAAGACAAAGGCAAAGGCAAAGTAAACAGAGAGTCATCCAGAAAGAGCTGATAAACTGGTTTGTGTCGCCCAGCTGTTACATCAGTGCTGGTGCATAATGGCATAAAAACATGGAAAAAAAAAAACCTTTACCTTTATAATAATGTTTATGGATTTTAGCCACAATACCTGTTAAAGTATTTCATATTCATGACGTGATCAAAGTAACTAACCTAAATCAGTTTAGTTTTACATGCAGTGCGTTTGTGAATGAGATGCTTCTGTTTCATGAGTTTTATGCCCATAAACATTTAGTGAGCGTTACTGAATATAAAATAATTGTGTCCATGCCTTTGTGTGTGTTTTCAAACAATGTATGAGTAGTTTGCTCACAGATTTTACAGTATATTACAGTGTTTTACTGTATTTTACAGTATATTACAAGTATTTCATAAAAATTTTGACACTGTTTATTCTTTATAATTATCACTATTTTCCACATTTTGGGATAATATTAAAGTAATCAAATCTATAACTGACATAACTAAAAGAATTGGATTTATGTAGTGACCAAAATATTACACAAATCAAAACTATCTTTTAGCTTCTTCAGATTCACTCAACTGCATCCTGATTCTTGACATCCTGGAATTTACATGAACTAAACTCATCCATTAAAATACATACATTATGTATTTATAAAGACATTCATACAAATGCAGAATTCGTGTTTACCTACTAAACCAATTTCAAGCATTTAACCGTAAGTCTTCAGATCCAACATTTTTACAGTCATGAGAAACATAAATTGTCAAGTGTGTTTACAAAGGTTCTTAGGAATGAAATGGCTTGAATTTGAAACAACTGAAACAAACATTATTAAATGTACATCTAATTTTGTCATGTTATAGACTTTTTGTAAGCTCTTACCTGTTATGTAGAGAAGTGTGATTGCAGCAACACTCAAAGCGCTGTTGAACTTCATAATTATTATTCTGCTCTGTGATCAGACTGTTTCTTGACTGTCAGGTTTCTGATGAGATGGAAAACAAGAACCACCGCATTTATCAAGAATTCTCTGTCTCCACCCCACCACTACGTTCATCTCATTTTCAGAAAAAAAAATCTTATCCTGAGTTTTCATAGCTTTTCATTCATTTTGTGGAATGCGGGTGGGATGTTATCACTACTTTTTACTAAAGTCGATGTCGTCCCCACAACTTTTTGAAAGCCTTTGAAAAAACAGCATGCAGGAGCATGAACGACACAGAAGAACAAAATCCATCATTCTTCACAATTTATTTCACACATGCATCATGAAATACATAGAAGGCATGCACATTCAATCCACCATCCATCTCCATATTTAGCGCCAGTATACGGAAATGTGGATTAAATATATTAAAACCATGTCTGTGAATGTTGCATTTCTGGGAACCATGTACAGCGATCAATGTTTTTTCTTACTAAATCTGTTTATGATTTTTGTGTATTCACCACTATTAAATGTCTGTGAATCTTAGATTTGGTTGGGTCTGGGCTTTTTTTTTTTTTTTTTTTACATTGAAAAATGTTTCAATTTAATTTGATAATTTTTTTTTTAAAGTTTAATAAATACCAACATCGCTTCATGCTTGAAGTAGTGAAATTGTTTACAATTCACCTGTTTTCACTTAATTTGGATATGGTGATAAAAGAACATTGACTAATATGAAATCTTGAAACATCACAAGGTCAATATTTTACTCCGTATATTCATGTGGTAACATAAAAATGTGCTGCAATGTTTATGCAATGCAATCAATGAGAAAATGTCCATGATCACTGAACTTAAAAAAAAAGAAAAGAAAAATTAAAGACTCAAGATCAGATGCTATGCACTGACATTGTATCGCACTGTTTATGAGACAGTTGATGGTGCTTTATCTAATCAGAGAAAAGACCTGCCTGTACTTTCAGTATTCTAACCTACTTACAAAGGCACCTGAATATGGCCAAAAAATGTGAGAAAACCAGTATGTACAGTCAACCCTATTCATACGTACAGTAGCAGAAGAGTCAAACATCTTTATTCTTCTGTTAACAGCATTTCAGGTCTGCAGGCATGCAGAGACATTAGAGACATCAAAAAAGAACTACATTATGAAATCAAGTTGTCACCTTTATTTATACAATACAGAATGTCAAAGCAGCTTTTAAGTGTTAAACAGGAAAATCATGGTTGTTTCCCACATCTTCCTGTGGGAAAAAACATTGGGGAACATTGTCAGAGATTTTTCTATGTGGCTTGAGCCATGCGTCCTTCACAAAGACAGATCTGCCAATTGTAAATGCAGATGTCAAACAGACGTCTCCGTGATGTAAGTGTGCTATCAGAGATATAATACACACTGTTGCGTCAAACAGTATTTATATGTTTTTAAAGAGGCATTCAGATGAACTTTTTGTGGTGTTTATCAAATAACACCATATACTTAAATAGGCCATATTTTTGTTATTCAAACATTTGTTTACACATTATGATTTTAATGATATAATTAGGTTTTAAATCTTGGTAAAACGTCTGGAAACCCTGAATTTTACTTATGTTTCTCCAGCGACATAGTAAAGTCATGTGCTTTATACAATACATTGATTCAAAGCAGCTTTACACATACAAAGCAAATCTACAAAATACAATATAGTGTCATTATTCAGATCAATTTAAATAGTTTCAAATGAAGCGGAAGTATTTTATAATTAATGTGATGTGATAGAAATCCTTCACTTGCTCTTGTAAAATCATTTCTCAGTCTCTATTGACTGTGTGTACTCTCCACATCACTGATCCTGTTACCAGACATGTTTCCTTTGTCCCGCTCAATCAGTTTCAGTGTAAATATCATCTGACAACAAGGCAGACAAATAGACACTGAGTAATTTTTTATGGCAGCTACCGCTTAAATGTTATTATTATAATTTTTTATAATTTTTCAGAAAGCAAATAAAAGTTGAAGCTGAATTGTCCTGTTATTTTCTGTAATTCTTACTATTTGTTATTTCTGTTAATGGTTTGTTGTTACTGTTTTTGTGATTTAGAGATCTAAATCTGTGTATCTGTTTGTTGACTCTCACACTTGTTTAGATTCATAGGCTGATTCTTGATGTTCAAACCATTTTTTTTTTTTTTTTGAACAAAAATTTCCTACATAACACCTGATTGCTCAAACACACTGTGTGGTGGTAACAATACACAGATTTCTCTTGGATTTTTTATTTTAATTTTTTGCCATAACAAATATGTTTTATAAACACAATTAAAGCAGCCGAGGACAAGCTAATGATAGAAAGTCAAGGGTTGAGTGAAACTTAAGTAAACACTGATTTCCATCTTAGTAGTGTCAAACAAAATAATCAACATCTAAACCTCTGTTAATTCTCAATAAGAACTTCTGTAGACGTCTGACAAAAATAAAGTCGATCAGGGGTGCGTTTCCCAAAAACAACGATGGTCGCAAGTTCTGTCGTTACCAATAGAGTACATTGGAACTTACCTCCATAGTTAGCTAACGATGCTTTTGGGAAACTCACCCCTGGTCAGTAATAAGTGAAGCTGGTGATGGTGTTTGTGGAGTTGTTTAATCAGATCTTGAAAGATTTAATGTCTTTTATCTTCAGTTGATTTCATCACTTTATGGTTTCATTCATTACTCAGTGTTGTTTCACATTAAATGTGCACTAAGCAATTTTTACCAAACGATGTTGAAATTTGAAAGCACCAAAACAAATACGCTCAGACCCCAACATCACTGACATTGTATCGCACTGTTTATGAGACAATTGATGGTGCTTTATCTAATCAGAGAAAACACCTGCATGTACTTTCAGTATTCTAACCTACTTACAAATGCACCTGAATATAGCCAAAAAATGTGAGAAAACCAGTATGTACAGTCAACCCTAGCACATAGCACCCCTATTTTGATAACTCCGCCCACACGTACGTACACAACCCCGGCAGCGATGATGGTGGATCTGCCATGTCTGCTGGCCGCAGCATATTAAAGCACAAAAAAAAGTTGTGTGAAAAAGCAAAATCAGCGTAATTCACCTATTAAGAAGAAACAAAGCAACCTTGGCGTCCGATTCCCTTCCGCTCTTTGAGTTTCTCCACTGCTGGAAAGCTGCTCCAGTGGTTACGCGGTCCTACCTCTTGCCTGAACCCAATTCTTTTTAATGTATTGTTACTTCACAATTTTCCTCTTTTTTAATTTTTTTATCTGCCATCTCTAATTTTTAGCATGTGTGTTTGGCTGTTATTTTTTTAAGATTACTGATAAACTAATGTAGTTTGATTTGTATTAGTTATCTATTTTAGTTTTAGTTACAGTTGTAGTAATGTTGTCATTTTATTAGTTTTTTATTATGTCTATATAGGTTTTTTATTAAGTT
This sequence comes from Sinocyclocheilus rhinocerous, assembly GCF_001515625.1. Taxonomy (NCBI): domain Eukaryota; kingdom Metazoa; phylum Chordata; class Actinopteri; order Cypriniformes; family Cyprinidae; genus Sinocyclocheilus; species Sinocyclocheilus rhinocerous. The sequence continues at coordinate 47,800 of NW_015665039.1, forward strand.
TTAGTTTTATTTAATTTGAGTTATTTCAGTACTTCAACATACAGTTTTAATTACTTTTTCTTATTTGTAAGTCGCTTTGGATAAAAATGTTGCTAAATGACTAAAAGTAAAAAAGTAAAAGTAAATCTCTCGCTATCTATAGTCGATCAGCTAATCCGTCCTGTGCACTCACTGAGCGCTCTCTTCTAGCTGGTATTCAGTAAAGCGATATAGGTTATCATGATAATGAGTGAGTGAGTGAATGAAGTGACGTGGAGAGTATTGTGACCCATATTCAGAATTTGTGCTCTGCATTTAACCCATCCAAGTGCACACACACATTAGTGAACACACACATCATAAACACACACCCGGAGCAGTGGGCAGTCTGGGGAACAGTTGGGGGTTCGGTGCCTTGCTCAAGGGCACCTCAGTTGCGGTATTGAAGGTGGGAGAGAGCGCTGTACATTCACTCCCCCCACCTACAATCCCTGCCGGTAACAAGACTCGAACCCGTGACCTTTGGGTTACAAGTCCAACTCTCTAACCATTAGGCCACGACTGCCTCCTGCATATTGTTATCATGGGCACTTCAAAATACCGTGAATAATTATTTATTACAAATTATTCAGATTTTTTTGAATGCATTTTAAGAATACTTTCCCCATCAACTGGTCACAATGCACAACACCGCTGCGCACTCTCATGTAAACAAGCAAGGATGAGAAGCGTATGAGGCGCTGAATGAAAGCGCACATTCACTCTCTGACAGCAGGTGGCGCTGAACAGCAGAAATGCAGCCGTTACCCCGGAAACCCCAGAAACAAAGCAGCTGTGCAGCGCTTAAATAGCCATTCAGATTTGTGTATTCGCTATGGTGTTCATCACAGCGCCAAATACTTAAATATTTAGACTTAATAGGCTATTTATTTTCAAACCTTTTTTTACATTTTAATCTGGACAACAACATGCCTTAGATATTGTTTGAAAATGTTTTGATTCTTTATTGTTCAGTCACACTTTACAATAAGGTTTCATTATTAACATTAGTTTATTCATTAGTTAACATAAAATGCCAATTAAATTATTTTCTAAACTTTCATTAATCTTTCAAAATTTTATTTCAATGTTTAATAACACGTTAAAATCAAAAGTTGCTACGATGTTATTTAATGAACTCGAGCTAACATGAATTAACAGTTGTATTTTTAACAAAGATTAATAACTTCAAATGTAGCTATTGCTCATTGTTAATGTTAGTGCATTAACTAAGGTTAACTAATGAGATCTTATTGTAAAGTGTTACCTATTGGTCTTTATAATTATTTTGCACTTTAATCTGTGTGAAATTATTTACTTTATAGCCTACACTGTACAAAAATTACTGTAAATTTACAGCATATTTACAGCGTAAATTTACAGTACTGAACTGTTTTCTAAAATTACGGTGTCTTACTGTAAATGCACACATGATCGGTGGGGGAGGGGGAACCAAAGTCTAGCTTTGTACAAGTGATTGACGCTGAAGCATCGAGGAGCATCGATTTCAGTGAAAGTTTGATATGCATGGATTTCATCTCAAGTTGAAGCTCATTTACAGGTAAGCAGATCAGAGTCTGAAATAAGTGTGTATGTTTATTTTTTATGTGGGCACAATCTTTAAAAAAATTTTTTTTTACAAATTGATGCCAACCCTGAGGTTTAAGATGGCGAATTAGCATAATTTACACATTCTTCCTCAAAGTTAAGTGTGTGTGTGTGTGTGTGTGTGAGAGAGAGTGAGAGTGAGAGTGAGAGAGAGAGATTCTTGCAGATAATTGTATGCTTTTGTTCTTTCCTGGTGTAAAATCCTGTAACTGTTAAACTTATATAGAGGGAAATACAAAATACTTGCGTTTGCAAGTACTATTTACAACTATATACAACTATTTAATTTAGTTGAATATGAATGTAACATATTCGGCAACAGTAGAATACGGCTCCCTACTGTAAAACGAACATGAGCATGTGATCGGTGGGGGAGGGGAGCAACTGAGAAGCAGCGGTCCGCCATTACTGTTTTCTTGTTGTAGCTGCTGGAGGTACAATGTCAGCGCCGAAGAGCCATTAAAAGTGTTGTGTGTTGGGATGCACCAAGGAACATAGGAGTCTCCATAGACCGCTGAGGTTTTTAAATTTCATTTTCGAAGGAAATGTCCCGGACAAAAACGGAAAAGTCCTATACGTTTGTGCCAACATTTTACGCCGGACTGCCTCACAAACGAGGGTCAGTTCAGCGTGCAAAGATCGCTTCTGAAAGAGGGATCGATACCAACGCTTCGTGCGCAAACGTCCAGACTCCAGACAAAGTAAGCATCTCGCCTCATATTTTGTTTTCCAAAAGAGCTTCTTGGCTCTCTGTAAGGCTAATGTTGCTAAAGCTACCATTGTGTCTGCCTGTTTTCACTAATGCTGCCTTCACGTGCTACCAGAATGATCGTAAATAGGAATGTGGTAAGTAATGAGTGAAGCTGGTGGTGCTGTTTGTGGAGTTGTTTAATCAGATCTTCAATGATTTAATGACTTTTAACTTCAGTTGATTTCATCTAAGATTGTGGCTGAAGTCAGTTGTGGTTCTTGTGTTTCTGCATGTCTTGTCTATTTTTTCAGTTTTCATAGTAACATATGACAACTCCTTTCTCAGGTTTCTGAATTCACTCAAAAGTTTTTTTTGTTTGTTTTTTTTATTCACTCCACTGGGTAGACTATAGTAAATTAATGTAGGGAATAGTAAATGAGGGTGCAGGGTATGATTTCAGACTGTCTCTGAGTGTCGACGCTGATGTTGTTTCCTACATTATATTACTGTTTAAATGAAAAAAAGTAAGTTACTGTCAGAATTTGGAAAGTTTTATATGCATGGATTTCATCTCAAGTTGAAGCTCATTTACAGGTAAGCAGATCAGAGTCTGAAATAAGTGTGTATGTTTATTTTTTATGTGGGCACAATATTTTAATTTGCCTTTGACAAATCTTGCCAACCCTGAGGTTTAAGACGGTGAATTAGCGTAATTTACACATTCTTCCTCAAAGTTAAGTGTGTGTGTGTGTGTGTGTGTGAGAGAGAGTGAGAGTGAGAGTGAGAGAGAGAGATTCTTGCAGATAATTGTATGCTTTTGTTCTTTCCTGGTGTAAAATCCTGTAACTGTTAAACTTATATAGAGGGAAATACAAAATACTTGCGTTTGCAAGTACTATTTACAACTATATACAACTATTTAATTTAGTTGAATATGAATGTAACATATTCGGCAACAGTAGAATACGGCTCCCTACTGTAAAACGAACATGAGCATGTGATCGGTGGGGGAGGGGAGCAACTGAGAAGCAGCGGTCCGCCATTACTGTTTTCTTGTTGTAGCTGCTGGAGGTACAATGTCAGCGCCGAAGAGCCATTAAAAGTGTTGTGTGTTGGGATGCACCAAGGAACATAGGAGTCTCCATAGACCGCTGAGGTTTTTAAATTTCATTTTCGAAGGAAATGTCCCGGACAAAAACGGAAAAGTCCTATACGTTTGTGCCAACATTTTACGCCGGACTGCCTCACAAACGAGGGTCAGTTCAGCGTGCAAAGATCGCTTCTGAAAGAGGGATCGATACCAACGCTTCGTGCGCAAACGTCCAGACTCCAGACAAAGTAAGCATCTCGCCTCATATTTTGTTTTCCAAAAGAGCTTCTTGGCTCTCTGTAAGGCTAATGTTGCTAAAGCTACCATTGTGTCTGCCTGTTTTCACTAATGCTGCCTTCACGTGCTACCAGAATGATCGTAAATAGGAATGTGGTAAGTAATGAGTGAAGCTGGTGGTGCTGTTTGTGGAGTTGTTTAATCAGATCTTCAATGATTTAATGACTTTTAACTTCAGTTGATTTCATCTAAGATTGTGGCTGAAGTCAGTTGTGGTTCTTGTGTTTCTGCATGTCTTGTCTATTTTTTCAGTTTTCATAGTAACATATGACAACTCCTTTCTCAGGTTTCTGAATTCACTCAAAAGTTTTTTTTGTTTGTTTTTTTTATTCACTCCACTGGGTAGACTATAGTAAATTAATGTAGGGAATAGTAAATGAGGGTGCAGGGTATGATTTCAGACTGTCTCTGAGTGTCGACGCTGATGTTGTTTCCTACATTATATTACTGTTTAAATGAAAAAAAGTAAGTTACTGTCAGAATTTGTTTTTTTAAGTTTTAAAGTGCATGCCAACCACTTTCATTCAGGTGTTCTTATGCTCAATTTCAAAATGTGCATCAAAATAATTTGCTTAAGTCTGTTGTCATGTGTCACCACTTAAGGGTCCAAATGTTCAACAAGATGCCTCAAGAAAACCACAAACAGTGCTAATATACACTCACGATGCGACGTAATACTACCAAAAAATGTAAATCTTAACCTTTATCTCCATACCAACATCCCAGATGTTGCCAAACTGTGATTCATCTTTTATACATCGTTCAAATACTTGTGTCTGGAATGCAGTGAGCATGAAGACTAGTCCCCATAAATGACTGTTGAGATAGTATTCTCAAGTGAAACGAGTAGAGGCTTGGACTTGGAAACAGCTTTCCTTACATTATGACTTAACAAGCGTATTGGACAGAAACCCGACTGAGATTGCGCATATGTTCTGTAGCGTCTGGACCACTCAAACACACAATATATATTTTGTTAGCTAGATTTAACAAATACTCTGTAACACCCCAGGAAGCCGAACAGGCCCCTGGTTCCATAGCAACCCTGACACCAGTACAGTATGTATTTGTTCCAGTCTATTTTATTCACATTTCACAACCTTTAGAAAACAGCTGGAGACACAAGTACAGCCACAATCAGAGACTATTCCAATGAATTATTTTACAACAAAACTCTTCATCTCTCTGTTACTTCTCTGTTCTTTCACTTCCACTCTTGCTTCTGTGCTGCTTGAGATTACTCTTGTATTGTTGACTTATGAATTTGGGGTTGTGAATAGCTGAAAATCGAATACATGTTATTCAGGTTTTGGCGTGAAGGGGAGCCGAATGACCTGAATGGAAATGAGGACTGTGTTGAATTGAAACCAAGACCCATCATGTACAACTGGAATGATATCCCATGCTTGGTGTACAGCAACTTTATTTGTGAATAAAAGGGTTCCTCTCATATTGTCATAGATTTACCAGTATTATTTTATGGCATAAAACCAGATAAATCATTATTACGATTCCTGTCTTTTAAAACCCTGTCAGCTCATTTCATCATAAACTGCTTTTGTGATGTCAGTTTCATTTTAGAATGTTCTGTATATTCTTATATCCTAGATATTCAGATCAAAGAATAATGTAAAACTTTTTCATTTTGCTATAATAAACCCACATCATCCTGATTCTGTCTGGATGATGGCATAACACAAGACACCAAACCTCTGATGTGTTCTTGTCTTGCTCCACCATGCTAATATGATCTTATTCTATCTGCTTTGTTCATCTGACAATCACAGTAAACTACAGAAGACTAAGACCAGTGTGTATCAGTCAAACTGTGCTGAGGAGTTCATACCTTCCTCCATAAGGTCCTCCTGACGTGTTTGTAAACATATTATATGCTCTTCTTGTTATGCATATTCATTGATTTCAGATCAAAAACTCTCAGAACTGATTGGATAAAAAAATTAACAGATTATCATAAGGCCTCCTACTTCAGTTTACCATTTATGTAGGTGGTTTTACCTCTTTTCAAGGCCAAATTGTCAACTGTTAGATGTAAAACACAAAAGAGGATGAACATAGCATACTCTATATGCTGTTGTGCAAATATACAGTAATTGTAAAGCATGGACCCTTTACTTTCATTAAAAAAGGCTTATTTTTTGCTATTGTTGGCTCATTGTTGTCACGGTTCATGGATTCATGTGTTCATTACTGCGTGCCTGTTTGTGTTACCTGTCTGATTGCTCGTCAGTGTTGCTCTGGCAACCAAGGGGCTGACGAGCTAATCAGCGCGGCTGCACCTGCCGCTCGTTCTGTCCTGTCTTTATCTGTCTCGTGTGTTGTGCTGCATGTTGTCAGATCGTTGTTTGTCCTGGCTCATGCTTGTTGTCTCTCCAGAGTCTGTGTGCCCGGCGGATCTCTGCCTCGGATTGTTTCCAGTCCTCTGTCTCGGATTATGTCCAGTCTGGGAACCCATCGAAGTCTCGCTGGATTCCACTCCCCTAGCTGGATCGGGTCGGGATTTCGTAATCCCCGTGTGCTCACGGCTACTCACCTTAATCATCACGTTTGGCTTGCGACCCAGCTTCACTGTTTATTGTCACAATAAATCACTTTTCACTTGCAACTGGATTCTGAGTTCTCTTCCCGTAACAATTGTGTCAATATAAGCTATTAATTTAAATTATAGACTAGCACAAACTGAGTGCTTAATCCTGCTCCTGCTAAATTTTGTTCCCCTGCCCCTTTAATCGCGAATAGTAAAGTGCCCTTTCAGTCAAATTGCGATACCCTGGAAAAAGATTTCAACCGAGGGGGGAGGTAAAGAACGTACTGATTGTCCTGAGACTGCTGGCTGCATACGTAATGCACATGGACCGCATACGCACTTGTAAGAAATTATAGTCTGCCTCGACCAAACTTCCACTCCAAGTATAATTGCTAGGGATTCTAGATAATCCTATCACCTTAACATTTGGTTGTTTCCACCTGAAAGACTACCAAAGATGTGGGAACGGAAGGCTATCACTTTCATTGTTATTCGCAATTTACATTTAAAACGAAACTTCATTTACATGTCTAGCGGGAAGATGAATGTAATAGGGTATAAAATGTTTGAGCGTAGGATGCTCGAGGTTCATTCCGACTCCGTTGAACCCAAGGTACTACATGTACTTTGTCACTGCTATGCTGCAATAAACATCTTCATCGAGATCTTCATCGTCCTCATCACCTTTT
>NW_015665039.1:54761-54884 GCF_001515625.1 Sinocyclocheilus rhinocerous
CGTTCAGGCTGTGTGTTCCTCCCTGCCCGCGTTACTTTACGGGTGGGGATACACATAGTTTGTGTGCTGTCTGCTTGTGAGCAAGCACGCAGAGTCAGCTCTCGGAAAAAAAGGAGCTGACGG
>NW_015665040.1:0-388 GCF_001515625.1 Sinocyclocheilus rhinocerous
TGAAAACAACAAGCATTAAAATGTTCTCACAAGGACCTGGAATAATCCTACTGCATAACCACTAAATTATGGAATGATAATGATTTTTAATGTTATTTTTATTTTATTAATATATTTATTAATAGTAATAATATAATAATAACCACTATCACATATCTTGTTTACAATATTTCTTATTTAAATTTAAGTGAGTGTTATAAGTGTTTGTCTTTATATCTTTCAAAGAGCTTGGTGCACTATTTGCTCTTGTTTTGTTAATTGTAAAAAACATTCCGGTGGGAAAACATTAATCGTTTTATCCTTTACGTGTACTTTGTAGACGGTCCCTAGCTGGCCTAAGCGCTAGCTCGCCGCTGCTAGAGACTTTATGCGTTTCAACATATAGAGG
>NW_015665040.1:875-1216 GCF_001515625.1 Sinocyclocheilus rhinocerous
TATTGTTCCCTTTCATGGGAACTTCGAACTGCGTCCTCTAGGGGTCGCTATGGGGAACGCCTCGTTGTGACCCGTGTCTGAAGCATACATTGAAAAAACACCAACTCGTTGGCCGGCGAAAGCCATGACGTCACTACCGGTGTGACTATAGTATAAATAGGCGCCGGGAGCACACATCATTCTCTTCTTCGTCTTCATTGACTGTTCTGTTTGAAGCGTGCATTTCCAAGGAAAAAGTAAGAGCTATCTCTGTTCATTATGGCGAACACTAGCAGAGCATTTAGAAGGTGTGTGCCTCTGTGTCATCGCTATTTGACACCAGATGACACACACGATCTATG
>NW_015665041.1:0-128 GCF_001515625.1 Sinocyclocheilus rhinocerous
GTTTCTGAGATCTCTGTTATTTAATGAGCAGGCTCAATAGGTTTCTTCAGGAGATGGAGGTTAAGTTTCTCTTCTCTGTGTGTGTGTGTGTGTGTGTGTGTGTGAGTGTGAGTGTGAGTGTGTGTGTG
>NW_015665041.1:248-1263 GCF_001515625.1 Sinocyclocheilus rhinocerous
GTGAGTGTGTGTGTGTGTGAGTGTGTGTGTGTGCGCGTGTGTGTGTGCGCGTGTTTGTGTGAGCGTGTGTGTGTGTTTTCGTGTGAAGAAGTGTCAGACGCTCCCAGTGACCATCTGACCTCTGAGGTCACGGCCAGGAGATTCTGTGTTACTCGTCCAGTGAATCTCTAAGAGGCTCCAAGAGCACAAGTGAGTGTGTGATCTAACAAAACTGATGCTATAAGCCATGCTATTGTTTACAGATGAATGAAATATGGCATCTAGTTTATAATTATTTAGACACGGACAGCAACCTGAAGTGATAAAGACTTTTAATGGCCAAGGAAATCAGTTTTTAAATTCAGCAGTTAAACAGAAAAACAGAGAAATACAGAAACTACAGAGAATAGAAGAAACGTCTCAGGTTACTTATGTAACCATGGTTCCCTGAGTAGGGAACGAGACACTGCGTCCTCTAGGGGCCGCTATGGGGAACGCCTCGTCGTGACCCGTGTCTGAAGCATACATTGAAAAAACACCAACAACACGTTGGCCGGCGACAGCCCATGGCGTCACTACCGGTGCGACTATAGTATAAATAAGCGCCGGGAGCTACACATCATTCACTTCTTCGTCTGAAGCTTGCATCCGCAGCATGGCAAGAAACCTAGAGGACGCAGTGTCTCGTTCCCCACTCAGGGAACCATGGTTATATAAGTAACTTGAGATGTTCCCTTTCAAGGGAACTTCGAACTGCGTCCTCTAGGGGTCGCTATGGGGAACGCCTCGTCGTGACCCATGTCTGAAGCATACATTGAAAAAACACCAACAACGGTATACCCACGCCGCCATGCTGAGGGGAGTGCGGGCCAGAACCATGTTGAGCACTAAGTACCAACTTTACTTTTTATTTTCATGGTGAGTTGCCCTGGGACATCAGACGGCTGTCTGTGACTTTATCCCCTATGGCCAAAGGCCTAGGCTACATACCCTTACCTGTTAGGGCCAGACTCCTGGGCCCAGGGTAGAGCTCAAG
>NW_015665042.1:0-1210 GCF_001515625.1 Sinocyclocheilus rhinocerous
AGAAGTTTGTATTCATACTCAAAGAGCAAACACACTACAGAATAAATTTTTAAAAAGTAGCTCAATTGACTGCATATCTGCTAAATTCTGCTGATCTTTACAGTTTTTTAAAAATGCTTACACAGTATTTGAAACACACACACACACACACAGTGAACACACACACACAGCAGTGAACATGAACACACACACACACAGTGAACACGCATACACGCGCACACACATACACACAGCAGTAAGCAGTGAACACACGCACGCACACACACACAGCAGTAAGTAGTGAACACACACTCACACACACACCCACACACAGTGAACACACACACACACACACACACACACAGCAGTGAACATGAACACACACACACACACACAAACACACAGTGAACACACACACATGCACACACACAAACAGCAGTAAGTAGTGAACATACACACAGTGAGCACGCACGCACACACATACACACAGCAGTAAGTAATGAACACACACACAAAACAGAAATACAATACAATAGTAGCAAATGGACTAAACAGCAGTTTTGCCTTGTTTTAAATAAACACTACATTTAATGTAACACTGACTTCTTTAGGAAATGCACGTTTACTATGGTTAAATAAATGGTTTAAGATTGTCAAATATTGAAATTTCTTTTCTCTAAATAGTGCTGATATGGCGACCAGTAAATACAGTTTCGTCAGGCTAGCCTGTGTGGAAACTTTTAAACTCTGTGTTTCAACTAAGCAGGTGTTAGGTTCTGCTCTTTTCTCCCCTAATGTGCTCACATACTGTAGATTAATTTCATGGAAATTTTAATTGAATTGAATTCAAAGGACTGTTAGAAACTGTAAGTTGTTTGGTTGATGTAATTAAAACTGGGTTTAAATTCATGCCTCTGTTAACTGTAAAGATCAAGTTTAATGGCGTGCAGCAGAAGAAAAGAGGAACTGGCATCTGAATTCACAGCATCATCATCATCATCATCATCATCAGTCTAATCTGGGTTCAGAGATGATCTCTGCTGTTCTGCGGTCAAACTGAGTCCCACACACAGCAGAAACATGTTTCCAAACCTCAACAGTGAGATCTCCGCACTGAAAACACTACAACTGCTATCATTAATTCACTACTTTACTAATGAAGGTCTAGAATGGCTGTCAACTATCTCAATATTGTAAGAACAAATATTATTTCCAATAAATCATCAACATC
>NW_015665042.1:2147-5335 GCF_001515625.1 Sinocyclocheilus rhinocerous
TTTACATACGTAACTGAGACATTTTCATTTATTAATATAGTTCACACAGGTCTGGTACATGTTTATCATTTTTGTGATGCAAAGCTTAAGTATTAAGATGTTTTGTTTCTATGTTCATTATGTTTGAACTGAACTAACATACAGTATATGATCACAGATCCAGCAGAAACTGAAGTCTGTAAGACTGTTGGATCATTATTCAGAGGTACGAGAGTTCATTAATGCTGAAACAGTCAATCTGCAGTGCTTTGTCAAGAACTGATCATCATTTTATACCTTTGATTTCATTTACAAAGTCTTGATTCTGTTCATCTGTCCATCTTTCCTGCAGATATTTTGATCATTCTTAAGACTGCAGTGTTTGCTGCTCCTACTGTGATTCTTCTTCAGATCATCTGTGCAAGAAGAGCTGGTGAGTTTTTCAGATGATTCACATTGATCTGGAACAATCTGCACTCATGAGAGCTCAGTAAATGCTTTTGTGTTGAATTATTTTGCAGGGAGGAAGGACTCGCAGCGCCCAAAGAAAATAGAGATTAATACAATATCAGGATAAAATGCTGCAAATAACAGGCCAGATTACAGCAAGATTTATCTTCATATCAATTAATTTTATGGATATTTGCACACAGTTTTGAAGGATATTTTCCAGTGCTCCATACTGTACTGAATACATAAAATATAATATGAAATCCTTACTTATGAAAATTAAATGAATTGTCTTTCCACCTACATCACAATCTGCAGCACACACGGCTTGACGGCGGTCCTTCTTGCATTGTTTCAATATAAAGCCATTTTAATCTTTACTGGATAATATTGGGTTTATTTTCAGATTTATGGATGAGAATATTTAATATTAAAAATATGACTTGTGTCCATGTAATTTTTTCCTATATTAAAAAATTCATGACGTTTGTCTTTTTTATTGCAAAATAACTACACTTGCATGTAAATATACACAGAGAATTTACAGTGTACTCACTATTACAGTCATCACAGCGACAACAGAAATAAATCAAATAAATTATCCAGGGAATGACATAAACCATAATAACAAGTGAAATGGCTTTAAGTATATATTTCGTGTGCATACATAATCGTTATCATACAAATCTGAAAGCAAGTCTGTAATATTGCTACAGTTGCTGCAAGCTAGCCTCCCAACAATCAAAAGCAGATGTAGAATATAATTCACAAAAGAACCTGACTGTAAGTACATTAATTTGACTAATTAACATACACCTTTATATTTCAAGATTTTCCCACATTTTCCCGAGAAGTCTCCGGTGTAAAGGTATAACGGAAGTACAGATACACTTCTTTGCGGAAAAGCGGAAGTTAGCTGAAGTCATTGTGAAAAGAGTCTATTGTAGAACATCACCGCTGGCATTAATCAACAACAGGCGGGACATCGTTCTTTTAAATGATCTTACAACATATCAGACAAATATTAATTATAAATGTTAACTAGATGTGTTCATCACCTGTCTAGCTATGTGTATTGATACTAAAATAAATTTTCGTCTTTTCAAATCTTCTATCACGTGTCATTATATAAGGTATATGTCGAACATCACCTGAGCAAACCCGGAAAACAGGGCTCATCGCTTTCGTTTGCCAGTGAACGTGTTAACAGCCGTAATAAATAATATATTTTAAGATAATCAGTTAAACTAGCTAGCTGTTTTTATGGTTGACGTTTTATTAAATTTTTATATCTAAATGTTAGTGAAAATAATAAAAAAATAAATAAAAATAGATATCAGTCCGGATATGTGATGGACATTGGTTATGATCATTTTGGTATCTACTTTGAAGGCATCTTGAGTAAAACAGCTTCATATTTAAAGGGGTCATATGATGCGATTTCAAGTTTTCCTTTCTCTTTGGAGTGTTACAAGCTGATTGTGCATAGATAAGATCCCTGAAGTTGCAAAGACTAAAGTCTCAAAACCAAAGAGATATTCTTTATCAAAGTTAAGACTCTGCCACGCCCCCCTAAAACGGCTCATTCTAACACGCCCCCACATATCTACGACTTTGTAGAAAACGAAGCGTTTGAGAGAGGCGGGGCATATAGGACCTACAATAATGTACAGTATTTGTAAAATAATGTGTTTTTTGAACATTAAAGCATGTCAACATATTCTGTTACACCAAATACACAAAATAATGATCTTTAAAAAAATAATGATCATATGACCCCTTTAAGGAAGCATATGCAAAACGCTTGAACCGGAAGCGGCAAGACCAGGTTAACAGAATAAAGAAATCTGTTGCACATAACCCCTATTTGGCTCGTGTGGTTTGTTTCGCACTTCAGAAATGTGACGTAATTTCCTGTAAGGGACACTACCCAGCAAGCAATTTTGCGTTTAAAAGACGTCTATTTGCCATCCAAACACAGCCCAGACGTCTAGGTTAAAACAAGGCTAAATTTGGGCTGTCAGTGAAAATTTAATAGACGTCTAATCATAGCCCAAGAATAGACTAGTCATCAAATAGACCGCTATTAATTGACTACATATATAGGTCTAATAGAAAACAAAATGGCAATCCATCCAAACAAATTCAATATACAGCTTTTATTAAAAAAATAACATTTTTAACAACTTGGGAACACTTAAGACAATACAAAATGATAAAAATATAAAAGAATTAATGACAATATAAAATTGTATAAATACAATACACTTAAATATAAATATTATGATTTACACAATCTGGAGTTTTTAACAACTTAAGATATTTAAAAGAAAAAAAATCTAATACAAATCAAGAGCATGTTATCACACTTAACATTAAAACATAAATGACAACATAAAAAAAAAAGATCACAGGAAGCGTGCGGATCCATCTGCAAGGCTTTATTCACAAGAGACGTGGTCAAAAACAGGCATAGGTCAGAAAGTGGCAAACAGGTATATTGATGGCAAGGCAAGAGGGATAATCCAGGTACAAGGCAAAGGTCCAGGCAGGGGCGAACAGTATCCAATTGGGCGAGACTCGAGGGATAATCCAGGAACAAAGGCAGTGATCAGAACACGGGGAAACAGACAAGGCAAGACAAGGCAAGCAAGACACTAGGCTCGGTAATACAGCTATCGCTAGATGAGTGATAAACGCAGAACAATACACGGCGATCTGAACAGGAACTGAGAGAGTGTTAAATAGAGTGTGTAATG
>NW_015665042.1:5366-7449 GCF_001515625.1 Sinocyclocheilus rhinocerous
TGTTAAATAGTGTAGTGGCTCTCAGGTGAGCGTGTGATATGTGACGGCTGTGTGATCAGTGAATTCAGCTGTGTAAGTGCAATGGATGATGTGGAACTGTAGTCCGGAGTGACATGTAACAGTCTGTGTAGTGTGAGAGTCAGTGTAATGGTAGAATGACCTCCAGTGGCAATCAGCCAGAAGGACACGGACCGGATTCGTGACAGAGCCTAACTCGGGGACATGAGCCCTTCCTGGGCGGAACTGAGTATCTGGAGCCCTTCCAGGGCGGTACTGGGGATCAGGATAGTGCTTACGTGGTGCTGGCACTGGAGTGAGTCTTGGGGCTGGAGCCGACACTGGAGCGAGCTCCGGGGCTGGAGCCGACACTGGAGACGGGGAAACAGGAGCCCTCCCTGGGCTTAACTGGGAAAACAGGAGCCCTCACTGGGCTATACTCGGGAACAGGAGCCCTCACTGGGCTATACTCGGGAACAGGAGCTGTCTCATGACGATCAACTGTGACTAGACCTGTCTCATGACGATCAACTGTGACTAGACCTGTCTCATGACGATCAACTGTGACTAGACCTGTCTCATGACGATCAACTGTGACTAGACCTGTCTCATGACGATCAACTGTGACTAGACCTGTCTCATGACGATCAACTGTGACTAGACCTGTCTCATGACGATCAACTGTGACTAGACCTGTCTCATGACGATCAACTGTGACTAGACCTGTCTCATGACGATCAACTGTGACTAGACCTGTCTCATGACGATCAACTGTGACTAGACCTGTCTCATGACGATCAACTGTGACTAGACCTGTCTCATGACGATCAACTGTGACTAGACCTGTCTCATGACGATCAACTGTGACTAGACCTGTCTCATGACGATCAACTGTGACTAGACCTGTCTCATGACGATCAACTGTGACTAGACCTGTCTCATGACGATCAACTGTGACTAGACCTGTCTCATGACGATCAACTGTGACTAGACCTGTCTCATGACGATCAACTGTGACTAGACCTGTCTCATGACGATCAACTGTGACTAGACCTGTCTCATGACGATCAACTGTGACTAGACCTGTCTCATGACGATCAACTGTGACTAGACCTGTCTCATGACGATCAACTGTGACTAGACCTGTCTCATGACGATCAACTGTGACTAGACCTGTCTCATGACGATCAACTGTGACTAGACCTGTCTCATGACGATCAACTGTGACTTGACTTGACTCAGGAAGATCAGTTGTGACTTGACTTAACTCAGTTAAGACAGTGGTAGCATGACACGGCTTTGTTGTTGACGCCATTTTGTGAGCAAGCTCTGGTTCAGCCGCCATTACAGGCACAGACACGGTGTTGTGTTCCTCCTCAGCGAAACCCTCAGTGAACATGGAGCCAGCAGTCAGCAAAGCATAATCTATAAAGTCCTTTAAACTACAATTAAATTTACCCTCTGGCAACCATGATTTTATGGATTCATTTAGTCCGTAAATGTCAATGTCTTTTAATGCGACCTCATCAAAAGGTACCCTAAAAGATAACTCACAGAACTGAGTGACGTATTCCTCAATAGGTGAACTCCCCTGTCGTAAATCGAGTAGCAGGTCGACTGGGTCCATACTTGGCCAAGGTCCTTTAGGAAAGCCGCTGGATCCTCGTGTGGCCGTGTATTCTGTTACGGAGTGAACACAGGAAGCGTGAAACAGGTATATTGATGGCAAGGCAAGAAAGGCAAGAGAGGTACAAGGCAAAGATCCAGGCAGGGGCGAACAGTATCCAATTGGGCGAGACTCGAGGGACTCGAGGGATACACAGGCAGTGATCAGAACACGGGGAAACAGACAAGGCAAGACAAGGAAAACAAGACACTAGGCTCGGTAATGCAGCTATCGCTAGATGAGTGATACGCAGAACAATACACGGCGATCTGAACAGGAACTGAGAGAGTGTTAAATAGAGTGTGTAATGGCTCTCAGGTGAGCGTGTGATATGTGACGGCTGTGTGATCAGTGAATTCAGCTGTGTAAGTGCAATGGATGATGGGAACTGTAGTCCGGAGTGACATGTAACAGTCTGCG
>NW_015665042.1:17881-28714 GCF_001515625.1 Sinocyclocheilus rhinocerous
TACACTATATTGCCCAAAGTATTGGGACACCCCCTTCTAATGAACAGGTTTGACTACTTTAGTCATTTCCATGAGTTCAAATTTTTATGTTTAAGCATATAATGCTATTCTAGGGAATTGTCTGCTTCTAATTTTAAACCAATAGTTCGAACAGGACTATTTTCTATTCTAACACTAATAACAAGATTGATTCAGTCAGTGTGGAAGAACTTGACTGGTCTGCAGAAAGCCAAGTCCTAATCCCAGCTGAACACCTCTGGTGTGATTTTAAATGCAGACCTTGAGCCAAAAACTCATCACCAAACACCAATGACTTGTACATACATATGGACAAATGTATTGGGACACCCCCTTCTTTAGAACAGAAAAAGGCACTTCCAAAACTGTGGCATCAAAGATGGAAACATAATTCATGTATTTACAAATACATGCCACAGTTTTGGAAGTGTCTAAAATGATTGTACGCATATGTACAAGTCATTGATGTGTGGCGATTAGTTTTTTTTTTTTTTTTTGAGTTTTATTGAGTTTTCCCAATACTTTGGGCAATATAGTGTATGTTTGGTGCGGTAGGGGGCCCAACCTCATATTCAATATAGTGTATGTTTGGTGCGGTAGGAGGCCCAACCTCATATTCTTTCATAGGGCCCAAAATTGTAATAAATTCTATCTTGACTCAAATAAAACATTTATTTCTACAGCTGCTTTTTATAACGTCTATTTGATGTTTTTTCTCATTTAACACAATAATACTTTAAATTATCTCTAGGGTTCATTTCTCAGCCAAATTTGACGTGTGATTAATTAGATTGATTAAATGACACCGTGTAATAATTAGATTAAAAGTTTTAATCACTTGATTTAACACTTTGCTATGAACCCAAAAGGCTTAATGATCTCACTGGTTTGGAAACATGCTTCTCAGAACCCAGTCAGTTTGACCGCAGTAGAGCAGAGATCATCTCTGAACCCAGATTAGTCTGAAGTCAGAAAGAGCTTTATTACCGAGTATACTTGTGTAAACACACAGGGAGAGCTTCAGTGCAGAAGAAAGTACGGACATCGTGCAAACATACAGGATAGTGCAGATAGTGCATTCCAGGATGGAATATAACACTAAAAAACAGAAAATTACATAATGCACTTTGTACAGTATAGAAAAAAAATGTAATTGTTTAAATGAATGTACAGATATGTTATTAACAAGTGTGTCATCTGTTAGTTGGTTGCATGTTCTTACATTTTTTACACTTTGCTATGAGCATAAATGGAGATAGACAGAAAGACAGATAGATAGACAGATAGAGATCCTAAAGCAGATCAAACCGCTTGTGTTTAGATGTAAATGTTCAGCTGGAGCAATAACGTAGCCAGGAATTTCAGTGTGGGTGGGCCCAGAGAAAATTGGGTGGGCCTAGCCTAAAATGCATCTGTTATCAAAACAGGCCAACACAACTAACAGTTACACCTGCTTGAATACACATCACCTTTTAATCAGAGCATAAGCTGGTGTAACCCAATGGAAAGATGTGTTCAATTTCTTTATTGTGGTTTCAATTTCTTTATTCGTTGTATATTTGTTATAATGGGTATTGTATGTTAAAACCTTAAGTCATTAAGTTTAAATGTGTTTAGTTTGTTTTATTTATATTTCTTACCTTGTGTGTGGCCAATTGGATGTGCCGGGCAGAGGTGAAGGGGAGGAGCGAGAAGAAAGAGAAGGAAGAGGGGTGTGAGAAAGAACGTGACAGCGTGAGCTGGTATATTGTATATTGAGCAAATAGATTAGTGGTTTTCAAATCGAAAGCCGAATAACTCATTTATAATGTGAAAGAGGGAAAAGGGACTTTAAATCTAAGTTTCTGGAATTTCTCCCTACTTTGAGAGTTCGTGTGGACAACGCAGCTCGTGCGTTCTGTTAAGATACTCTGTTAGCATGATCTAACCCAGTGAATGCTCACGGCAGAGTGTTGTGCAGAAACTGTAAATCTATTTGCTGACAAACGAGGACACCGCGAGGAAACAGTGAAGACATCGAACAGTGCTCTGAGGTGCTAGGCAACACTCCGAGTTCAGCTGACAGCGAGGGATTTTCCTGTGCATCGTGTGGGAGTCATCGGTTTGTGCGCCTGAGGATACCCCGTTTATCCAGATCGACGCGACTGTTTCACTATCATCGCTCGGGTTTGCTAAACGTTGTTGCTTTCCTCATCATCTCCGGAACGGCGGTTAATTGGTTTGAGTCACCGGGAGGTACAGTTTGTTTATTTTTTTGACTGAACTGAACGGATCTTCATTTATGGGCCCCAACGAGTTTGAAATTATTATGATGACTATGGGTTTCACTGTTATTTGAAGAATTTGATACACAAGTCTGTGGAAAGGTAGTGTTTATTTTTTTACAGGGATTTGAAACAAATTTGAGTGAACTGAAACATTTTTTGTATTTTATTTTATTTTGTTTGTTTATTTTATTTGACTCGGAATACATTCTATCTTGAGTTACTAACATCTCTGAGTGATTCACTTTGGTTCTCTTGTATAGAGGTTACTAACATACTTTATTTATTACTAGATATTAGTTGCAATTGATTAAAATAGTATTACTTTAATTATAGCTTATTTTAATAGAAGATAGGAAACCTGAGGTGAATACCATTTAATGGTAAAGAATTTATTAAACTTGAACTCAGGGCGCTGTCTCTTTCACAGAGTCAAAAAAGCGCTACATAAAATGGAGGCACCGCTGGGATCCTTTGGTTTCCCACTATAAGTATTTCCTGTACCTTACTTTGTAAATAAAATAGTAATAGATCCTAAAGTGAAGTCTAAGGGTTGTGATGATGGTTTCTAAGAGCGTATATCCTGAGCTTGTAGATGAGCTCCGAGGGTGGTGTCGAGGAGAGGCGTTAGACGTGACTCATGCCTTGATGGTGATTGTACCTGAGGATATGGAGATAGCTCAGATTGAAGAAAATCTACAAACCATTAAATGTTTAGGGCGCGTGCGGGTACGAGGAAGAATGTACAATCGTAAGCTAGATAGCTTAGCAGTGTTGTGTGAAAGCAAAGAGAAAGTAGACATTGACAAAGTGCCCCCTGAAATATTGCACATGGGTGGAACACAGACATGGCCTATAGTGATAGTATCAGAAACTTCAGTAGAAGCCACCACAGCGGATGTGCAAAGTGACACTGTGTCTGAGGAGAATGAGAGGGAGGGTTGTCTTAAAACCTTGTTAGGTTCATCTGAGGGCTCCCCTGGAGCTATTATTCGTGCGGTAGGGGATCTGCTGGCCAAGATTGAAAAACCAGCTGGTGAAGGTAGCAGTTATCGTCGTCTCAGAATCTTCTCTGGAGCCATACCTACTCCGGCGGGGGAGGAGTCTTTAGAGAATTGGCTTGAGCAGGCTCATCTGATGGTGGAGGAGAGTGATTGCTCAACCAAAGAAAAAAGACGGCGTATAATGGAGAGTTTAAGGGGACCAGCTTTGGCTGTGGTTAAAGCTGTGCGTACTGCAGAAACTGACATTTTGCCCAAAAAGTGTTTAGAGGCAATTGAGAGTGATTTCGGTCCTGCTGAATCTGGTGAAGAGTTGTATTTCGCATTTCGCTTGATGCAACAACACTCAGGGGAAAAATTATCTGATTTTCTTAGGCGGCTAGAGCATTCCCTGAACAAAGTAGTACAGCGAGGTGGACTGCCCATGAGTGGAGTAGATCGAGCCAGAGTACAGCAACTTCTCCGTGGTGCTGTCGCTTCTGATATGATGCTAGTCCATCTCAAACTAAGAGAGAGGAAAGAACACCCTCCCACATTTTTAGAATTATTGAGAGAAATTCGAACTGAGGAGGAATATGAAGCCTCCAGGGTTAAATTTAACTCGTCGGTGAACAAAATCCATGCTAGAACCGATCAAGACAGTCAACAGCATGATGTTCAAACTCTGAAAAATGAGGTCAAAGAGTTGAAAGCTTTGTTTGCAGCTATGACTACCACTCAGCAGCACCCTGCTGTAACTGGGACAGGGGAGCCAACCCCAAAACCTGTCAGTTCAGGGGGAAGTTTGGATTCTGAGGTGGTGAGTCTTAAAAAACAAGTGAAAAGGCTGCAGCAAAAAGCCACAGTCCGAGGTTTAAGTACTCCGGCGACTGCATTACCAGTGGAAGCATCACGAACAGGTCATACAATGGTAAAGTACCCCAAGCTTACTAACAGTTCCGATGAGTATTATTGCTATCGTTGCGGGGAAAATGGACACTTCTCGTCTAAATGTAAAAATCCTGAGAATTTGAGCAAAGTTATACAGAAACTGATACAATCCCTTCGAAGGGCAAAAGGGAGAGACTCATCTTCAGGAGATGTTGATCCAGGGACAGCTGACTGTTCTGTGAAAAGGAGTGTTGTAGAGGTGCGGGGAGATAGACTGATTCCCAAAGGATTAATAGGCCCAACTTCTGTGGTACCGTTAAGGGTAATTGGACATTCATGTGATGCCTTACTGGACAGTGGCTCACAGGTGACCATAATATTTGAAAATTGGTACAAACGGTATCTGTCTGATCTCATAATCCATCCAGTGACAGGGTTAGCCATCTGGGGGTTAAGCGACTCCAATTACCTCTATTTGGGCTATGTAATGGTAGATCTGGAGTTTCCAGAAAAAATCACCGGAACTCAAGATACCATTTCGGTCTTAGCCCTAATCTGCCCAGGACCGTCCAGTCCAGATCAGACTCCTGTTATCTTGGGTACAAATGCCAATCTTTTCAAGCGGTTGGCCCAGCTGTGTAAGAACAGGAGGGGAGTGGACCTTGCTCAGACATTGGGCATTGCTGTAAATACAGCACCAGAGGACCTGTCGCTAAATTCAGCCAAGATTACCTCTGAGTGTGCTACTGCTGAAGATCATGTGGGTAGTGTCATCTGGCAGGGCCCGGGTTCTCTGAGTTTACCTGCTGAAGGAGACTGTTGTGCCATCTGTAGTGTGGAGTTAACTGTGCCATTGGAAAGTGAGGTTTTGATGGTGGAGGCATCACCATACGTGACACTGCCCATAGGGGTATTACTGCAACCGATGGTGGTTCCTAGTAATGGGGTTGATGTAAACAATTTCCCAGTGTTGATACACAACGAATCTAAGAGAAGCACATTTATTCCGGTGGGGACAGTTGTGGGACATTTGTATCCAATTGATCCGGTAAAGCCAATAGCGAAAACTGAGCCGGTTACTGAGCAGTTTGACCCCAATCTCATTAGTTTTGGTGATTCTCCCATCCCCGAGAGTTGGAAAGATAGACTTCGACAGAAGTTATCACGGCGAGCAGGGGTATTTTCCTTGCATGAGTGGGATGTTGGCTTAGCCAAAGGGGTAGAACATCATATTAGGATGTCCGATTCTAGGCCTTTCCGGGAACGGTCGAGAAGGTTAGCTCCCGCAGATATCGATGATGTGCGGAAGCATTTACAAGACCTTCTGAAAGCTGGGATTATAAAAGAATCCCGAAGCCCGTATGCTTCCCCCATAGTGATAGCTCGCAAAAAGAACGGGAGTGTCAAAATGTGCATCGATTATCGCACTTTGAATAATCGAACCGTTCCAGATCAATATACAACTCCGCGTATTGATGACGCTTTGGACTGTTTAGCTGGGAGTCAATGGTTTTCGGTTCTGGATCTCAGGAGCGGTTACTACCAAATTGCTATGGCTCCAGAGGACAAAGAGAAAACCGCTTTTATATGTCCCCTGGGGTTTTATCAATTTGAAAGAATGCCTCAGGGCGTCACAGGGGCCCCAGCAACCTTCCAAAGATTGATGGAGAAAGCAGTGGGAGACATGAATCTTCTTCAGGTTTTGGTCTATCTTGATGATCTCATCGTCTTTGGAAGGTCATTGGAAGAGCATGAGGAGCGGCTCTTTAGGGTTTTAGACAGGCTGGAGGACGTCGGTCTAAAAATCTCACTAGACAAATGTCAATTTTGTCAAGCTAAAGTGAGATATGTAGGTCATATTGTGTCTGCGGAGGGCATTGCCACTGACTCAGACAAGGTTAGTGCTGTCACCAATTGGCCTCAGCCTGTAGATCTGAAGACTTTGAGATCCTTTTTAGGGTTTTGCGGGTATTATCGCAGGTTTATTGCCGATTATTCAAGAATTGTTAAACCCCTTACAGAGCTCACTAAGGGATACGCTCCCACACAGCGGAAAAAGAAAGCTGAGGCACATAAATCCAATACTTACCTGAAGGAGTCAGAACCTTTTGGCGACCGGTGGACCCCATCGTGTTACGGAGGCATTTCATCAAATCATTCTGTGTCTGACTACTGCACCTGTCCTGGCTTTCGCCGATCCGAGTAAACCCTATGTGTTGCATGTTGATGCTAGCTTAGATGGGTTGGGAGCCGTTTTATATCAGGAGCATCCCTCTGGTCTGCGGCCAGTGGCCTTTGCTAGTCGGAAGCTGAGTATTTCTGAACAGAAGTATCCCATCCACCAGCTAGAGTTCCTGGCGCTGAAGTGGGCTATCATGGACAAGTTCCACGATTATCTGTATGGGGCTAAATTTACAGTCCGTACAGATAATAATCCACTCACCTACGTGCTTACCACAGCTAAGTTAAATGCCACGGGGCATCGCTGGTTGGCTTCCCTAGCCACGTATGATTTTGATGTGCAGTATCGACCCGTGAAAACCAATGTTGATGCTGATTTATTGTCTCGCAGAGGGGTTGAGAGCCAGGAAGCTGAAACCTGGAGAAGCATATTCGAAATAGGTGTCAGATCAATATGCCAGAGGATTTGTGCAGTCATTTCCTCTGATGATTCACCTAGATATGTTGAACAACTAGGAACCTCCCCAGAATGCATTCCTAAAGTGTTTGCGTTTCCTACTCACCTGAGTTGTAATTCTATGGAGCAGAAATCACATGCTGAGTTGATCCATGCCCAGAAGAATGATGCTACCTTAGGTCCTGTAATTTCTGCATTGGAAAATGGCCTGTTGAAGTAGAAGGAAAGTCAGAGTTAGGATTGATTAAACGAGAGATAGGACGATTGGTCATGAAGGAAGGACTACTTTATAGAAGTAGTAAAACATCTTCTGGTAAAGAAACTTGGCAGTTGGTGTTGCCATCAAAATTCAAAGAGACTGTGCTGAGGTCATTGCATGATGATATGGGTCATTTGGGAGTGGAACGCACCGTTGATCTGGTGAGGAATCGGTTCTTCTGGCCTAAGATGGCTCAAGAAGTTGAGCAGTTTATTAAGAATTGTGGACTGTGTGTTACGTACAAAACCCCTTGAAAGAAGTCTGCTCCTTTACATCAAATTGTCAGTAATGGACCTCTAGATCTTGTCTGTATCGATTTCTTGTCGATGGAGCCTGACTCCAAAGGGAACAGTAATGTACTAGTGGTTACTGATCATTTTACACGATACGCGCAGGCATTTCCATCCAAAAATCAAACTGCTCTCACTGTCACCAAAATTCTAGTGGACAAATATTTAGTTCACTATGGGTTGCCAGCTAGGATTCATTCAGACCAGGGGCGGGATTTTGAAAGCAGGTTGATTAAAGAGCTCCTGAGTCTGCTGGGTATACGGAAATCTCGCACTACTCCCTATCACCCTCAGGGTGACCCCCAACTCGAGCGTTTTAATCGCACCCTACTTTCTATGTTGGGAACATTGGGACAGGAGAAAAGAAGGCAATGGAGTCAACATGTAGGTCATGTAGTACACGCTTATAATAGCACTAAGTCTGATGCTACGGGATTTTCTCCTTATTATCTGATGTTCGGGAGGGAAGCGAGACTTCCTGTTGATGTGTGTTTCCCCATTTCCTCTGATGGGCAGGAGGAAAGACAGAACACAGTATGTGACAAAACTGAAACATGATCTGAAGGAAGCATATCAGTTGGCATCGAGCGCAGCTGATAAAGTGCACCAACGTAATAAAAAGGCTTACAATAGTAAGGTGAGGTTTCAGAAGCTAGCCGTTGGTGATCGAGTGTTGCTCCGAAATCTCGGGTTGAGGGGTAAGCACAAACTCCAGAGCAGCTGGAGTTCTATACCCCATGTTGTAGTAGGGAAAATGCCTCACTTACCTGTTTACAAGGTGAAACCGGAGCAGGGCCAGGGAGGAGTGAGGTCTCTCCATCGTGATAACCTCCTACCCATTGGACAATGGGTAAGGATGCCGGAAAGTACCGTTGATGTTGAACCACTAAAAGGGGTGAAAACATGGTCACAATCAGAAAAAAGACACAACAGAACACAAAGGCAAAGGGAATCCTTACCTGAATTGTCAGAGTCTTCTTCTGAATCAGAGGGTGAAAGACCCAACCGCCGCTTTAGGGCCTGCATTGATCAGTTATTGCAGAATAGGATGTCACCAGAAAGATCTTTTACCTTAAGTCCAGAAGAACTGGATGATCAAAGTCTAGATGATAATGATCTAAGTGTGCAAGAAGATCAAATCTCTCTAGATTGTCCTGATGGGGAAATGGGGGACAGTAGCTCTGAAGCGATGTCAGAAATGGATGAAGCCGATCATGTTGTCATTGATGATGAAAGACAAAGATCAAAAGAAAAACCAGCAGTGTGCCATACCCCAAGAGCTAGTAATAAAATGAGGATAAAACCTGTAATCAAACTGACTTATGATGAGTCAGGTAAAGCTAAGGATCACCCAATTACTATAGTGCATAGAGGAATCGTAATTAAGGTTGGTTAGAGGTGATTCCAAGAGAATGAGAGAATGAGTTCATCCTCTTCTAGTTCGTTCCTGTTCTAAGTTAAATGTCTGATGAGGACATCAAGACAATTAAAAAGGGGGAGGGTGTAACCCAATGGAAAGATGTGTTCAATTTCTTTATTGTGGTTTCAATTTCTTTATTCATTGTATATTTTTTATAATGGGTATTGTATGTTAAAACCTTAAGTCATTAAGTTTAAATTTGTTTAGTTTATTTTATTTATATTTCTTACCTTGTGTGTGGCCAATTGGATGTGCCGGGCAGAGGTGAAGGGGAGGAGCTAGGAGAAAAAAGAAGAGAGAGGGGGTGTGAGAAAGAACGTAACAGCGTGAACTGGTATATTGTATATTGAGCAAATAGATTAGTGGGTTTCAAATCGAAAGCCGAATAACTAATTTATAATGTGAAAGAGGGAAAAGGGACTTTAAATCTAAGTTTCTGGAATTTCTCCCTACTTTGAGAGTTCGTGTGGACAACGCAGCTCGTGCGTTCTGTTAAGATACTCTGTTAGCATGATCTAACCCAGTGAATGCTCACGGCAGAGTGTTGCGCAGAAACTGTAAATCTATTTGCTGACAAACGAGGACACCGCGAGGGAACAGTGAAGACATCGGACAGTGCTCTGAGGTGCTATAGGCAACACTGCCGAGTTCAGCTGACAGCGAGGGATTTTCCTGTGCATCGTGTGGGAGTCATCGGTTTGTGCGCCTGAGGAAACCCCGTTTATCCAGATTGACGCGACTGTTTCACTATCATCGCTCGGGTTTGCTAAACGTTGTTGCTTTCCTCATCATCTCCGGAACGGCGGTTAATTGGTTTGAGTCACCGGGAGGTACAGTTTGTTTATTTTTTTGACTGAACTGAACGGATCTTCATTTATGGGCCCCAACGAGTTTGAAATTATTATGATGACTATGGGTTTCACTGTTATTTGAAGAATTTGATACACAAGTCTGTGGAAAGGTAGTGTTTATTTTTTTACAGGGATTTGAAACAAATTTGAGTGAACTGAAACATTTTTTGTATTTTATTTTATTTTATTTTGTTTGTTTATTTTATTTGACTCTGAATACATTCTATCTTGAGTTACTAACATCTCTGAGTGATTCACTTTGGTTCTCTTGTATAGAGGTTACTAACATACTTTATTTATTACTAGATATTAGTTGCAATTGATTAAAATAGTATTACTTTAATTATAGCTTATTTTAATAGAACATAGGAAACCTGAGGTGAATACCATTTAATGGTAAAGAATTTATTTAACTTGAACTCAGGGCGCTGTCTGTTTCACAGAGTCCAAAAAGCGCTACACTTGTATGTCATTATAAGCAGTGTTAAGAACATAACGAAAATAATTAGCATGAGCGCGGCGGCCACACCACGCGGGCGCATCTGACAGACGGACAGCATCAAATCAGCAGGACAGTAGCTAGTAGTACAGTAGTGGACAGTAGGGTTAGGGTTAATGTAACCATGCTTGGTCATAGTCTGGCTCAGGGGCCACATAAACGAAATAAACAACAGCAGGGCTCCAGACTCATTCTTCCCACTGGTGGCTCTTTTGCGACTAACTTTCTTATTTGTTCACATGAGCACATGATTTGGTCGCAATAGTTTTTTTTTGCTACAACATGGGATGAATCAATGCATGCTGATGAACTTTTATCATAGTTTATATGGAAACGAAATAGGTTACCATTTAACCTGTTCTTTTTCATTTGTAGTATTATTTGTGATTTGAATTTTGTGAATGGGAGTTCCTCTTTTGCTGTGTTATAAGCCGGGTTTCGGATGTTTTCGCCTTTGAATTTGTGATCTTGTTGTCACGTTTTATAAGATGATTATAATGTGATGTTTTGCTTACATCTATACCTTTCACTTTTTAAGACTAAAACAAAAGATGGATTCTTTGTTATTCTTAATTAAAAAGCACAACAACAATAAAACAGTAGTAAGTTGTAGTAGTAGTGGTAGTTGTAACAAGCTTACAAAACGTTTATTAACAAAAATGAATAAGATGAAGCATGGCATGTGTAACTGGTGTGAATTTATTGACTTAATTTAATTTGCTT
>NW_015665043.1:0-220 GCF_001515625.1 Sinocyclocheilus rhinocerous
ATAACATTTTCATTGACTTCAGTCTAGCCCGAGTTCAAACACTCTCAAAAACTCCAATTATAATCACTGAAGCTGTTTACACTGTGAAATGCATATCTTACTTACATCGTTCGCACATCTGCACTTCGTTGTTTCTGATGAGAGAATTAATTCGCCAGAGAGCAGAATTCAGTCAGCGACGCGCGCAGTGAACAAAACTCCGGTGTTTCAGCAATGACCC
>NW_015665043.1:298-585 GCF_001515625.1 Sinocyclocheilus rhinocerous
AGCTCAACAGAATCATGTGTGATTGGTTATAATGCGCAGCGCTGTAAAAACGCAGCTGTTTCTGGCTCAGAGCCAGTCAGTGAACACAGATTTGAATTTAGCAGCTAGTGATGTGCCGCACATCACACCAGTGTGATTGTATCAATTAATTATAAAATTATTCGGCTATTTTTTGTCTTTCGGAAGCTGCATTCCAAATCCACTTGGTTCGAAAATCTGAGGGGGAATGAATGGGCATGACGCCTCTGGACAGCAATATGATTAATTCATTTTACATCTTGGTTTAC
>NW_015665044.1:0-201 GCF_001515625.1 Sinocyclocheilus rhinocerous
CGCAGATGGATAAGCGCGTGGCCTTGGCTTTTTGACGCGATCGACGCGGGTTCGATTCCCGCCTTTTGCCGAACTTTTTTCCCTCCCTTTTCAAATCTCGTATTAGCAATGGATTCTATTTACACTAAGTGAAAATAGCAGTATTTTTAGCAATATGCTATTTACACTAAGTGCAAATACCTATTTACACTATGTTAAAAT
>NW_015665044.1:353-623 GCF_001515625.1 Sinocyclocheilus rhinocerous
ATTATAATTTTAATTATTAAATGGATGCCACCTTATTGGTACAATAAAGCCCTCCCTACACCTACCCTAAGTAGCTCAGTTTAAATGTATTGTATGAATTGCCCTTACTATGGGATAAAAAATACGGGGTGTCTATTTACATTTAGTTAAAATTGGCAGTAAATCATCAGCTCCAGTGGCACAGATGGTTAAGCGCCTGTCGTTGGCTTTTTGACGGGATCGACGCGGGTTCGATCCCGCCTTTTGCCGAACTTTTTTTTTCTCCCTTTT
>NW_015665045.1:0-648 GCF_001515625.1 Sinocyclocheilus rhinocerous
TTCTGTTTTTTTTTCCATTTAAATTTTTCTGGACTCCTTTTTAAAAGGGGAAATTAAATTTTATTCATCAAAAGCACGTCTAATTAAATAATGAAACGTATACAATTCAACATCAAATCTATTAAAAAGTTTAACAAAAATTACATGTTTAGGGTCTTATGAAATGTTCATCATGAAATGTTGAATTTTTTCACCTTGTTTATTGTTACCAAATTCTGTGTTTTAATATGTCTAATTATTTGAATGCATAAAAACTACTTTTATTTATAGCCTTATGTTTTTTTTCTTTAGAAATTCTGCATTGTGTATTTAAATTTTTCTGGTTATCGAATGAAGGCATAACACATTAATTTAATTTATCTTTTAATTAATTAAAATTAAACAAATTTTTTTTTTTTGGCAAACAAAGGGGATTTACAATTAAAATTAAAACATGGAAGAAATATTGTGATTATTCCTTAATAATTTTAGTAGTAGTGGTTGTACATATATTCTATTGAACAATAGTAATACATTTCTGGCAGAAACTATATATTTTTGACTCTCCGAGCAGTTCTGAGGATGTTGTTCATGTATTTATGGCTAGTCCATATCACGATTTACGTGTAATGACCTTCCTTTGATTAATTCATCCAAACTTTGACAAAT
>NW_015665046.1:0-503 GCF_001515625.1 Sinocyclocheilus rhinocerous
AAATTATCAGAATATTTTGTCACCATTGCTGAGATTCACATGCTGGTTCTTCATGTCTATGAGTGCCAGAACTGAAACCTCTTTATAAACCATATTTATAGAAATTGTTTATGAAGTTTTTCTCACATTGTTATCTCACATAACTGCAACAACGTAGAAATCACAAAAGCACTACAGTTTTAGATAAATTGCAATCAGAGACTCAGCCACATGACATGATTTAATCAGAAGCTCCTTGCCGTCACACATGTGTTTAATACACACAATTGTGCCAGCCAAAAAGAAACTTAAATTTAAAAACTAAAGCAAACTAAACTAAAGCAAACACTATTCACCAAAACGGTAAGTTGAAAAAACAAACAAACATCTAAACATGAATTCTCAATAAAGAACTTCTGTTTTAGATACTCCAGAAATAAAGTCAGTCTGGTTAGTAATGTGTGAAACTGGTGATGCTGTTTGTAGAGTTGTTCAATCATCTTCTGCTGAGATCTTGAGAGATT
>NW_015665046.1:1093-5133 GCF_001515625.1 Sinocyclocheilus rhinocerous
GCCAGTCACGACTGTTTCCCGAACACGGTCGCATCTCCGTCGTTTGAACCACATTAGTTCAACAACATAGGGCCATTGTTAATGACGTCACACGCATGTGGTGGAGGAATGACTTTTGCTATTTAACCGATTAGACATCTCTAAGATGCTGATGTATTGAACATGGCACCTGATGACTAATTTACTATTTTTTGTTCCCTGTCATTTTGCTTTATTTGATGTTTGATGCATTGCGGGTTCCCTCTTACGTCATACTCCGGGGTTTCCTTAGGTATTTGTGAACATGCGCACTCTTCAAAAACGGCGCTTTTAGAGGACGTGTTAACATACATAGATTAAAATGCATTTATATTTAGATTGCACTGCATGTTAGCTTGCTTATTGTGCCCAATAGCATATTTATTTAAGCCCATATCCCTTGCTAACAAGAAACTATGCTTCTAACCACAGGTCGAGAGCTGTAGTTCCAACCACGTAAGTTTGCGACGCTGTTTGCGAATGTTCATTTGAACTATGGTTTCGGGAATCGTTGAAAAAACACAGAATCGTTGAACTATGTTGGTAACGACGGAACTTGCGACCATAGTTGACTAACGATGCTTTTGGGAAACGCACCCCAGGTTAGGTTCACAGAGTAAGTTACCATGGTAACTGACTCGGAGTATAAGTTACCCGTCTTTCAGAAACGAGCTTGACGAGCTTATACTGGAGCGCGGCCACTTATGAAGTGTTTCTTGGAGATTATAGTACATTGAAATATGATCATATGACTTTTTACATACGCCATGTGACCTGTAAATGCGAAAAAGCCGTTTCCATTGCAGTTTTGCGAATTATTCCTTTTTCGCATTGCCTGAAAAACCACCTCATGCGAGCGTAAAAACTTGTTTGCGATATATGGGCGTTTTTGCGAAATTGACGCGTTTCCATTAGGTGTATTTTCAATTCGCAATTTCAATTTGCGCAATTTGAAGGGTAATGGAAACGCGCCTATTGTCATCGTCTCCCTCCTCCAGCAACCTGGCTTCACCTTGGCCGCTCGTCACCACATCTCTGCCTTTGTCTCCTGGTCCATCGGTGTTACCAGGTCTCTTGGACAATCAATGTACTATTGCTTTTTTTTGCCTACAGTATGTGTGATCTTTGATTTAGTTTTCCCATCTGCTAAATTTTTTTTTATATCTACTATTTATCCATCAAATGTGTAAATGAGTAAAAATCACATAAGATCAAAAGCCCTTCGACCTCCTGCATATGAGCATCTGTTTACCAGCAGTTACACTAGTCTTGGATCATGGAGTCAAGTTGTGCAATCAGGACCAGCGCATGGGATGTATGCAGCCTACCGGATACACATGATGGCAAAATACCTAATCTGTTCACAGCACTAATGGCAAATAAACCCTGCAATTAAAATAGAGACATTGAGTGAGATGATTCTCTGATCCTCTAGCGGAGCTTGGACACATGCACCTTTTTCTGGACAGGTCTCCGTGATGACATCTGTAAACTGTATGGCAGTGATCTCGAACTCAATTCCTGGAGGGCCACAGCTCTGCAGAGTTTAGCTCCAACCAGCCCCAACTCACACCTGCTTGGAAGTTTCTAATAATCCTGAAGACCTTGATTAGCTGGATCAGGTGTGTTTGGTTAGGCTTGGAGCTAAACTGTGCAGAGATGTGGCCCTCCAGGAATTGAGTTTGAGACCACTGCTGTATGGAGTAAAAATGAACTCTCTAGAGCAGGGATCTCCAACCCTGCTCCTGAAGAGCTACAGTCCTGCAGACTTCAGTTCCAACCCTGCTCCAACACGCCTGCCTGTAATTATCAAGTAAACCTGAACACCTTGATTAGCTGATTCAGGTGTGTTTGATTGTGGTTGGAGCTGGAATCTACAGGATGGTAGCTCTGCAGAACCAGGGTTAGAGACTCCGGCTCCAGGGCATCATTAACTCTTCCGTGTGAACCTCTTGCCAAAGGAAACTATGGCTACGTTCACACTGCAGGCAAATGTGACCCAAATCTGATTTTTTTTTGCTCACATGTGACTCAGATCTGTTTTTGTCATGACAGTGTGAACAGCACAAACCACATGGAATCTGATATTTTCTATTCTGATTTGTGCCACTTCCATATATGGTACTTAATCCAATCCATGTCAGATGCTTTGCAATGTGACCGCAGTGTGAACGGTCATGTCGGATTTCATGCGACTTTTACGTCACTCTAGATCGACATTCGTCATAATTCCGCGCTTACAGGAGACACTTCAAACATTTTACATACCCAAA
This sequence comes from Sinocyclocheilus rhinocerous, assembly GCF_001515625.1. Taxonomy (NCBI): domain Eukaryota; kingdom Metazoa; phylum Chordata; class Actinopteri; order Cypriniformes; family Cyprinidae; genus Sinocyclocheilus; species Sinocyclocheilus rhinocerous. The sequence goes on from NW_015665046.1 coordinate 3,385, forward strand.
GTTATCAAGACAGCAGCGAAAGGTAATCAGTGGAAGTGTGATGTGTCAGAACTCATGTGTATTACAGTGACAACTCTACAAGCAAAACATGAGGGCTCGTATCATAAAAGTTTAAAAACTCTGCTTTCTTTTGTCACATCCTTGTCTTTATTTTTTTTCATATTGCCTGTGCATAATTTCGCTGGCTTCTGCAGCAGATCACACAATAAATAAAAGCATAATCGCTTACTTTATATCCTCCGTGTTTACTATGCGGGTCAGTTCAGAACCATGATCTGTTCACACTGGAAATCTGATGTTGGCCACATTTAAAACAACAACGTGAACAGCTATACAACAGAGAAAAAAAGAGAATTGAGCACTAAGGCTCGCAGTGTGAACATAGCCTCCGTCTCTGGATGCTGAAGTGCCTTTGGATGTTATTCCTTATCAGCACCCATCTCAGCCCCACTCCATTTGAATTCAAAATGGTATAGATATAATATATATTTAATTCACAAAAACAAAATGGGAAACAAAAGTAGAAATTCCTAATATGTAGGCTAGGTAACTTAAAGAAATATCCTGGATTATTTATATTATTATTAATGTAGGCTAGGTAACTTAAAGAAATATCCTGGATTATTTATATATTTTTATTATTATTATTATTATTATTATTATTATTATTTTGACCATGGAGAGTCCAGACCAATAACTTCTCATCCAAAGGACAGATTTTCCTAATTGCCAATTACCAAGAATTTGAATTTGATAGATGAGAGGCACATTGTGGTTTTTAACTTGACACAGCATCTTAAAAACATGAAACACATGGTGGGGCATGCTGAATAAACAGCAAGACAAAAAGCAGTGTCCCAAAACAAAACAAAAAAAAACTTCTTCAAAGAGCATGCTCTGTGAAGAACATGAAATCCTGGATATAAATGTCTCAGCTGTGGAAATATGTGCGTCTTGGGGCCATCAAATCTAATTTCCTCAACCCAAAACCCAAGAGAGAATGTTCTCTCTCTGAAGCGACTGCATTTCTTCTCTGCTGTCCTGGTTCACTGACAGCATCCTCACCTCATCCATCACAGTCTGGTTTCCTTCGGCCTCTACGGGTGATCCCCTCAGCTGAGAAGATCACAAGCCATTACCTGCCATCACTTCAGGAACTTTAAATCCTGAGAGCCTCATAAGGAACCAAGCAATAAATTAGGGCTCATATTTATTATGATTAATTATACCTCATATATGCATATATATATATACCGTTTTTCTTCTTTCTCTCTGTTTTCTTGTTTTCACTGTATTATCATATGCTCATGTTTTGTCATTTGTACTATTGTTGTTGTCTTGTTCTGGGCTGACAGCCAATGCTAATTCTGCTGCCCAGATTAATGTACAAATATGAGTGAAATGAGTAAAATATGGTAAATGAGAAGTATAGAGGGAAAAATATATTTTATTTATTATTCAGAATGTCGAATGTTGTTCCCGGAAATCCCGGAGATGTAATAAGCAGAATGTGAAGTAGTTGTGCAAGTAGTCCATAGATGGTTAAAATGCATTGACTTCTATTAATAAAGTATAATACACAAGGTACCAAACCAAATATAGCATACTGGACAGAAAACATAGTAATAGAGTAAATGCATTTTGTTGCTGCTGTTTTTATAAAACCCCTTAAAGCAGTAAAGTCTTTGTAAGTCTTTGTTTTCTCACAATTTCCCACTCATAAAACTTTTATTTATTTATTTTTCATTA
>NW_015665047.1:0-515 GCF_001515625.1 Sinocyclocheilus rhinocerous
ATCACTTCACAAATACCTTCAGATGAGGACACTAACTCAACGAGATTTCTACACATTCTGAATGTGTATGTCTATGCAAAAGACATGGCCACAATGCTAGAATGCAAGGCTCATTTGCATTTTCAGTTTAAATTTATGTAAAACGCTTTTAACATTCAGTAACTTTTCATTTTCTTTTTTTTTTGTGAAAGACTAAATGCTGTTCTTTTGAACTTTCTATTCATCTGTGAATCCTGACAAATAAAATGCATCACAGTTTCCACACAAATATTGTGCAGCACAACTGTTTTCAACATTGATAATAATCAGAAATGTTTCTCGAGCAGCAAATCAGCATATTAGAATGATTTCTGAAGACCGTGTGACACTGAAGACTGGAGTAATGATGCTGAAAATACAGCTTTTGATCACAGGAATAAATTACAGTTTAACAGATATTGACATAGAAAACGGCTATTTTAAATTCTAATAATATTTCACAATTTTACTGTATTTTAGATCAAATAAATGCAGCC
>NW_015665048.1:0-8524 GCF_001515625.1 Sinocyclocheilus rhinocerous
ACTGTACTGTGTACATATTTAAACATATTTAGATTTAATATTGTGCACACGGTCTTATATATGTGTCATATGAAAGTATTATATCAGACAATGTTAAAGCAGTAGCACTGAAATCAAATGTTTGTACTATTTAAACTGTAGCTGTACATAGTTCTCATTTCTAGTATGAGCAGGATTGAGAACAATGACTGTAAAGCAATAGCTGTTCCAGAAATGCCAGGTCGTTCTTATCCATGGGATCATACAGCGAGCCTGGAGATTTCAGAATGAGACTGGAATACACAACTTGATGACTATAACTGTACTGTGTACATATTTAAACATATTTATATTTAATATTGTGTACACAGTCTTATATATGTGTCATATGAAAGTAATATGATCAGACAATGTTAAAGCAGTAGCACTGAAATCAAATGTTTTTGAACTGTAGCTGTACATAGTTCTCATTTCTAGCATAAAGAGCATTGAGAACAATGACTGTAAAGCAATAGTTGTTCCAGAAATACCAGGTCGCTCTTTTCCATGGGATCATACAGTGAGACTGGAGATTTCCTAAAGCTTCATGGTTTGGTTTGTGGATGAATTGTCTAGATTTGAACTCCTGTGACTTCAGGCACTTTATTCTGGCATGCAGAAGATGATTATTCTTCTTTAAACATGTAATTATCGTACTCGTACTTTCTGTTTAGAAGGTATTTTTATCTGAAGCATCTAGTTCCTGGTGTCAAGTGTCTCGTTCAGGTGCACAATGATTTCTGTTTTTGAACTAAATGATCACTGGGATTAAGTGTCTGTATTATTTTGATTCTGTTCACTTTGTGAAAGGTTGTGAAAGTGTGTAAGTGTACATTACACTGTCCTTATTCCTGAACAGGCGTTTGTTTTCAGTCATTTTGATGACTACCCAAATCTGTCCAAGTGTCTGTTGCTTTGCATTCCACAATAAATATTTCACTTCAGCCAAGAAATATGACCTTCTATATCTTGACTTATCACATAGAAAGTTATAGAATATCTAATGTGATCAATGATAAATACAGCTGCTTTGTTGTCAGTTTACTGGTGCAACTAAATAAGTGAAGAAATAAGTGCATTAACATACACTGTATTAAATTGTTTTCAAGACAGCAACATAGTGTTAGCCCAGATCCGGCCCACATCTGGCCCATGTGAAATCCATGCGGGCCAGATGTGTGCCGGATCTGGTCCGAAAATGTCTGCTGTCTGGGAAGTGCATGATCATACACTGTATAAAATTATTTTCAATGTTAAAACAGATTATTGGAGTACATTTAGCAAGAAATACTATTTCAGGCTTTCTACTTCAAAACTGCAGAATTAATACATTTAAATACTTGCTGTTTCTTTGTAATTAATTAATTAATTTCTACGCCATAACATGCACTTATAAATCACATTTATAACTAGACCAGGATTATGAATTAAGAAAATAAAAAGTTGAGACAAATGTCATTTTCCTAAATGCTACTTCACAAATAAACAGAGTTAAATATTTGACCTTTAATAATTACGTAATGCTAATTCCTCATTTTATGCACGAGCTCATGCATGTGTACATTAACTCCTGTGGCTTAGCACACACAATGGAGACTGACTCCTGCATTCACAACTTTTGAACTCAACACAAGTTTTTTCCCTGACGTTTGAATTTTAACTTTAATCAGATTGCATCATTTTGTATTACAACCAAGCAAGTCTACAGTGCAGAAACATTATGTGTGATGTTGGTTTATGACTGTTTTTATGACTTAATGCTTATTGAGCAACATACAAATCTGGTACATGCATTTAAGAAGATGCTCCTGGTGTTTCGTGACACTGAATCGCCATCAAAAACACTCACAAAAACTATTTAATGCATTTATGTTTTACTGCAGAAGGTGACAAAGAAGCTCAAACATATTTCATTGCCAGATCAGAGTTTTGACTCGTTTTGACTTAGTATTTTTCACAATATCAATAAAGCTAATCTTGAACAGTGCAACGTTTAGTCCCTGAACCACCATGATCTATTATAACCACATTTACGTCATTATCTGTCAATCATTCTGCATTCACCTTTGCATTCCACAAATGTTTTGATTTTAAATTGTCAGAAAATGAAGTAGGAAACTTTCCCAAAGTTCAAATATATTTTATCAAAACTAGTTTATACAGTAAAACTAGTTTCTACAGTAAACCTGTGTAAAACACTGTAGGTTGTCAGTTTACTGAAAATCTCTGTAGATTATCTGCAGTATTTTAAAGCATCTCTGTCCCTTTGCTTTTCTGTCATGGTGTTTGATCTGAAAGACTCAGAAATCATTTCACCAGCATTTTGCACCTTGTTTGCTGTTCTCCTCATTTTACTTGTTTCAAAACCTAGAGGTGCATTACTTCTAAGAGCAGATGTCTGTCTTCACTTTGTGCTTGTGTGGAATTACAGTGGAACAGTGAATAAGAACAGAGTGTATGCAAGTACATATTTCTTGTAAAAAAACATGATTCTTTCCCCCTCAAATATGATGGGTTTTTGAAATAAGGTCTGTGGTGGATGCAGATGAAAGATTTAATGACAGAGGTGAAGAACACAAACATTTTGCAATAATGACTTAGATGAACCCGTAGTAGACATTTAACAAAAAAACAACAACAAAAAAACAATCTCACCACAGTTCAACTGAAAAACTTTAAAACATTTTTAATGTAAAAAAATATACAGGTGCATCTCAATAAATTAGAATGTCGTGGAAAAGTTCATTTATTTCAGTAATTCAACTCAAATTGTGAAACTCGTGTATTAAATAAATTCAATGCACACAGACTGAAGTAGTTTACGTCTTTGGTTCTTTTAATTGTGATGATTTTGGCTCACATTTAACAAAAACCCACCAACTCACTATCTCAACAAATTAGAATACTCCATAAGACCAATAAAAAAAAACATTTTTAATGAATTGTTGGCCTTCTGGAAAGTATGCTCATTTACTGTACATGTACTCAATAACTTGGTAGGGTCTCCTTCTGCTTTAATTACTGCCTCAATTCGGCGTAGCATGGAGGTGATCAGTTTGTGGCACTACTGAGGTGGTATGGAAGCCCAGGTTTCTTTGACAGTGGCCTTCAGCTCATCTGCATTTTTTGGTCTCTTGTTTCTCATTTTCCTCTTGACAATACCCCATAGATTCTCTATGGGGTTCAGGTCTGGTGAGTTTGCTGGCCAGTCAAGCACACCAACACCATGGTCATTTAACCAACTTTTGGTGCTTTTGGCAGTGTGAGCAGGTGCCAAATCCTGCTGGAAAATGAAATCAGCATCTTCAAAAAGCTGATCAGCAGAAGGAAGCATGAAGTGCTCCAAAATTTATTGGTAAACGGGTGCAGTGACGTTGGTTTTCAAAAAACACAATGGACCAACACCAGCAGATGACATTGCACCCCAAATCATCACAGACTGTGGAAACTTAACACTGGACTTCAAGCAACTTGGGCTATGAGCTTCTCCACCCTTCCTCCAGACTCTAGGACCTTGGTTTCCAAATGAAATACAAAACTTGCTCTCATCTGAAAAAAGGACTTTGGACCACTGGGCAACAGTCCAGTTCTTCTTCTCCTGATGCACCTGTATATATATATTTGATGTCCAGTAAAGTTGAATCATGTAAATCATGTTACTGTGGTTGTGAAAAGAGAAGGACAATGCTTGACCAAACTGCCACCAGATTCAAACTTCACTACTAATCTTAGCAAATCACCCTATTAAATTAAAATACTATATTCAAACAAATTCCATCTTTTTCTTAATCTGAATGTCAAATTACTTGTAAGTCATGCATCTGAATGTGAACTTTGCTCACTTAGACGACTTCGGACAATGCTTTTTATATGAGCCTGTAGATTAGATGATGAGACAAAACTCTTCCCACATGAAGAGCACTGATACGGCTTTTCTCCAGCATTAACTCTCTCATGTTTTCTCAAGGTTGATGAATCAGTGAAACTCTAATCACAGTGTGAGCACTTGTAAGGTTTCGCTCCAGTGTGAATCCTCTCGTGTTTTTTTAAGTGGCCGGATGTAATAAAGCTCTTTCCACAGTCATAGCACACATAAGGTCTCACTCCCGCTGATGCACTTTTAAAACTCTTAGTAGTGTAAAGCTCTTTCCACTAAAGAGCAAATGTGAGGCTTCACTGCAGCACGAGTTTTAAGGTGTTCTGTTAAGGTCGATGCCAAAACAAATGTTTTATCACACCTGAATGACCTCACTCCTGTGTGAGATCTCACTCCTCCAACCATTTTTAATTCACTGAAATGAACCGACTCTTATGACTCGTGATTTGGACACTGCTCGAGCTCAATGCATTTATAAGTTGTCCGATTGCTTTTTCCGAAGAAACAAAAAAATGAATGTACTCACAGTCTGATAAAGAGCAGTCTCCTTACGAGGATTACCGCCACCTGGCTACTGTATACTTGCTACTTACTGTATAACGGGCTCCTCAGCCTCCAAGATGGGCAAAAGCATCATGATCCTCATCCTCAGACACTAGGGCCTAGTCCTAAATCCTGTGGTCTAGTCCTGTAAGTTCTAAAAATGTTAAAACCGCCATATATATCTGATTATCACTCAAACACTTTCCCAAAAGGTCCACAGCACTTACTGGCATATTCTTTATATTGCTAAAACTAAAAAGACTATTACGCCGATCATCATATTTAGCTACTATATTTAAAAAAACACATGTACCGTTTCTAAAACATCACACTCATCATCACACGTACCATTTCCATGCTTCCCCATTAATGCAATTAAGTCCCGTGTGTCCCAACCTTAATCTAGAAAACATTACCTCTTCCTTTCTATGCCTTTCATAAAATTTTTCTTTTTTTCCCTTACTGATTTTACTATGTTATAATACCATACCGCCTACCTGTATTTAGTCAATCAATGAACCACGTGGTTGAAATGAAAACAAACAGCGACATCTAGAGGAAGATCTGTGGCACTGACCAACTATTATCATAACTTCAAATTGAATTTATTCTGAGGATCAAGAGTCAAGACAACACAAAATCTTTTTAACCCTGTAAAACCTGACATATTTGTTTGTTTGTTTTTATTTTATTTAAAAGGGACAATACACATTAATTAACATGAGTAAACAAGTCTACTATGTAAATGTGCCAGATTTAGTCATTCAGGCTAATTTTCATCTGCAGTCCCTGGCAGGTTGATGGTAAGAACCATAATCCACAAATACACAAAGCAGAAACAAACATATTACAAAAACCAGAATACAATAAAAAAAAAATTTTTTTTTAAAACACTACTTTTTTATGAAGACATATTTGATTATCCAATAACCACCCTTTTACCGATTTAGAAAAAGGAGCAAGAGATGTATTATTTCTTAATTCTATGGGTATAGTATTCCAAGTATGTACTGCTCTATAAGAAAATATTGATTGCCCAAAAGTACTTCTTCTATGTGGTATTATACAGTCCTCTCTAGTAGTGGCTCTAGTAAAAGAATTCAAATTTTTCCTGATAAATTTATTAAGTGGGAGCGGAGCCAAACCATGCAAAATTTTGAACACAAGTAAAATATCTGCAAATTTAATCATATTTTCCCAACTTAAAAACCCATATTTAGTTACAATTTCACAATGATATGAATTAGACCTTTTATCCAATATTTTCAAAGCCTGCTTATAGAGTCTTTCTATTGATTGCAAAATAGTCCCACCTGTCTGTGTCCAACTGGTGAGACAGTAATTCATATGTGAAAAAATCATAGCATTAATGTATAACTTTGAGGCCTCAGTGGTTAAATTATTCCTAATATATCTAAAATTTACCAAATTAAATTAAATTTTATTCCCAACTATTTTAACTTGTTTTTTAAATGTAAGTTGTGAATCAAGTATTATACCTAGATATTTATACTCTTGAACTACTGATAACCTTTTACCTGCAACTGTGACATCTGGATCGGGATCTCTATTTGCAGACTTTGAAAAAAACATACATACAGTTTTGCTAACATTAAGATGTAAACACGAGTTTTTTAACCAATTTGTAATCTTAACCATTTCTGCTGATAATTCATCTGCCGCTTGTTTTTTAGTTTTAGCATGCAAGTATATAATTGTATCATCAGCATACATCTGGCAATTTACAGCAGGTGCACAAACATCAGGCAAATCATTAATATACAAACTGAATAACAGAGGACCTAATATTGATCCTTGAGGTACACCAACTGAATTAATAAGTGATTGTGAGATTTTATTATCTACTCGAACACACTGTTGTCTATCCGTTAAATATGATTTTATCCATTTAATTACTCTTGTTGAGAAATTATAATTTAACAACTTTTTAATTAAAATCTCATGATTTACTGTGTCAAATGCTTTCCTTAAATCCAGAAAAACAGCTCCCACCACACCACCTTTATCTAATTTTACTTTAATATTTTCCAAAAGACAATTTGCAGTTTCTGTTGAATGGTACTTTTGAAAACCAAACTGCATCGGATGCAATGAAAATGATGTGTTATTCAAATGTAATATTATCTGTTCGGAGATCCATTTTTCTGCAATTTTTGAAACTGCGGGGAGAATACTAATGGGTCTATAATTACTAATTGACATATTATCTCCCGATTTAAACACAGGTGTAATAACTGCAGTTTTCCAAGCACTCGGAAACACTCCTTCATTCATAGACCAATTTATAATTTTTAAAATTGGAGGAATAAGTGCCTCTTTATAAGTTTTTAAAAATATTGTATCCATTCCATACACATCTTTTGCCCTTGAACTATGTGAACTATATGAAATAACAGTCGGAATTATATATATATATTTTCTTTTAATGTAACAATTTATTTAACCTTTAAACAAAGTTTTGTTTTACAGAATGATTACTATGCAGCTGATAAACTTAAAATTAAAGTACATTCACTATCAAATTATTTACTTGAAAGTGACAGATCTGAATGTGAATTTTGCTCACTTAGGCAACTTTGGGCAATGCTTTTTCTTATGTTTTAGTAGAGTAGATGAGAAGGTGAAATTCCTCCCACATGAAGAGCACTGGTACGGCTTTTCTCCAGTATGAACTCTCAAATGATCTTTCAGGATTCCTGACCGAGCAAAACTCTTTCCACAGTGTGAGCACTTGTAAGGTTTCTCTCCAGTGTGAATCTTCTGGTGTTTGTTTAAGTCGCTGGTTGTAGCAAAGCTCTTCCCGCAGTCAAAGCACACATAAGGTTTCACACCAGTATGAATACTCTGGTGATTTTTTACAGATTGCAGAAGTGCAAAACTCTTTCCACAAAAAGAACAAGTGTGAGGCTTCACTCCAGTATGAAGTTTAAGGTGTTTTCTTAAGTTTGATGCCAAAACAAATGTTTTATCACACTGATCACAGCTGAATGATCTCACTCCAGCGTGAGAATCCAGATGCTCTTTGAGAACGCTTCTGTCTCTGAAACTCTTTCCACACTGAGTGCATGTGAAGGGTTTTTCTCCAGTGTGAATTTTCATGTGCGAATTTAGGTGTCCTGTTTGAAAGAAACTCTTTCCACACTGAGTGCATGTATAAGGCCTCTCTCCAGTGTGAGCTCTCATGTGTCTTTTAAGGCTTCCTTTTTGAATGAAACTTTTTCCACATTCTTGGCAGGTGTAGAGGTTCTCTCTAGTGTGAATTCTCATGTGAACTTTAAGGTTTCCTTTTCGGATGAAACTTATTCCACACAGTTTGCAGGTGTAAGGCTTCGCTCCAGAGTGAATTCTCATGTGAGCATTAAGGGTTGGCTTATGTGTAAAACTCTGTTCACACTGAAGGCATTTGAAGGGCTTCTCTCCACTGAGTTCTCATGTGGCTCCCAAGGCTTCCTTTTTGAATGAAACTTTTACCACACTGTTGGCAGGTGTAAGGCTTCTCTCCAGTGTGAGTTCCAATGTGACCTGCAAGGCTTTCTTGTTGATCAAAACTCTTTCCACACTGAAACGGGTGAAATAATTTCTAGGTGTCTTTGAGCAATTAAAAGATTTTTCAACAGTTATGAAATCATTATATTTCTCATACTGATATTTCTCTTCCATTTCATTCAATTCTTGACTCTCTTCTTTCAGCGCCATCAGGTCTAAGGTGAAAAAAGACAAACACAGATTAGTGGCACTTTAATGGCTTAAAGCAACAGACATCAAAACCAAGATAAAACATTTTCCAACAAAACTGGGATATTATAGACCAGTCACTCCTGGTCTTAGGGACCCACCGCTCCGCTCATTTTATGTCTCCATTTTGACACCTGATTCAGATCACCAGCTCATTAGGTGAGAGCTCCATGAACTCAGCTGAGTGTGTCAGATAAGGGAGACATTCAAAATGTGCAGAGCAGTGGGTCCCCAGGACCAGCATTGAAAATCACTGAGCTGGTTTAATGCATGAATTCTTGATAAAATGCAGTTATATTATGGGCTGTTGGCATTAATTGTGCTCGTGAT
>NW_015665048.1:8635-13923 GCF_001515625.1 Sinocyclocheilus rhinocerous
ATTTCATTTGGAAATCAAGGTCCCAGAGTCTGGAGGAAGAGTGGAGAGGCACAGAATCCAAGCTGCTTGAAGTCCAGTGTGAAGTTTCTGAAGTCAGTGATGATTTGGGGTGCTGAGACGTCTGCTGGTGTTGGTCCATTGTTTTATCAAGTCCAAAGTCAATGCAGCCGTCTACCAGGAGATTTTGGAGCACTTTATGCTTCCATCTGCTGACAAGCTTTATGGAGATGCTGATTTCCTTTTCCAGCAGGACTTAGCACCTGCCCACAGTGCCAAAAACACTTCCAAGTGGTTTGCTGACCATGATATTACTGTGCTTGATTGGCCAGCCAACATGCCTGACCTGAAGCCCATATGGAGTCTATGGGATATTTTCAAGAGAAAGAAAGGAAACAGTGGATCCGAGCTGAAGGCTCAACAGTGCCCCAGCAGAGCCACAGGCTGACCGCTTCATGCCACTCCTCACTGATGCTGGAGTTTGTGCTAAAGGAGCCTCGACCAAGTACTGAGTGCAGAAATGAACTTACTTTAAAGAACTTGAACTTTTCTGTTTTGCAAATCCTTTTTTTTGATTGATCTTAGGAAATATTCTAATATTTTGAGCTTTAATCATCAAAATTAAAACAAAACAAATTTTGAAATGTAATGAATCTAGAATATATGAAAATGTATAACTTACCAAAAATATATATATATATTTTTTTTAATGCACCTGTATAGTCACAACTCAACATGGTCAAAATTTAGGGGGAAAAAATTGTCAGTTTTTTTTTGTCAGTTCCTCATCAGTCATTAAAGAGAATGAAGGAGAACACCAACCTGTTTGTTTCTCTGTATCTTCATCTCTCATTCTGCAGGGTTCTTCCTCAAACTCCATCTTTCCAACAGTATGTCAGTAGTTTCTCCTGGAGTAATTCCTCCTGCTTGCTTCTTCTTCAGCTGTGGGAAGATGGGAATATTCTCCAGCATTTAAACTCTCATGAACGGCTGTGGAGCGGCTTCACTGAAGGAGTCAATGGAGCTCATTTAGCAGATGCTCAAACACTCACAATCACTCTCAATCATCCAGCTTTAAGTGTCTTAATCAAATAGTCATTTAGAAACAATTGTATTTATTGTAATTTTTACAACAGAAAAAAAATGATAAACCAAAATCAATTAAATACTAGTAAAATAGAATGTATTTAAATCATCAAACAGACATAAATATACATTTCACTTCAATCACCACCATCTGCTTACAATGACTGAAATAATCTCAGTTAGAACAGAAAATAGAATAAACTGTGACTATATTGTATTGCAATGGGTATAATGTCATTGTTGATATTTAATCAAAACAAGTTTATACAAAGTTTATAAAATAACATATAGTTTAACAATTAAACTTTAAGTTTAACATCACAGTTTTAACTAAGGGTGCACTTGAAATAGTTACAAATGGGATGTATGAACGAATGATGAGACAGAGATTTGTTTAAACACTTACTTTCATCCAGACTCTAAATAATGACAAATATCAAATTTGTGTGTTTTGTTCATCTACTGTACATAACTTATTTTGTAAACGGGTTTTTAGTCTTTATATTCTCAAAAGTGTAATTATTTACAATCAGAAATGAGTTCTAGATTTCCAGCACTGTTAATCAGTTCTTCAATTCTCACAGCAGCTCAGAGTGAAGCTGAAAGATTATTAATGAGGGTTGATTTCTGTAATCAGACATCCATTAAACCTGTGAATGTGTGAGAAGTAAAGACAAAGGAAGAGTTTGCAAACCACTGATATGGGCATTTAACTATTTAGCCTAAGCGTCCATACGTTAATGGGTCACATTAAATAGATGGATACATTTACACTTTGTCATGTAAATTACTAGTGAGTATCGTGCTTCATACATTTTTCCTTTTTCATTTCAATTCGCACATGACGAAAGTTATAATTCACAATTCAATCTCTGAGTCGAATTGATTCTGTAACCATTTTTGACTCACTGAAATGAACCGACTCTTATAACTCATTAGTTCGTGAATCGGACACTGGTCGAGCTCAATGCAATTATAAGTTGTCAGATGTATTTTTTACCAATAGATAAAAAATGAATGTAGGCCTACTCACAGAGTGCTTCTCAATTCTTATTTGTACATCCTCGTTTCCTTTCCTCACTTCCGTTCCTCGCGTTTTAGCTCCACCCCTTCAGGATGCGAGGGAAGGACGCAAGGAAAGGAAACGAGGATGCACTAAATTTTTTTAATCTAAACTCGATACATTTTCTACTCAGCTGTTTTCAGCATAATAATAATAATAATAATAATAATTTTTTTTGAGCAGCAAATCAGCATAGGCTATTAGAATGATTTCTGAAGAATCATGTGACACTGAAGACTGAGTGATGATGCTAAAAATTCAGCTTTGAAATCACAGGAATAAATTACATTTTAAAATATGTAGGGGAACCCCTCCAAAAAAAACGTGTATTTTACCCCTGGAACGCGATTTTTACCGGGTGGCCCTTATCCGAAGGCTACAGCAATTTTGGGCGGGTTTTGTAGTGAAAATATGGCAACCCTGCGCGGCATGCATCTTTCGGTGACCAGTTCTGCGCACATTTGGTTCATCTCAAACCTATTGTTTAATGGCTTTTTTTTTTTTTGAAGATTAGCCGATAGGCTGTCAATTCATTAATTGATAACTGTTTCCTAACAAAAGCTGTTTATTCAGCGTAGTGAAGCCTCTCCTCCAGTGACATCCATTCAAAAAACGACTTTGGTCTCCTTCCCTGCATACAGCCATAGACTGTATAAAAATACAGCCAAAGCAGCAGCGGCAACATTGTTACATTGTTACGCTTATTTGTCCAAAGGTTCTAGAGAGCCACGCGTCATCACGGCTGATCAGAACTCGTTCACGGAAAGACGGTTTTGTAAGTGTATTCAGAACCCCCGAAAAGGCATAAGGTGTGTATATATTTGTCTACTGTTCGTTATAACAAATATTTTGTGAAATTCGCTGAGTATGTTATAATATTGTAGTGGAGAGAGTGTTTATGGATTAGACTTTAATGCGCATTTTTGTACTGTTTCATTCAGCTCTTGCGGTGAAGAACCCTGCAGAATGAAAGACGAAGATACAGAGAAACAAACAGGTTTGTGTATTCTTTGATATTTTTTACTAGTGGGTGCAGGACACTATAGTTCATTTATGTAAGTGAGGATAACAAAATAAAAATGTATATATTATACCCCAAAATTCTTAATACAGTGGACTACCAGAAAAACTTATAACATTTTGGGAGCAAAAATTTGATTTGACACTTTGAGCTGACCATGTTTTGTTACATACCTTTCTATCAAAGTTATCTGACATTATCAAGATTAATTTGTTCTGACACAGTTTAACACTTGAGTTCTTCTCATATTTTATTACAATTTTCTAAACTATAGCGAATAAACTGTGATAATGTGAGAAATGTTGACGTGTCTGAATAAATGTTGCATCTAAAACTAGATTCTAGTAGACAAACTAGATTTGTACTAAGTTAAGGGTTAACTTATATTTTGTTTTGTTTCTAATTTGTTATTCTTTATTTGAAGTATATGGGAAATTAATAGGCCTATGTTGATTTTAGAGTCGATGGGACTGAAAGAAGACAAGCAGCATCAGTTTGAAAAACCTCATCATTTTAAAAAGGAAGATGGAAATGCAGTCATTTCACAGACTGAACAGAATTTTACACAAACACAAGCTGGAAAAACTGGAGCCAGAGGATCTTTCACATGCACTCAGTGTGGGAAGACTTTCTGTGAGAAATCAAAGTTTAATAGACACATGACAGTTCACACTGGAGAGAAGCCTTATACATGCACTCAATGTGGGAAGAGTTTCAGTCAGAAAACAAACCGTAACAGACACATGAGATCTCACACTGGAGAGAAGCCTTATACTTGCACTCAGTCTGGAAAGGGTTTCTTTGTCAAAGAAGAACTAAATGTGCACATGAGAATTCAACAAACAGGTTGGTGTTTTCCTTCATTCTCTATAATGACTGCTGAGGAACATTAAGATAAAAACTGAAATATATATATTTATATTTACACACACACACACACACACACGTGTATATATATATATATATATATATTACAGTAGACAACATTTGAAGTGGATCAAAACCTTTCATCAAAGTTGTCCTAAAACCAAAACAATACCCGTTCTTGTCTTAGGACAACTTTGATGAACTTTTTTAATCCACTTCAAATGTTGACTACTGTATATGTAATAAAATATGACAAGAACTCAAGTGTTAAAATTGTGTCAGAACAAATTAATCTTGATAATGTCAGATAACTTTGATAGAAAGGTATGTAACAAAACATGGTCAGCTCAAAGTGTCAAATCAAATTTTTGGTCCCAATTTTTTATAAATTTTACTGGTAGTCCACTGAATAAAGAATTTTTGGGTAATATATGTCACCGTTTACTTTATTTTGTTATCCTCACTTACATAATTGAACTATAGTGTCCTGCACCCACTAGTAAAAAATATCAAAAATTTATATCTGGTGTCTGAATAATTTTTGGTTTGATATAAACGCAACACTTTTGTTTTTGCCCCCATTTTTCATGAGCTGAACTCAAAGATCTAAGACTTTTTCTATGTACACAAAAGGCCTATTTCTCTCAAATATTGTTCACAAATCTGTCTAAGTGTGGAAAGGGTTTCAGTCAGAAAACAAACCGTAACAGACACATGACAGTTCACACTGGAGAGAAGCCTTATACATGCACTCAGTGTGAAAAGGGTTTTTTTGACAAAGAAGAACTAAATGTGCACATGAGATCTCACACTGGAGAGAAGCCTTATACTTGCACTCAGTCTGGAACGGGTTCCTTTGTCAAAGAAGAACCAAATGTGCACATGAGAATTCAACAAACAGGTTGGTGTTTTTCTTCATTCTCTATAATGACTGCTGAGGAACATTAAAGGGTTAGTTCACCCAAAAATGAAAATAAGCCTGTGCTTTACTCACCCTCGAAGCATCCTAGGTGTATGTGACTTTCTTCTTTCAGATGAATCCAATTGGAGTTATATTAAAAACTGTCCAGGCCCCTCCAAGTCTTTCAATGGGGGTAAGCGGGTGTTGGTTGTCAACAGTTCAGAAGACGTGAAATAAAGCACGCGCATCCGTAATAAAACGTCCCTCACACGGCTCCGGGGGGTGAATAAAGGCCTCCTGTAGCGAATCCATGCATTTTTGTAAGATAAATATCCATATTTCAAATGTAATAA
>NW_015665048.1:16802-21991 GCF_001515625.1 Sinocyclocheilus rhinocerous
TCTGGCTATTCCAAGCTCTATCATTGCAGTCAGCGGGTGTTGCAGTTGAACAGTCCATAAGTCGTCAAATAAAGCACGCGCATCCGTAATAAAACGTCCCTCACACGGCTCCGGGGCATGAATAAAGGCCTCCTGTAGCAAATCCATGCGTTTTCGTAAGCAAAATATCCGTATTTCAAACGTAATAAACACTTTTCTATCACTTCCGCCATCTGTCATACGCGGAAGGCTTTCCGGCGGATGATGTAGGACGTCGGCGTTGCATGATACGTGACGAATGCGGAGAGAGAACAAAACAAATCGCCGTTCACGAATTAGAAGCACAAAATGAGGATTTGTAAAGAAAGGAGACAGGAGGCCTTTATTCACCCCCCGGAGCCGTGTGAGGGATGTTTTATTACAGATGCGCGCGATTTATTTCACGTCTTCTGAACTGTTGACAACCAACACCCGCTTACCCCCATTGAAAGGCTTGGAGGGGCCAGGACAATTGGATTGGGTTCGTCTGAAAGAAGAAAGTCACATACACCTAGGATGCTTTGATGGTGAGTAAAACACAGGCTAATTTTCATTTTTGAGTGAACTAACCCTTTAGATGAAAACTGACATATATATATATATATATATATATATAGAGAGAAAGAGAGAGAGAGAGGGAGAGATACTGGTAGACAAACTAGATTTGTACTAAAGGTTCATTTATTTATATTTTATGTTTCTAATCTGTCCTTGTATAATCTAAGTATGGGAAATTAATATGTTGATTTTTAGATTCAATGGGACTGAAGGAAGACAAGCATCAGTTTGAAAAACCTCATCATTTAAAAAATGAAGATGGAAATGCAGTCATTTCACAGACTGAACAAAATTTTACACAAAAACAAGCTGGAAAAACTGGAGCCAAAGGATCTTTCACATGTACTCAGTGTGGGAAGAGTTTCAGCCGTACATCAAACCTTAAGAGACACGTGAGATTTCACACTGGAGAGAGGCCTTTTACATGCACTCAGTGTGGAAAGAGTTTCGGTGAGAAATCAGAGTTTAATGGACACATGAGATCTCACACTGGAGAGAGGCCTTATAAATGCACTGAGTGTGGAAAAGGTTTCAGTCAGAAATCAAACCGTAACAGACACATGAAAGTTCACCCTGGACTGAAGCCTTATACATGCACTCAGTGTGAAAAGGTTTTCTTTGATAAAGAAGAACTAAATGTGCACATGAGATCTCACACTGGAGAACGTCTGTTCACATGCACTCAGTGTGGAAAGAGTTTCGGTCAGAAATCAAAGTTTAAGAGACACATGAGATATCACACTGGAGAGAGGCATTATACATGCACTCCGTGTGGAAAGAGTTTCTTTGTCAAAGGAGAACTTAATGTGCACATGAGAATTCACACTGGAGAAAGACCGTTCACATGCACTCAGTGTGGGAAGAGTTTCAGCCGTACATCAAACCTTAAGAGACACGTGAGATTTCACACTGGAGAGAGGCCTTTTACATGCACTCAGTGTGGAAAGAGTTTCTTTGTCAAACAAGAACTTAATGTGCACATGAGAATTCACACTGGAGAAAGACCGTTCACATGCACTCAGTGTGCGTATGGCCCCCACGTGCTTCTATGCATGCCTGACAACGTCGGGGTATGCTCCTACGGAGACGACGGATGGTGTTCTGGGGTATTTCCTCCCAGATCTGGACCAGGGCACCACTGAGCTCCTGGACAGTCTGAGGTGCAACCTGGCGGCATCGGATGGACCGAAACATAATGTCCCAGAGGTATTTTGCGTCCCTCCATGGATATGCCTCCCCAGACCATCACTGACCCACCACCAGTGTTGGGCATGTTACTTTAAAGAAGTAATTAGTTATAGTTACTAGTTACTTCTCACAAATAGTAACATCATAGAGTTACATCATTATAAAAGTAACTAATTACCAGGGAAATCACACTCTCAATCATCCAGCTTTAAGTGTTTCGCTCAAATAGCCATTAACAATTCATGATTTTCCTGCTCCTAAAAGGCCACTGTCCTAATCAGTTTAATATTAACCCAAATTAAACACACCTGAACCACTTAGGCCTAATAAAGGTCTTCAGGATTACTAGATTACTTACTTTCAACAGAACATAATTTAGGCTCTAAATAATGATGACAAACATTAAATGAGTGCTTTTAAATAAATTGATGTTAAGGTTAAAGCGATGTTTATTTTTATGTTGAAGAGTTAAATGAATCGCATTAATTGTGCATATGAGCTTTTGTGAAACTAGCAACAATATAAAACAATGCTTTATAAAATAAAGATAAAATAAGATATAAAGTAAGATATAAAATAAGCTTTATAAAAGCACTTTTATAAAGATCTTGTTGCTTTATAAAATAAAGTAAGATAAAATAAGATATAAAGTAAGATATAAAATAAGCTTTATAAAAGCACTTTTATAAAGCTTATTTCTTTATATTCTTTAAGAAATTTGCTTCATATTTCCAGCACTTTTAAAGCAATTTAACTTATTCGTTGTATCTCTCAACACAACTCATAATCATTACACATGGTTGCATACACAAACAACTAATCAATATGTAACCATAGATTATGATTTAATATGAGAGTCAGATTATTTCGGTAACTGCCACGACTGATTGTTTTTTATTCACTAAAATACTATTGAATGAATCGGACACTGCTCGAAGCGCTGTTAAAATCACATAGCGCCATCTAGAGATAAATATGTTGAACTGCCAAACCGCATGCAACTTATTCTGAGGCTCGAGACTACAACATCTTGTAGTGATTGATCATAAACATTAGTTCATATGTTACCAGGATAGCAGGTATTTCACTGAGTTGCCATAACGCAGACCACATATTTGATTCAGGTTTCAAAGCTATTTTTTTCCCCCTTCAAATTATTTAAATACAAAAACCATCTGTATTTTTTTATTATTCTTACTTGGTAATAGCAATGTTGAATTGTTTAATTTTGATTTCCCACAAACTAAAGTACATTAAATAAATGAGTCATACAATTAGTTTTATTCTTTATTTCTCATAGTTTCAAAATGTGCAATTACTGCACTACATGCAACATTTAAGAGGTCAGAAAATATCATTACAAAACACCATTCAATCATAAAATATGCCATGACCAAACTTACCAAATTTTGAAATATTTTCATCCAGACTTTTTACAGATTGAGTTTTAAACAGCATAAAACATCATGAACATTCACAGGTTGTCCTAGTGATTTCAATCTAAGAACGGCGTTTTAATATGCTCTCAATACATCTAAAGTTACAATAAAAAAAGTTGTTTGTGATATGGATGATGATTTTATGGATTATTGTTGCTAGTTTCACAAAAGCTCATATGCACAATTAATGTGATTCATTTAACTCTTCAACATCAAAATAAACATCGCTTTAGCCTTAACATCAATTTATTTACTTGAATGTCATGGATATGAATGCAAACTTGTCTCCCAGCAATCTCTCAGTTTGGCTCATTTAGACAACTTTGGGCCATGCTTTTTCATATGAACCTGTAGAGCAGAGAGTCGGGCAAAACTCCTCCCGCATGAAGAGCACTGGTGTGGCTTCTCTCCAGTGTGAATCATCTCATGCTTTTTTAAATATGACGAGTAATTAAAACTCTTTCCACAGTAATGTACATTGTGTACAATAATAACTACACCCGTTGTTTATATTCATTAGATAGAATGCCTCAATACTCGAATAATCTTCACTGGTTTTCAATAACTAGTACGCGTGTAGCTTCACTATATGTACAGTACAACATGTTTCATTTCAAGTCGGACATGACTAAAGTACCAGTGCAGTATTCAATTTCTGATTCGAATTAATCCTGTAAAGGCTCCGACTGGTTTATAAGTGAATTTGATTCACTACAGTGAACCGACTCTTAAGAGTCATTTATTCGGGAATCGGACACAAGTCGAGCTCAATGCATGTTTAATTGGTCAGATTTACATATTTGCCTATAAATAATGAAATAAATGTACTCACCCTGATAAACAGCAGATTTAGAGTCGTTTCATGAGATAGAGTCACAAACACGTGGTTGAAATGAAAACAAATAGCGACATCTAGAGGAAGATCTATGCAACTATACACACTTACAATCACTCCAGGTTTAAATGTTTTGATCAAATAGTCATTAGAAACAATTCCATGACTTTTTTGGCGTTAACTGAATAAAAGGGAAAGCAGACACAATATATGAAACAACAAAGAGAATCACTTTTATTTAAAAAAAATCAAAAAATGTAAAAAATTAATTTGACACGAAGTAATGAAGCAATGTTCAACACAATGTTAGCCCTTTAAATTTATGCAAACTAAAGTAGGCTAGCCTACAATCAGTATAAAACTATTTACTAAATCATGGATCTGAAGAAGAAATTTCTTCACTTAGGCAACTTCATTTTATGAATCTGGAGATTATGTTATGTGAGCACTTGTAAGGTTTCTCTCTAGTATAGATACTCTGGTGTGTTTTTAAGTCTTTCCCACCATCATTGCACGTAAAATGTCTCACACCAGTATGAATACTCTGATGCTCTTTTAAATTTTGTATTCCTGAAAATATTTCCACAAAAAGAGCAAAAGCGAGGCTTCACACCACTATGAACTTTAATGTGTGCATTTAAGTTTGATGCCACAATAAATGTTTTATCACACTGATCACAACAATATGATCTCAGTCTAGTGTGAGTTTAAAAAATGAAAAAGAAATGTAAAAAGCTTAACTCGTTAGAGCAGGGGCAAGTTCAATCTCAAACCGGTGTGCACCGTTTTGCTACGGTTTCCGGTTTGAACGACATGTTTCCTGGAAACGGTGTGCAACGGGGTTTGAGATGCGTTTTCTCTTGTTTGGTGGGTGTGTCAAACATGTCAGCCCAAT
Organism: Sinocyclocheilus rhinocerous; assembly: GCF_001515625.1. Lineage (NCBI taxonomy): Eukaryota > Metazoa > Chordata > Actinopteri > Cypriniformes > Cyprinidae > Sinocyclocheilus > Sinocyclocheilus rhinocerous. The sequence continues at coordinate 21,736 of NW_015665048.1, forward strand.
CAGCAGCAACATGTATATAAACCACGCGGTATTAAAGAGACAGCTCGCACAATGTAATTAACATCCAAATAAATTCACAAGGGCAAGAATATTGTTTGCACATGTTTCTTTACATTAAAGGCAAAATAACTGAAATAATAAGAGCACAAGTATAGATCTGGAACTTCTTCAAGTCTGTCTAAATATCATTTAGTAACTGCAATGTCTTCTGGTCCATATCCTTTCCTTAGGAAGGTGTGCTAAATACTGATTAATG
>NW_015665048.1:23749-29730 GCF_001515625.1 Sinocyclocheilus rhinocerous
CATATCCTTTCCTTAGGAAGGTGTGCTAGACACTGATTAATAATGTAACATAAAAATACTATACATATTTATATATTTTGCTATTGTATTGTGGAGTGACACTTTCATAAACTTTTCTATATTCCTCTGATTATATAGTGGTAAATATTACAATAACATAGCACGACAACAGTGATCAGCAATAATGATAAGCCTAATACTCACAATAAAAATAATAAGGTCATATAGATCATAACACAGTCTCAGAGGTAAGAAGTGGATTATCCTTCACCTGAAATGTTTGTCTTTTCATCCTGAAATGCGAGGCAAATGTTGGATCACAATAATTAGGAACCACAGTTTCCACAAATCCCTTCACTCGATTGGGATGTTCTCTTGTGTTCTCAGTGACTGTTACATCGAGCGTATTTTGCAGTATTAAACATGTATTTATACAGATTTCATCAGGCTCTGAAAATTCTTCAAAAAGAACACAAAGAATGGCCTTCTCAACTGCCATAGTTGCAACTCTTGCGCCATCAGAACAGTGTGTTCAACACACCACCGTTTCCGTTTAAAAAACGTTTTGCACCGTTTTGTCGGGGCTGAACGCAGCCCAGATGTTGGCGGTACCAGTGGAAGAAGCCAGAATGTTGGGTCATTACTTAGTTATGCAAAATTCCAGCAGTCTCATTGGTTAAAGTTAATCACGTGCTGAGGAGCTGATAACGTCACAGTGTACGTATATACATTAAATGACTTAATATTTCTGTTTGTATTAATATGTGCATAATTGCATAAAAAAAATGACTTAATATTACTTCCTTTTTTTCGCCATTTCAGAAATATTAAACAAGTTAAAACGAATGAATTAGTCAGTGATCTGTTCATAGTTTTATTGTCAAATAAGTTTGTTTAATAAGCCTAATACAATGTATTAGTATTTATTTTAATAAATAAATAGGACTACTAATACATTGTGTTGCAACAAAAATTTTTACTATGATAAACTAATGTTATTTATAAATGTGTGCGAGTGTGTTTTCTAGCCAGTTTACTTGTTTTGCTGTCTTGTTGACTGTGCAGTAAAGTTTTTTACCGTTTCTTTCAACATACCTTTTGACGTTCATTCATGTTCAATTAAATGCTTGGTTTTACAATCAAAGCTCTGCAAAACATAATGCATTGCAAAGCAATGATGATTGAGAGATGAACAAATAAACGTTCCTTAAAAGCCTGATGATCATATTTGATACTCATATTTTAACATGACTTTATCATTTGCTAAGAGACCAGACTGCACAGCAATTAATTCAACAATTCCAGTCAAAGTCGACAACAGATAGAGGAAGATCAACAACTGCACAAAACAAAAGCTGGCATCTGATCACAGCAACAGAAGTCAGATTTCACATAGTCAGCAGATTTTGAGCCAATTCTTCATAAATGATATTGACTGAGACATGCTAACTATAGTCAAATCTCTGGTACTGCCCATGTTTCCTTCATATACGTAAACAGAATTATTCTGACACAGAATCTGCTTTAAAAGAAAAATATTATTAAATTTACTTAATCACTGACACTCTATTGAATAGTATTTGAAATACATATTCACTGTATGGTTATCTTGGTTGGATTATACAAATATTATTATTAATACAATACATGTATAAGTTTTCCAATTTAGATATCTCTGAATAAAAATAAAAATAAGAATTGAAACACAAGAAAAATTGAATCAGTTGCCTGGTTTCATGAATCACAAGATTCATCCAGATCATCCAGAGGAACATCTGTGGCACTAACAAATTATCATCATAACTTCATATGGAAAATCTGCTTAGAAACACAATTTATACCAAACGGTTTTGTCAAAATATAAGGTATAATAATCATACAATGTATGATCTTTACACATATTTAACTGCTACTACACTGAAAAACACTCTGGCTGAATTGCCAGAGACACAAAACAGATTCACTTTTCCTGAGCAATTTGATCTTCTCTTAGTGTGTATTTAGAGTCCATATTACGAGAAGAATCACTTTAGATATATAAATAGAAAAACATCTGGTGCTTTTTTAGGCAAAATGTTGAATACAATGGGCAACCCCTTGACTTCGTGTAAACTTAAGTATTCCAAATTTTGATTAAATTATTTAAACTAATTCCAACTTTTGCTTAATCTGAATATTGACTTATTTACTTGAAAGTGATGGATCTGAATGTGACTTAGACAACTGTGGGCAATGCTTTATCTTATGTTTAATTAGAGTAAATGAGCGAGTGAAATCCTTCCCACATGAAGAGCACTGGTACGGCTTTTCTCCAGTGTGAATTCTCTCATGGGTTTTCAAGGTTGATGAATCAGTGAAACTCTTGTCACAGTGTGAGCACTTGTACGGTTTCTCTCCAGTGTGAATCCTCTGGTGTTTTTTTAAGTCACTAGATGTAAGAAAGGTCTTTCCGCAGTCAAAGCACACATGAGGTCTCACACCAGTATGAATAATCTGATGAACTTGTAAACTGTACGGTTGTGTAAAACTCTTTCCACAAAAAGTGCAAAAGTGACGCTTTACACCAGCATGAAGTTTAAGATGTTCTTTTAAGTATGATGCGAAAACAAATGTTTTATCACACTGATCACAGCTGAATGATCTCACTCCAGTGTGAGAGAGCTGATGTTTTTTCAGGACACTTTTAGATTTAAAACTGAGTGCACACTGAGTGCATGTGAACGGTCTTTCTCCAGTGTGAATTCTCATGTGCACATTAAGTTCTTGTTTGACAAAGAAACTCTTTCCACACTGAGTGCATGTAAAAGGCCTCTCTCCAGTGTGAAATCTCACGTGTCTCTTAAGGTTTGATGTACGGCTGAAACTCTTCCCACACTGAGTGCATGTGAAAGATCCTCTGGCTCCAGTTTTTCCAGCTTGTTTTTGTGTGAAATTCTGTTCAGTCTGTGAAATGACTGCATTTCCATCTTCATTTTTAAAATGTTGAGGTTTTTCAAACTGATGCTGCTTGTCTTCTTTCAGTCCCATCGACTCTAAAATCAACATAAGCCTATTAATTTCCCATATATATATATATATATATATACACACACATGTCAGTTTTCATCTTAATGTTCCTCATCGGTAATTATAGTGAATGAAGTTTAACACCAACCTGTTTGTTCCTCTGTATCTTCATCGTTCATTCTGCAGGGTTCTTCAACGCAAGAGCTGAATAAAACAGAAGCCTACAAAATGCACATTAAAGTCTAATTCATAAACACTCTCTCCACTACAATATTATAACATACTCAACGAATTTCACAAAATACTTGTTACAACGAACAGTAGACAAATATATACACACCTTATGCCTTCTCGGGGGTTCTGAATACACTTACAAAACCGTCTTTCCGTGAACGAGTTCTGATCAGCCGTGATGACGCGTGGCTCTCTAGAACCTTTGGACAAATAAGCGTAACAATGTAACAATGTTGCCGCTGCTGCTTTGGCTGTACCTTTATATACAGTCTATGGCTGTATGCAGGGAAGGAGACCAAAGCCGTTTTTTGAATGTATGTCAATAGATGAGAGGCTTCGATACGCTGAACAAACAACTTTTGTTAAGAAACAGCTTATCATTTAATGAATCGACAGACTATCGGCTAATCTTAAACTTTTTTGCCATTAAACAACAATAGGCTCGTTTGAGATGAACCAAAGCTGCGCAGAACGGATCACCGAGAGATGCATGCCGCGCAGGGTTGCCAGGTTTTCACTACAAAACCCGCCCAAAATTGCTGTCCCTATCGCGTTTCTTCTTCTTCTTCTTCTTCTTCTTCTTCTTCTAGGGTTTATTGGCGGTTGGCAAACAACTTATTGGTGCATTACCGCCACCACCTGGTATGGAGTGTGGACCAGATGGACCAGAATGTATGCATTGTTTAAAGGGGTCATATGATGAGATTTCAATTTTTCCTTTCTGTTTGGAGTGTTTGGAGTGTTAGGTGCATAAAGAAGATCTGTAAAGTTGCAAAGACTAAAGTCTCAAATCCAAAGAGATATTCTTTATCAAAGTTACTTAAGAGTCAGCCACACCTACCTAAAACGGCTCGTTCTAACACGCCCCACATGTCTACGTCACCATGTGGGAAGATTTGCATAACGCTGCCCAAATGTTCACGCAAAGAAAGAAAGCGTAACTTTTATTCTCGCTGTAGTATTGTTGACACTGCAGCCATGTCGTGAAGACGCTGTGTGCTTCGTTGTGAAAGCGAAACTACTTTGTTTGGCCTTCCAAAAGAGGACGATATCCGCTTCGTCATGCCTAGAGCTGATCCGTGCTGGTCACTGAGGCTTTCCGCAGTCAAAGCACACATGAGGTCTCACACCAGTATGAATAATCTGATGAACTTGTAAACTGTACGGTTGTGTAAAACTCTTTCCACAAAAAGTGCAAAAGTGACGCTTTACACCAGCATGAAGTTTAAGATGTTCTTTTAAGTATGATGCGAAAACAAATGTTTTATCACACTGATCACAGCTGAATGATCTCACTCCAGTGTGAGAGAGCTGATGTTTTTTCAGGACACTTTTAGATTTAAAACTGAGTGCACACTGAGTGCATGTGAACGGTCTTTCTCCAGTGTGAATTCTCATGTGCACATTAAGTTCTTGTTTGACAAAGAAACTCTTTCCACACTGAGTGCATGTAAAAGGCCTCTCTCCAGTGTGAAATCTCACGTGTCTCTTAAGGTTTGATGTACGGCTGAAACTCTTCCCACACTGAGTGCATGTGAAAGATGCTTTGGCTCCAGTTTTTCCAGCTTGTTTTTGTGTGAAATTCTGTTCAGTCTGTGAAATGACTGCATTTCCATCTTCATTTTTAAAATGATGAGGTTTTTCAAACTGATGCTGCTTGTCTTCTTTCAGTCCCATCGACTCTAAAATCAACATAAGCCTATTAATTTCCCATATATATATATATATATATATACACACACATGTCAGTTTTCATCTTAATGTTCCTCATCGGTAATTATAGTGAACGAAGTTTAACACCAACCTGTTTGTTTCTCTGTATCTTCATCTTTCATTCTGCAGGGTTCTTCACCGCAAGAGCTGAATAAAACAGAAGCCTACAAAATGCACATTAAAGTCTAATTCATAAACACTCTCTCCACTACAATATTATAACATACTCAACGAATTTCACAAAATACTTGTTACAACGAACAGTAGACAAATATATACACACCTTATGCCTTCTCGGGAGAGCTGTACAAATTTACAAAACCGTGAACGAGTTCTGATCAGCCGTGATGACGCGTGGCTCTCTGGAACCTTTGGACAAATAAGCGTAACAATGTAACAATGTTGCCGCTGCTGCTTTGGCTGTACCTTTATATACAGTCTATGGCTGTATGCAGGGAAGGAGACCAAAGCCGTTTTTTGAATGTATGTCAATAGATGAGAGGCTTCGATACGCTGAACAAACAACTTTTGTTAAGAAACAGCTTATCATTTAATGAATCGACAGACTATCGGCTAATCTTAAACTTTTTTGCCATTAAACAACAATAGGCTCGTTTGAGATGAACCAAAGCTGCGCAGAACGGATCACCGAGAGATGCATGCCGCGCAGGGTTGCCAGGTTTTCACTACAAAACCCGCCCAAAATTGCTGTCCCTATCGCGTTTCTTCTTCTTCTTCTTCTTCTTCTTCTTCTAGGGTTTATTGGCGGTTGGCAAACAACTTATTGGTGCATTACCGCCACCACCTGGTATGGAGTGTGGACCAGAATGTCTAATATGTATGCATTGTTTAAAGGGGTCATATGATGAGATTTCAATTTTTCCTTTCTGTTTGGAGTGTTACAAGCTCTTGGTGCATAAAGAAGATCTGTAAAGTTGCAAAGACTAAAGTCTCAAATCCAAAGAGATATTCTTTATCAAAGTTACTTAAGAGTCAGCCACACCTACCTAAAACGGCTCGTTCTAACA
>NW_015665048.1:29908-36515 GCF_001515625.1 Sinocyclocheilus rhinocerous
GCCAATCACAACGCACTGGATAGCTGGCCAATCAGAGCACACCTTGCTTTTCAGACCGATGAGCTTTGTAAAAATCGATGCGTTTCAGAAAGGTGGGGCATAGAGGAGAAACAATAATGTACATTATATGGAGAATAATGTGTTTTTTTAACCTTAAACCACATAAACACATTGCAAATACACCAATTAATGTTCTTTTTAGCAACGTCATATGACCCCTTTAAAAAAAAAGTTAGTTAATCTCTTTAGCTGCATGTTCATTTCAATCAGCTTTCATAACCAATTTCATCTTCTCTCATATTGTAAACAAATTTGAACTGAAAAGCATCTAGTGTAGTTTTGGTTTTATTATCATTGGATTTCAAACAGTAGAGCGTGATGCATGTGATTAAACATGTAATTGCTTGTGGTTCTTCTGTAAGAGTAACCCCTTGAATTCATGTAAACAAGTAGGCTAAGTTAAGTCATACATTTTGTTCCTTTTTATTTCTCTTAGTCTAAAAATGTACAGATGATTTCCTTAAATGCAAAAAAAAAAAAAAGATTTAATATTCTATGTTCAATGTGTGATTCAACATGCTTTGAATGCATAATTTCTATTTGTGCTAGTGTGCAGAATTAATGAAAACAAATGAACTCCTCAAAGAAACAACAACAAAAACATCTCTTCGTTTTACAGCAACACACTAGTTTCTAAAACTAATACTATGGCCTTGCCAAAATGTCCTTTGTCAAATAATCAAACTTCACTACTAATTTTAACAAATTACCCTCTTAGATTAAATCACTCTATTGAAACAAATTCCATCTTTTTGATAGTATTTTTTATATTTGGAATATATTTCACTGTATTACTGTAGAAATGTAGCAAATTGCTGTATTATTATGTTTACCAGTTTTAAAAAAAGAGTAGCCTATGTACACATGCAAATTGATCTGTAATATTTTAGTCGTTATTGTGTCTGAGAGAGAAAAGAATTCATGTAATTTCAAAGAAGTAGCCATTGAATGGCTACAATGCATGTATAAACTGTGCTGAATTGCCAGACACACAGAACAGATTCACTTTTCTTGAGCAATTTGATCTTCTTTCAGTGTGTTTTTAGAGTCCATATTATGAGAAGAATCACTTTTGAAATATAAATTGAAAAACATCTGGTGCCATTTTTAGGTAAAAGAATGTCCTTAAAAGTTAAAAAAAAATTTTTTTTATCTTATTCAGTTTTTCAAATTTGGATTAAATTATTTCAGCTAATTCCAATTTTTGCTTCATCTGAATATTGAATTATTTACTTGAAAGTGATGGATCTGAATGTGACTGTGGGCAATGCTTTATCTTATATGTCTTATTAGACTAGAATTTTGGGTGAAACACCTCCCACATGAAGAGCACTGGTACGGCTTTTCTCCAGCATGAACTCTCTCATGATTTTTCAAGGATGATGACTCAGTGAAACACTTTCCACAGTGTGAGCACTTGTAAGGTTTCTCTCCAGTGTGAATCCTCTGGTGTTTTTTTATGTCGCTAGACATAATAAAGGTCTTTCCGCAGTCAAAGCACACATGAGGTCTCACACCAGTATGAATGCTCTGATGAACTTGTAATTTGTGCACATGTGCAAAACTCTTTCCACAAAATGAGTAAACGTGAGGCTTCACTGCAGCATGAGTGTTACGGGGCTGACGAGACGTGAGGCGTGCAAATCCATGTGCAAACTTTTTTTATTTAAAGGCGTGGTCATAAAACAGGCAAGGTTCAGACAATGGCAAACAGGTATATGAGGGCAAGACTAAGAGTAATCCAAAAGCTAGCGTGGGTCTGAGATCGGCGAACAATGTCCAGAGAGGTAGGCAATAGAAGAATCCACGGCTTTGAGATGTTCTCTTAAAGGCAGAGTAAGCGATTTCTGGTAGCCAATGTTATATATGTATATCTCATGTGTTTATTAAGCTTTGATTTCTGACCGAAACTCTTTCCACACTGAATGCATGTGAACGGACTTTCTCCAGTGTGAATTCTCATGTGCACATTTAGTTCTTCTTTGTCAAAGAAACCCTTTTCACACTGAGTGCATGTATAAGGCTTCTCTCCAGTGTGAACTGTCATGTGTCTGTTAACCTCTGATTTCCGACTGAAACTCTTCCCACACTGAGTGCACGTGAAAGATGCTTTGGCTCCAGTTTTTCCAGCTTGTTTTTGTGTGAAATTCTGTTCAGTCTGTGAAATGACTGCATATTCATCTTCATTTTTAAAATGATGGGGTTTTTCAAACTGATGCTGCTTGTCTTCCTTCAGTCCCATCGAATCTAAAATCAACATAAGCCTATTAATTTCCCATATACTTCAAATAAAGACTAACAAACTAGAAACAAAGCAAAATAAGTTAACCCTTAACTTAGTACAAATCTACTATAATCTAGTTTTAGATTTATATATATATATATATATGTCCGTTTTCATCTTAATGTTCCTCATCAGTAATAATTAAAGAGAATGAAGGAATCTGTATCCTCATCTTTCATTCTGCAGGGTTCTTCACCGCAAGAGCAGCGTCAACACGAAATGAACGAATCCTTAGTGATACAAAAGATTCGTTCAAACTGAACGACTCGTTCATAAACGACACATCACTAGAGGTGCGAACCATTGGACCAGCGTCTATGGTTTTACCTGATCTAGAATCAGTTTTTATCATTTTGTAGAAATTTTTAATGAGACATTTGTGTAGCCTAATTAAAAGGACGAGTAGTCGTTAATAGGCCTAGTCTCTTATTGGCCTGTTTAGACAAGCTCTCCAAAAAACAAACAAAACCCTGCAAATTAATAATAATAATTCAAAAACACATACAGACACTTCATATTTAATTGATTTTTTTTGCATTTGATGCATTATACGGTCAATAAAACATTTTGCAATGGGTTTGTAAAATCATTTTATGTCTCTACTGGCAGAAATCCCAATCTCAATATTTAGGTCACCTCTTCAAAACAATTCTCCTAACCAGTTTAGTACAGCAGTTAATTTCACATTCAAAATGCACTAAAACACGTCATGCATATATTCTTATTTTCTTCATAACACTAGGTAAGATTGTTGTCCTCCAACACAATCTCCTCTTAGTCACTCATAAAACAATGACCTAAAAACAACAGGTAGCATTAAACAAGGTTTTCTTTTGTGAAACGTCTTTACAAAATAAGAGCTACTCTCTGTTTGTAATTTAATGCAGTAGTTACATTTTTACATTACAATAGCCTACACAACAGGTGTTACATCTTATTGTTTAGATTTGGTATATAAATCGACGGAATTAATGTAGAAATGTAGCAAATTTCTGTATTATTATGTTAGGTTCTGAACTAAAGTTTGACAGCTTTGCAAAGATTATGTAAATGTGCAAATAGTTCTGTAATATTTTGGTGGTCATTGTGTCTGAGAGAGAACAGAATTCATGTAATTTCAAAAAATGTGCCAAAGCAATGTTAATGGTCCTCCGTTTAGTCACATAGACACAACAACAATTGCATTTTTTATTACATTTTTACCAAACTGTTTGTCAAAATATAAGGTATAACCAACCATACAATGTGTGATCTGAAATCTTGTACATATTTTCACTATAAGATGTAAGCCAAGTATTTTACTGCCGAATTGCACAGAACACATTCACTTTTCCTGAATAATTTGATCATTTCTCAGTGTGTATTTGTGTATCTCCATATTATGAGAAGAATCACCTCTTTAAATACAAACAGAAAAACACCTGGTGCTGTTTTTAGGTAAAAGAATTAGCTTTTTTTAATAGCTAATAAGCAATGTTGAATACACTACTTAACTTCAAGTAAACTTAAGGAAAAATTATCCATTGATCACTTAGATGCCTTTGTGCAATGTTTTTTCTTATGCCGCTCTAGATTACATGATTTGGTGAAACTCTTCCCACATGAAGAGCACTGGTACGGCTTTTCTCCAGTATGAACTTGCTCATGATTTTTCAAGGATGTTGAGCGAGCGAAACTCTTTCCACAGAGTGAGCACTTGTAAGGTTTCTCTCCAGTATGAATCGTCTCATGTGTTTTTAAGATGCTCAATGTAGCAAAGGTCTTTCCACAGTCAAGGCACATATATGGTTTCACACCAGTATGAATACTTTCATGTCCTTTTAAAGCACATGGTCGTGAAAAACTCTTTTCACAAAAAGAGCAAACGTGAGGTTTCACAGCAGCATGAATTTTAAGGTGTTTTCTTAAGCTTGATGCCACAACAAATGTTTTATCACACTGATCACAGCTGAATGATCTCACTCCAGCGTGAGAACGAAGATGATCTTTGAGTAAGTAGTTGCACCTGAAACTCTTTCCACACTGAGTGCATGCAAATGGTTTTTCTCCAGTGTGAATTCTCATGTGATCATTTAGGTGTCCTTTATCAATGAAACTGGTTCCACACTGAGTGCAAGTATAAGGCCTCTCTCCAGTGTGAATCCTCATATGTCTTTTGAGTTTTGATTTGTGTACAAAAGTCTGCCCACACTGAGTGCATGTGAACGTTTTTTCTCCAGTGTGAGATTTCATGTGCACAGCAAGGTTTCCTTTCTTACTGAAACTCTTTCCACACTCGGTGCAGGTGAAAGATCCTTTGACTTCAGTTTTTACAGCTTGTTTCTGTGTGAAATTCTGTTCAGTCTGTGAAATGATAGCGTTTCCATCTTTATTTGTGACATAAGTTTTTTGAAACTGATGCTGCTTGTCCTTATTCACTTCCACTGAGTCTAAAGTCAAAACATTAAATGATCAACAAGTGTGAAACAAAATAAAACACAATTGAGCAAAAATATACTTCACTGCTGAGTCCACTAGTATAGATGTATTGTTATATGTGGCCCTGGACCACAAAACCAGTCATAAGGGTCCATTTTTAATAATAAATAAGCTTTCCATTTATGTATGGTTTGTTAGGATAGGACAATATTAGGTCGAGATACAACTATTTGAAAATCTGGAATCTGAGGGTGCAAAAAAAATCTAAATATTGAGAAAATCGCCTTTAAAGTTCATAGCAATGCATATTACTAATAAAAAATGTAGTTTTGATATATTTATAATAGGAAATTTACTAAATATCTTCATGAAACATGATCTTTACTTAATATCCTAATAATTTTTGACATTAAAGAAAAATGTATCATTTTGACCGATACAATGTGTTGTTGGTTTTTGCTACAAATATACCCCAGCGACTTATGACTGCTTTTGTGCTCCAGGGTCACATATGTCAGCTTTCACCTTAATGTTCCTCATCAGTCATTAAAGAGAATGAAGGAGAACACCAACCTGTTTGTTCCTCTGTATCTTCATCTCTCATTCTGCAGGCTTCTTCCTCAAACTCCATCTTTCCAACAGTATGTCAGTAGTTTCTCCTGGAGTAATTCCTCCTGCTTGCTTCTTCTTCAGCTGTGGGAAGATGGGAATATTCTCCAGCATTTAAACTCTCATGAACGGCTGTGGAGCGGCTTCACTGAAGGAGTCAATGGAGCTCATTTCACACTTACAATCACTCTGAATTAAAGCTTCTTTCAATTCTTTAATTCCCACAGCAGTGCAGAATATTGCTGAAAGAAAACGCTGCGAGAATATTGAATAGGATTGATTGCTGTAATCACACATCCATTAAACGTGTGAATGTGTGAAAAGTAAAGACAAAGGAATAGTTTGCAAATTGCAGATATGAGCATTTAAACTAAAAACTACAGTTTTCTGGAACTTCTGTGTGAGACTATATGGATTAAAAGGTTAAACGCACAATTAGAAATTTTTTTTTAAATAAAACTATCTAGAATGATAGTTCTTAAATTGTATGTCAGAAATAAACTATTATTTGGTTGTTCATATTGTTACACGGTTAAATTGGGATTTGTTATGTGTGTGTGTGGGGTGGGCACATGTGTATGATAAGCTGTAAAATATAACAAGTTAAGAAAGCCCTCTGCTATGAACTCTAAAATGTTGATCAAAATCATTCTAGATGCTGGCAGTGTGCAAAGCTACATCTGATGACAATACAATCTTTCTGTAGGCCTGTGCCATCTCCTTTGTGTCAGTATCAAAAAAATGAATGATATTGCCATTAAAGGAGAGAATATAAATGCAAAATATTAAGAGTAGAACAGTCTTTTTATTAGGAAGATTAAACTGGAATTAAGTAACGTCATTACTTCATCTTTCATTTCAAATTCTTACATTTGAACTATAAATTCAATTACAATAATATGATAGTTGTTATCTATACGTTATCAAATTAGTTTTTTTTTTTTTTACAATCATTTTTGCACTAATATCGGGACCTTCATGTCATTTTGCAAAACTCTAGACAAATAATTCACAACCGATGATCAAAATGCAAATTTTTCAAAATACTTAACACTTTTTCCAAATGCTTGGATACAATTCACATAAACCTATAGATCATTTGCTCAATGAACTAAAATCACAGGTTCAAAATGACACAACTTAACATCAAAGTATTACTATTTCAAAATGCAACTCACACATTATATCTGAATTGAGTGTCTATTCATTTCATTACAATGATCTAACTATCTATTG
>NW_015665048.1:36525-83554 GCF_001515625.1 Sinocyclocheilus rhinocerous
TTTTTAAACACTTCCTTTAAAAAAAAAAAAAAACAGTTTAATTAGAAAAAAATACAGGTCAATAATGCTATTTCAATTTAGCCTATAAATTATTGTTTATACTACATTTTCACTTAAAATGACATAACATATGATAATTTAACTTTAGCATTTAATGCATTGCATGACAAAATTACTTGCATTAGGCTTGCTGCGGTAGTTGGTGTTACTAGCATTACACAGTGTTCAGACTTACACCAATTACATTACTTTTCCACCGCAGGTGTGTCTCAGACAAAAGCAAGAGAGGTTAGGTTAACGGGTTAAACTGGGATTTGTTATGTGGGGGGCTCTGTGGTTTCAGGCTTTCGAGGGGTGCACCTGTTCATGCAAAGCCTACAAAATATTTTATCAATTGACAAACTTTAAAATATAACAAGTTGAAAGAGTCCTCTGCTATGAACACTAAAATGTTGATCAAAATCATTCTAGATGCTGGCAGTGTGCAAAGCTACATCTGATGACAATACAATCTTTCTGTAGGCCTGTGCCATCTCCTTTGTGTCAGTATCAAAAAAATGAATGATATTGCCATTAAAGGAGAGAATATAAATGCAAAATATTAAGAGTAGAACAGTCTTTTTATTAGGAAGATTAAACTGGAATTAAGTAACGTCATTACTTCATCTTTCATTTCAAATTCTTACATTTGAACTATAAATTCAATTACAATAATATGATCGTTGTTATCTATACGTTATCAAATTATTTTTTTTTACAATCATTTTTGCACTAATATCGGGACCTTCATGTCATTTTTCAAAACTCTAGACAAATAATTCACAACCGATGATCAAAATGCAAATTTTTCAAAACACAACACTTTTTCCAAATGCTTGGATACAATTCACATAAACCTATAGATCATTTGCTCACTGAACTAAAATCACAGGTTCAAAATGACACAACTTAACATCAAAGTATTACTATTTCAAAATGCAACTCACACATTATATCTGAATTGAGTGTCTATTCATTTCATTACAATGATCTAACTATCTATTGATCCAACTGCTCAAAATGCTAAGTAACACTAAGTTGCAAAAAGTTGCAAACAAATTTTAAAATTACACAAAGATAACTGCTACAAAATGCAGTTTTGAAATGCCGTTTTCATTTATTAAGGGAAAAAAGCTGTCCAAACCTGCCTGGCACTATGTGAAAAAGTAATTGCCCCCTAAACCTAATAACTAGTTGGGCCACCCTTTGCAGCAACAACTACAATCAAGCGTTTGTGATAACTGGCAATGAGTCTTTCACATCGCTGTGGAGGAATTTTGGCCCACTCTTCTTTGCAGAATTGTTGTAATTCAGCCACATTGGAGGGTTTTTGAGCATGAATGAACTGTTTAAGGTCTTGCCACAGCATCTCAATCGGATTTAAGTCCGGACTTTGACTTGGCCACTCCAAAACCTTAATTTTGTTTTTCTTGAGCCATTCAGGTGAACTTACTGGTGTGTTTGGGATCATTGTCCTGCTACATAACCCAAGTGCGCTTGAGCTTGAGGTCACAAACTGACGGCCGGACATTCTCCTTCAGGATTTTCTGATAGAGCAGAATTCATGCTTCCATCAATTATGGCAAGTCGTCCAGGTCCTGAATTCGACTTTTGGGGGTTGAATAATTTTGAACATGAATGTCTAGAGCCAATTTGATTTTTATCATGATTCATCAATGTTACATTCTCAGAATCACTCAAATGTGTATTAATAAACTTTCTCTAATAGTTCACTGATGCCTTTGTTGAATTGTTTTCATAAATTTCAGCTCGTTTTTGTGTGAAATTCTCTTCGGCCTGTGAAATAGTGTTTCCATCTTCATCTGTGAAAAGATTAGGTTTTTGAAATTGATAATAGTATTGATAATGATAATTAGTAATGTAAGTGAACCTCAATTTAGCAAAAAATCTAATGTATAGTTTTAAATGTATTGTTATATGTCAGTTTTCATCTAAACATTCCTCATCAGTCATTAAAGAGAATGAAGGAGAACACCAACCTGTTTGTTCCTCTGTATCTTCATCTCTCATTCTGCAGGCTTCTTCCTCAAACTCCCTCTTTCCAACAGTATGTCAGTAGTTTATCCTGCTCTAGTGTGAACCATTAGGTGTCTGGTCAAGCCTTTTTTGTCAACAAAATCCTTTCCACACTGAGTGCATGTGAACAGATTCTCTCCGGTGTGAATTCTCATGTGTTTCGTAAGTTCTTGTTTACGTGAGTAGCTTTTTCCACACTCGGAGCAGGTAAAAGAATCTTTGACTCCAGTTTTTTCAGCTCGTTTTTGTGTGAAAATCTCTTCGGTCTGTGAAACAGTGTTTCCATCTTCATCTGTGAAAAGATGAGGTTTTTGAAATTGATGCCATTTGTTTTTATTCATTTCCATCAAGTCTAAATCAAAAATGTAATTCTCAATATAATATTAATTTAAAGAAGGACAAAAAGTAATGTAAGTGAACCTCAATTTAGCAAAAAATCTAATGTATAGTTTTAAATGTATTGTTTTATGTCAGTTTTCATCTGAATATTCCTCATCAGTCATTAAAGAGAATGAAGGAGAACACCAACCTGTTTGTTCCTCTGTATCTTCATCTCTCATTCTGCAGGGTTCTTCCTCAAACTCCATCTTTCCAACAGTATGTCAGTAGTTTCTCCTGGAGTAATTCCTCCTGCTTGCTTCTTCTTCAGCTGTGGGAAGATGGGAATATTCTCCAGCATTTAAACTCTCATGAACGGCTGTGAAGCTCATTTAGCAGATGCTCAAACACTCACAGTTACTCTCAATCATCCAGCTTTAAGTGTTTTGGGCAAATTGTCGTTTTAGAGTGTTATCAGAAATTAGCTTCAAATTTCCAGCACTTTTAAAGCAATTCATTTATTCATTATATTGCTTAGCACAACTCACAGTCTTCACACGTTGCTGTGTAAACAAGCAGTCAATATACATTTCAGTATCGATAGATTAGGATTCAATATCAGGCAGATTATTTCAGTAGCCTAACTGCTACCACTCATTGTTTTTGATTCACTAAAATGAACCGAGTCATAAGAGTCGTTCATGAATCAGACACCGCTCAAGCTATATCACATGAATAAATATTCACATTTAGATTTCTCCAGCAAATAATCAAATGCATGTACTTACAGTCTGATAAACAGCAGATATCGGCCCTGTCCCAAATCGCACCCTAAACCTCTCGGTCTTACTCTGAGTCCACACTTTCGTGACGTAATGCCGCTTTGACTGCCGGGTAGAAGGCCGCAAGAGTGCACTCAGAGAGCATCGGGGGGCGCTAGAAGCAATATTTATGAAAGGGGGGCGCTGAGGTGTTTTTGGGAGATGTTTGCATGGTCAAGGCGAGTTTACACCAAACCTGTATGAGCTGAAACTTGCAAAAGAAAATGGTCTGCAATGTTCTAACTACACTGGATGCATCAAAGCGAACTTTCCGTATCTGTCTATTTGTAGCGCGTGGAGTGCGTCAGAAATAGAACGCGGCACCCGTTTAAAAGAATAGACACGATAAACACGATTTTTTTTTTTTGCCTCCTTGGAAAACTAATGATAATGATACTTCAAATCCAGTCCAATCAAATGTCATTAATGTCAACCCTTACCAAAAAGTATACTTCAAGTTTATTTTAGTAAGTATACTTAAAGGTACAATAGGAGATCTTGGAAAATGCTAACTTTAGCCTGATAGCACTGAAAGCGAACGTCCCACCCTTCCTGCAATCGCCGTCCAAAGCCACGCCCCCTGAACGCATTTACACTCACAGACCAGAGACAACATTACTACAATAGGCTACATCAGGTTCCCAATTCCAGCCCATAAAGTATATTTTTGAGAAGTACATAAATCCCATTTCTGAGAAGTACATAAAAAGTAGACTAAAAGTATACTTTCCTATTTTTTTGTTTAAAAGAAGTATACTAATA
Organism: Sinocyclocheilus rhinocerous; assembly: GCF_001515625.1. Classification (NCBI taxonomy): domain Eukaryota; kingdom Metazoa; phylum Chordata; class Actinopteri; order Cypriniformes; family Cyprinidae; genus Sinocyclocheilus; species Sinocyclocheilus rhinocerous. The sequence goes on from NW_015665048.1 coordinate 40,503, forward strand.
GCACACTTGATTACACTTCTTTTTCGTAAGGGAAGTGGCATTCACTGAGATTTTTTAAAATTATATATATGGCCTAGGCTGTTTAACAGTATCTGGGCTAAATACAGGCTTTTAAAATATATTATAAATAAAATATATAATATACACCACCATTCAAAAGGGGGTCAGTGAGATTTTTTTCATGGTTTTGAAACAAATCTCTTCTGCTCAGTAAGGCTGCATTTATTTGATCAAAAATAAAGTGAAAACATTAAATCTACCATTTGAAGGAACTGCTTTCTACATGAATAGATTTTAAAATGCATTTTCCTGCATGCTAAAGCTGCATTACACATGATCCTACAGAAATCATGCTGATTGCTGCTCAAAAGTGACCAAAAAAAGTGAAAGTAACAAGAAACATTTCTTCTTAGCTGTTATATATAGCTGAAAATGGTTGCGCTGCTTAATAAAATGTGTGGAGGTGTTTTTATTTTCCGATGAACAGAAAGATTGAAATATAAATATGAAATGGAAAATAGAAATGTGAATTATTTGAAATGATTTAAAATATAAATATTTGTTAAGATTATTAATGTCTTTACTGGCTTTTTTTTTTTTGGTGCACATTTTTTATTGCAAGATAGGGTACATATCAACATCATAAGCCACACCACACTGACATAAAAAAGCAAGATATGAAATTTAATGGAATTTAATATAAATCAGGACAGCACTAAAATAGTAACTATTTTGATGAGAAGCAAAGGCTTCCCATCTTTCTAGTTTTCTTTAGAGTATTTAAAAGGAAACTTTGAAATATTCTCACAAAATCTAAGAAGTAAAGGAGGGTTTACATTTCTTCCATGTGCATGTGTAAATGTGATATTTTACCAACCTAAATTACCATGTTCAGTCAGAAAACAGGGAATTCAAGATATTTTTAAAAACAGGGTATTTTCTAAAACTATAAGGGATAAATATGATTATTTTTCACTGAAAGTTTATTGAAAACATCCACCCAAAAATTAGAGGTAAATCACAGCAGTATAGAAAGGGTGTTCAAGAGTTCCAGGAAAGGAAGAACGAGTTGCTATAAACACAGACCACACATATTTGATTCTTACTTCAGTTTTTTTTCCTTCATATTATTTAAATAAGAAAACACATCTGTAGTTTTTATATTTGTTTAAAATGATTCTTATACTAGATGAATAGCAATATTGAATACATTGTTAAACATTTTGATTTCACACAAACTAAAGTACATTAAATAAATTGGTACAATTAGTTTTATACTTTATTTCTCAGTTTCAAAATGTGCAATTAGTGCATTGCACACAACATTTAAGAGGTCAGAAAATATCATTAACCAACCCCTCTTCAACCATAAGCTACGCCATGACCAAACTTACTGATTTTGAAATATTTTCATCCACACTGTTTACAGATTGAGTTTCAAACACCATAAAACAGCTCGTGAACATTTACAGTCATTTACAGAGTGATTTCAATCTAAGAAAGTTTTTTCAGTATGTTCTCAATACATATAAAGTTACAATAAAAAAGTTGTTTGTGATATGGATGATGATTTATGGATTATTGTTGCCAGTTTCACAAAAGCTCATATGCACAATTAATGTGATTCATTTAACTCTTCAACATAAAAATAAACATACCCCTTCATAAATCATAGCATTTTATGGCTACTCTAGCATCTAAAACTATCAGTTTGACCTTCCAAAGGGGAGGAAATCACATTGTTGGAACTGATTCCAGCTATAGCTTTACCTGAGCATCAATTTATTTACTTGAATGTCATGGATATGAATGCAAACTTGTCTCCCAGCAATCTCCCAGACTGGCTCATTTAGACAACTTTGGGCCATGCTTTTTCATATGAACCTGTAGAGCAGAGAGTCGGGCAAAACTCCTCCCGCATGAAGAGCACTGGTGTGGCTTCTCTCCAGTGTGAATCATCTCATGCTTTTTTAAATATGACGAGTAATTAAAACTCTTTCCACAGTGTGAGCACTTGTAAGGTTTTTCTCCAGTGTGAATCCTCTGGTGTTGTTTTAAGAGGTTGGGTTTAACAAAGGTCTTTCCACAGTCAAAGCACAAATGAGGTCTCACACCAGTATGAATACTCTCATGTTCTTTTAAAGTTTGCGGTTGTGAAAAACTCTTTCCACAAAAAGTGCAAAAGTGAGGCTTCACACCAGTATGAAGTTTAAGATGTCTTCTTAAACTTGATGGGGAAAAAATTTGTTTATCACTGATCACAGAAAAACGACCTCACTCCACCCTGAGAAGATAGATGGAATAGTAGAAAGGCACACTGAGTGCATGTGAACGTTTTTTCTCCAGTGTGAAATCTTGTGTGTATTTCTAAGTTTTGTTTTAGAATAAAACTCTTTCCACACTGAGTGCGTGTACAGGCCTCTCTCCAGTGTGAACTCTCATGTGTCTGTTAAGTTCTGGTTTACATGTGTAACTCTTTCCACACTCTGTGCAGGCGAAAGATCCTTTGACTCCAGTTTTTCCAGCTCGGTTTTTTTTTTCAGTCTTTGAAATAATAGTGTTTTCATCTTCATCTGTGACATAAGGTTTTTGAAACCGATGCTGCTTGTCCTTATTCACTTCCATTGAGTCTAAAAATCAACATATATTAATTAATGAATAGGCTATTCAATTAAAGAATAACAAATGGGAAAGAAGATTAAATATAACTGAGTCTCAATTTAACAAAAATTGGCTTATTACTGATTTTAACTGAATTTTAGATGTATTGTTTTATGTCAGATTTCATCTGAATATTCCTCATAAGTCAATACAGAGAAGGAAGGAAAACACCAACCTGTTTGTTCCTCTGTATCTTCATCTCTCATTCTGCAGGGTTCTTCCTCAAACTCCATCTTTCCAACAGTATGTCAGTAGTTTCTCCTGGAGTAATTCCTCCTGCTTGCTTCTTCTTCAGCTGTGGGAAGATGGGAATATTCTCCAGCATTTAAATTCTCATGAATGGCTGTGGAGCGGCTTCACTGAAGGTATCAATGGAGCTAATTTCACACACAATCACTCTGAGTTAAAGTTTTTTCAGTTCTTCAATTCCCACAATTTGCGACTGTTTAAGATTTGCTATAACATTTTATAGAAATCTTCTGTCCTTTTTTCCAGTTGTTGATGTGATGCATGTGAAAATATTTATACTATGGGGTGTATTATTATACAGAAAAAGGGCATACCGTCTATAGCAGTATTCATTAAATAGTAGCCTAAATATACATGGATGACCTAGTAGGAGTTGTGAGAGGCAGTGAAGCGACGCAACTGACGCCATATGGTCACATGACATATATAACATGGCATATGTAGTATGTTACAATACTGATTGAGCGTTTAAGACTGTGGGCTGGGATGCAAGGTACATTTCTTAACTGGTTTAGTTCATATCTTTCAGGGAGAACTTTTTCTGTTGAATTAGGAAATTTCTCATCCTCTTCTGCTCTGATGAAGTGTGGGGTAGGAGTTGTGAAAGGCAGTGAAGCGACGCAACTGACGCCATATGGTCACATGACATATATAACATGGCAAATGTAGTATGTTACAATACTGATTGAGCGTTTAAGACTGTGGGCTGGGATGCAAGGTACATTTCTTAACTGGTTTAGTTCATATCTTTCAGGGAGAACTTTTTCTGTTGAATTAGGAAATTTCTCATCCTCTTCTGCTCTGATGAAGTGTGGGGTTCCCCAAGGATCAATATTGGGTCCAGCGGTATTTTCTATTTACATGCTTCCTTTGGCTGTTATCTGTCAGAAACATAATGTATGCTATCATCTTTATGCCGATGATACACAGCTTTATCTGCCTATAAAAATGGGGGATAATTCACCCTTACAGTTTCTTTTGCATGTTTTAAGGATATTAAGGAATGGATGGCAGCAAATTTTCTTCATTTGAATGAATCAAAGACTGAAGTGATAGTGTTTGGCCCTCCGAGTGTTTCTGAACCCATAATCAAATTTAAATCTAAGGTACATAATCATGCAAAGAGTCTTGGAGTCATTTTTGATGCAGAGTTAAAGTTTGATAAGCACATTAATTCTGTGGTTAGAGGTGGTTTTTACCAATTAAGGAATATAGCAAAATTTAAACCTTTTCTATCTTTTAATGATTTGGAAGTTGTTATCCATGCTTTTATCATGTCCAGACTGGACTATTGTAATTCCTTGTACTATGGTGTTTCTCATGCATCAATTTCACGCCTGCAGCTGGTTCAAAATGCAGCTGCTAGGCTTTTAACTTGTTAGTATAACACCAGTATTAGCATCCTTCATTGGCTTCCAGTCCCATTTAGGATTCAGTAGTTATTATTATTTGTTTTTAAAGGTTTAAATGGACTGGCACCACGTTATATTAGTGAACTTCTTCAGCAGCATACATCATCCAGGCCCTTACGATCTGCACAAAGACTCCAGCTAGTTGTTCCCAAGTCTCGATTAAAATCAAAAGGAGACCTTTTCTGTTGCAGCTCCTCGTCTATGGAATAGTTTAGCTCTCCAAGTTAGATCTTGTGCCACTCTTGATGTTTTTAAATCTCATTTAAAGACTTATCTCTTTTCTCTTGCATTTGACTGTAATTAATTTTATCTATTTTTGTGATGTGTTACTGTGTTTTATAATTTTATACTGTATGTGCTATGTCTGATTTGTAAAGCACTTTGGCCAATGTCTGTTGTTTTTAAACGTGCTATATAAATAAAACAGAATAGAATAGAATAGAATTTAAAGTCACACCAGAGGTGTTCAGCTGGGATTAGGACTTTTCTTTCTGCAGACCAGTCAAGTTCTTCCACACTGACTGAATCAATCATTTCTTTTTGAACCTTGCCTCATACACAGAGGCATTGTCATGTTAGAATAGAAAAGGGTCCTGTCCAAACTGTTGCTATAAAATTAGAAGCGCACAATTCCCTAGAATATCATTATATGCTTAAACATTAAGATTTGTACTCATGGAAATGACTAAAGTGGGGAATATTCTCCAGCATTTAAACTCTCATGAACGGCTGTGGAGCGGCTTCACTGAAGGAGTCAATGGAGCTCATTTAGCAGATACTCATCACACTTTCAATCGCTGTGTTTTGGCCAAACAGTCGTTTAGAAACAATAGCATGAATTGATTTTTTTCATTTAAAAGTTTTACTGAATAAAAAGAAAAATCAGACACACCATATGGAACAACACACGGAGTCTTGACTTTTACATATAATAAAATCCACAAACATATACATTTCACCTGCCCTCTGCTACTTAACAATGACTGAAATAATCTGTTAGATTGTGACTATATTGTTTGTTTGAACTTCTATAGTATAACCTATAGTTTATAAGTGTTAAGGGTGCAAAATGGTTACGAATAAAGTAAATGTTTGCAGCATGTGTAAAATGTTTCCAGACTGTATAGTGACTCTATAGTAACAAGCATCAAATGAGTGTTGTGTTCATCTACTGTACGTAACTGTTATTTTGTAAAAAAAAAAAAATTGTCTTTATCTTCTCAAAAGTGTCGTTATAATCAGAAATGAGCTCTAGATTTCCAGCACTGTTAAACTATCAGTTCTTCAATTCTCACAGCAGCTCAGAGTGAAGCTGAAAGATTATTAATGAGGGTTGATTTCTGTAATCAGACATCCATTAAACCTGTGAATGTGTGAGAAGTAAAGACAAAGGAAGAGTTTGCAGATCACAGATATGAGCATTTAACTTAAATACTCCAGTTCTCTTTGTCAGACTTTTGCATAATAATTTACAGGTAAACAGATGGGTTAGAAAATAATGTTTTATTTTGTTTACAAAACTGACTCTAGAACATTTCTTTGTTAGTGTGTCTGAAATTAAAATATTCTTTGAAATAGTATGATGCTAGCAACTTCCTTTTGATGATACAATATTTGGAAGGGAAAAAAGTCTGTTGCAAAATGAGCAAAATGAACAATTTTCAGAAGGTGTCACACAGACTTTTTAGATGCAGATAAATGCAGTCTAATAATTGGTCACATTTTTATGAAAAACAAATAAAAAATACAAAATAGAGTGGAATAAAATATGATGGTTTATATATTCTGTGATAATGACTTTTAGGATAAAGACATGTTCACCTTTACACTCTTTCACCTTTGTTAAACCATGTGGTGCATTACTTCTTCAAACAAAAGTCATCATTAAATACACACATTCATCACTGTTCAAACTGCACAAAATTGTTTTTAGTTTTAATTTAACAAATTTAAATCTGTTTTTAAATGCATATGAGAGCAGAAAAAGAGGGTCACAAGCTATTGGATCAAGACAAATAAATAATTTGAAGCTTGTCAGATGAAACACCATATATATATATATATATATATATATATAACAGCATATATGTTCTATTCAAGAACAATCAGTTACTGCTGTATTCAAAATCATGAAGAAATTCAGAAGAGATCAGCATGACATTTAATATGAGGAAATAAAATTTTTTGATTTGAGGTGCTTGTCGTTTCCTAAATTTCCATAAATGTACTCACAGGGTAATAAAACAGTAGATTTAAAGAAGTTTTGTGATCCATGTTATTAAGTCAGTAAGCTGATAAGGTTGACAATAAAATGGTGCCATCAAGAGTCAAATTTATGGTACTGCCTTTTTTTAGAAAAACAAAGAATTTTACTGAAGATGAGACACAATCTGCTTTAAAATAAGAAAACAATTAAATAATTGTGCAGTAAGAATTCTTTTACCTTATCATTACTGACCAAAAGTCAAGTTAAAAGCTTAAAACTAACTTCTTAAGCATGGGTTCATCTCTTTACAACTATAGATAACAGCTGTATTTCCCTACTGCATTGCCACAGACGTTTCATTCAGTTTTAATTGAAAAACATCTAGTACAGTTTTTTGTTCAAAAACACAACATCAGTTATTTAACAAAACCATTTGATCATTTGTAAACAAAAGTAAATGTATTTAATAAGACACTTAAGTTTTCTTCCTTTTTATTTCTCATAGAAATCAGTACATCACACACAACATTATAAACAATAAATGGCATCACTATTAATAAACCTATTTAACCATAAACTACCCCAAGCCAAAACTGGACTGATTTCAACGTTTTCGCCCTAAATGCAAGAGTTTCTAACACCATTGAACAGCTCATGAACATTAACAGAGATTTAACGGACTGATCTTGCCATTGTTTCACAAATGCTTTTGCTCACTCAGACAACGCTTTTTCTTATGAGTCAGTAGATTAGAGGAGCGGGCGAAACTCTTCCCACACGAAGAGCACTGATACGGCTTTTCTCCAGTGTGAATTCTCTCATGATCTTTCAAGGTTGATGAATGAGAGAAACTCTTCTCACAGTGTAAGCACGTGTATGGTTTCTCTCCAGTGTGAATCCTCTGGTGTGTTTTTAAGTTGCTCGACGAACTAAAGGTCTTCCCGCAGTCAAAGCACATATAAGGTCTCACTCCAGTATGAATACTCTGGTGATACTGTAAGGTTTTCAGTGCTGAAAACCTCTTTCCACAAAAACTGCAAACGTGAGGCTTCACGCCAGTATGAATTTTAAGGTGTTCTCTTAAGTTTGTTTCAAAAGCAAATGTTTTATCACACTGATCACAGCTGAATGATCTCACTCCGGAGTGAGAGACCAGATGATCCCTCAGAATGCTTTTGGATGTGAAACTCTTCCCACATTGAGTGCATGTGAATGGTTTTTCTCCAGTGTGAACTTGCAGGTGCCGATTCAATCCTCCTTTCAGAACAAAACTCTTTCCACACTGAGTGCATGCGAATGGTTTTTCTCCAGCATGAAATCTCATGTGTCTCATTAGGTTTGATTTATCATTGAAACTTCTTCCACACTCGGTGCAGGCGAAAGAACCCTTTTCAGCAGTTTTGCGAGCACTTTTTAATGTGAAGTTCATGTCAGTCTGTGAAACAATGTTTCCATCTTCATTTGTGAAATGATGAGTTTTTTGAAACCGATGTTGTTCGTCTTCAATCACTTCCATTGAGTCTAAAATTAACTCAAATTAGAAACAAGATGAAATCAACTTAAGCCTTAATTTAGCACACATCTAGGTTACTGCTGTCTACTAGCGTTATTATATTTTATGTCAGTTTTCATCTTGATGTTCCTGCTGGAAAACACCAACCTGTTTGTTCGTCTGTATCTTCATCTCTCATTCTGCAGGGTTCTTCCTCAAACTCCATCTTTCCAACAGTATGTCAGTAGTTTCTCCTGGAGTAATTCCTCCTGCTTGCTTCTTCTTCAGCTGTGGGAAGATGGGAATATTCTCCAGCATTTAAACTCTCATGAACGGCTGTGCAGCAGATGCTCACACTTACAATCGTTTGCAATCATCCAGCTTTAAATGGGCAGAGGAAAGGGGAAAAAACGTAAGATATCGCGTTTTTAGAACGTCGTGTCATGCGCGAGACAACAGGCGCGAGTGAATACAATAAACGAACCTTTTCGAAGCTTCGAATCAATTGAACCAATTGCTTCGCAAAATGATTCACTCTTTCAAAGCGCTCCAAACACCACACGCTGGTGACGCCTGCTGGTCAAAACTGTGTACATGCAACAAAAACTTAAAGTAGACTGTGGCCAAAACATGCAAAAGTATTCACCCTCAAACGAAAGCATGATGAGCACACTTGGGTGAAGCTGTGATAATAGCATATTGGCGAAACATTGTTTAATACAGTCTATGGGGCGAAACCAATTTGGCAAACGATCCAGTGCTTATTTGTGTTTGCGGTCTGGAGAGCGTCAAAGGTTTTTATTTACAACGCACTTTGCAGTGTTGAGCGTTGTAGGCAATCACAGACATGTCTGTTGATTTCGTGAACGCAATGGCCAATCAGAGGCGTTTGTGAATCCATTCATCGCTCAAAACAGGAGTTTTTCCTCCAGTGCTGCAATCAAGCTTTTAATAAAGAAGCAACTTTACATATGAAACACGTGCCGTATATTCCTATTTTTCTGGGGGTATTCGATAGGGTTTGGTGAAAAACAAAACTGAAGTAATTGATTTAGAAATAAGATTTTCTTATAGTTGACAGGCGTTTCGCCATAATAGATAATTCTGGGTAGATTAAGCTTCAAATAGGCGGAGGAGGAGTATGCAGTTGTATTTACCTTCTGGACTCCTTCAACTGTTGCATGTCACTGTTATTGTCAGATTTAGGTTTCTACCAATAAAAACAAAACGAATGTCCCCAGTCTGATACACAGCACATTGACTCCTTTCATGAACCTCAAATGACTCAACAACATCGCATTGTTGAAAGGAAAAGACTGTTTTTTTCTTTCAAGATCATTTCTCCAAGGTATAAGGTATAACCATATAAGATAAAAGCACAGATGACCTTAAATTTTATTTAATCTTTTTAATACTAGATAGATTAGTATTTCACTGCTGAATAAGACATGCATTTCATCTTCTTTTATTATGTTTAAACATAAAATACAATAAATACATTGTTAAAACGCTGTATGTCAGCTTTATGTCATTAAATGAGTCATGTATTTTTGTTCCTTTTTATTTCTCATTGTTTCAATGCAAGATCCAGTGCTTATTTGTGTTTGCGCTCTCAAGAGCATCAAAGGTTTCTATTTACAACGGATTTTGCAGTGTTGAGCATTGTAGCCAATCACAGACATGTCTGTTAAATTCTTGAACGCAATGGCCAATCAGAGGTGTTTAAGTTAGAATCCACTCACCGCTCAAAACGCTGAGTTTTTCTCAGGTGCTGCAATCAAGCTTTTAAAAAAGGCGCACAATTATTACAGAATGGTCCCATATAAAACACATGCTGTGTATTCCAATATTTCTGGGGGTATACGACAGGGTTTGGTGAAAAACAAAACTTAAGTAAATATAAGTACTGATATAGAAATAAGATGTTATATAGGTGACAGTAGCCTATGCAGTTGTATTTACCTTCTGGACTCCTTCAACTGTTGCATGTCACTGTTATTATCAGATTTAGGTTTCTCTCAATAAAAATAAAATCATGTCCGCAGTCTGATAAACACAGCACACTAGTTTCATTAACCTCAATGGAGACAACAACATCGCATTGTTGAAATGAAAACATATTGCGCCATCTAGAGTCAAATGTGTGGTACTGCCAAATTATTGTCAACTTCATTGAGAAACTCGTGTAATTATTCTGAGGATCTAAACTATTTTTTCCAAGATAGTCTGTCAAAGGTATAAAGTATAACCATATAAAGTAAAAGCGTAGCTGATCTTAAATGTTATTTCATCACTAGATAGCTGCTAGACTAGTATTTCACTGCTGAATTGGACACAGAACACATGCATTTCATTCAGCCTTTATAACCAATTTCAACTTCATATTTTTTCATTATGTTTAAACATAAATTGAAAATTGTGGTGCTGATTTTTTTTAAGCAATGTTACATACTATGTTAAAACATTTTGTGTCAGCTTTATGTCATTAAATGAGTCATGCAATTTTTTTTGTTCCTTTTTATTTCTCATTGTTTCAAAACATGCAATCAGAATACATTTAAGAGGGCATATATAGAATAAAAGACAGTGAATAAACCCCATAGCCAAACTTGACTGATTTAATATCTTTTCATCTTTCAAGAGTTGTTTACCAAAATGTGATGTGATGAATTTGAAATCTGAAACATTTCTCACTTGGGCAACTTTGGGCAACGCTTTTTTTTAATATGAACGTGCAGATTTGGGTAGTGAGCAAAACTCTTCCCACATGAAGGGCACTGGTGCGGCTTCTCTCCAGTATGAACTCTCTCATGAAATTGCAGGGATGATAAATGAGCAAAACACTTCTCACAGTGTGAGCACATGTAAGGTTTCTCTCCAGTGTGAATCTTCTGGTGTGATTTTAATGCACATGCTGTAGTGTAGCTCTTTCCACAGTCCAAGCATGCATAAGGTCTCACACCAGTATGAATACGCTCATGCTCTTTTAACTTTTGCAGATGTGCAAAAGTCTTTTCACAAAAAGAACAAAAGTGAGGCTTCACACCAGCATGAACTTTAAGATGTCTTCTTAAGTTTGATGCCACAGCAAATGTTTTATCACACTGATCACAATGGAACGACTTCACTCCAGTGTGAGAGAGCAGGTGATCTTTAAGAAAGCTTCTGGATACGAAACTCTTTCCACACTGAGTGCATGTGAACGGTTTTTCTCCAGTGTGAGCTTTCATGTGCGATTTTAAGTTTTGTGTGTCAATGAAACTCTTTCCACACTGAGTGCATGTATATGGTCTCTCTCCAGTGTGAATCCTCATGTGTCTGTTAAGGTCTGGTTTATGTATGTAACTCTGCCCACACTGAGTGCATGTGAACGGTCTTTCTCCAGTGTGAACTCTCATGTGTACATCCAGCTTTCCTTTATCTGTGAAAACTTTTCCACACTGAGTGCATGTGAACAGTCCTTCTCCAGTGTGAAATCTCATGTGTCTGTTAAGGTCTGGTTTACGTGAGTAACTCTTTCCACAATCAGAGCAGGTGAAAGGTTTTTTGACTCCAGTTTTTCTAGCTTGTTTTTGACTGACATCCTTTCCATCTTCATCTGTGAAAAGATGAGATTTTTTTAAATTGATGCCATTTGTCTTTATTCGTTTCCATCAAGTCTAAAACCAACCGATTAAATTCACAATATTCATTTAAAGAAGGACAAATGTGAAGCAAAAACGAAAGTGAACCTTAATTTAGTAAAAATGTATCTAGAATGTAGTTTTAGAAGTATATCAGTTTTCATCTGAATGTTCCTCATCAGTCATTAAAGAGAATGAAGGAGAACACCAACCTGTTTGTTCCTCTGTATCTTCATCTCTCATTCTGCAGGGTTCTTCCTCAAACTCCATCTTTCCAACAGTATGTCAGTAGTTTCTCCTGGAGTAATTCCTCCTGCTTGCTTCTTCTTCAGCTGTGGGAAGATGGGAATATTCTCCAGCATTTAAACTCTCATGAACGGCTGTGGAGCGGCTTCACTGAAGGAGTCAATGGAGCTCATTTAGCAGATGCTCAAACACTCACAATCACTCTCAATCATCCAGCTTTAAGTGTTTTGATCACACAGTCATATAACTGAGGGCTGATTGCTGTAATCAGACATCAATTAGATGTGTCAATGTGTGAAAATTAGAGACAATTAGAGCAAATTTGATTCTGTAACCGCTATGGCTGATTGTTTTTGATTTGTTTCTGACTTTTAAGAGTCATTTTTTCAGGAATTGAACAATGGTCGAGCTCAATACACAAACAACAAATACATCCCAACAAATAAAATGAATGAATGCACAGCTGGCAAACATTAGATTTAGAGTCATTTCATGACCCACGATAGACAAAAAGTTCACGTGGCTGAAATGGAAAAAAAAAAGGCACTTGGAGAACCTCGTGCAAAATCTCCCCCTCCCCTCACACTTCTCCCCCACCAGGGGCCAGCTGCATAAACATAGCCACTATCATAAGACTGTGGCTTAAGTACTTACTTTAACAATTCAAATTGGGCTTATCTACCGTTTTGTAATTGATTTTAAAAAGCCATACATTTTTAAGACTAAGCAATTTATGCAACCGGCCCCAGCAAGTTTTACTGAAGGTTCACTAAGAATATCTACAGTATATACCACATATGATTTATCTTGAGAATCTGTTGTTTATTTCCCTTTATGTTTGGCATAATGTTTGGTAAAATGATCTCAATTTCACAGCAGTCACTAGAATATGAGAAAAACTGAAAGATTTTGAAGAATTCTGTTCTGCTGCTGACTGGCGTGTAATCTCCCATTTCCTGCCAGATGTGACCCCTGACCCTCACGGATCCTGACCAAGAACTAGGTCTTTTATGTTTTTAAACTAATTTGAAGATTTCTTTGTTCTAGTCTGGATATGTAAGCAAAGTGGCGCTGGTCATTTAAAACCCTGGCACAGTGTATGTCTCGGAGCTCTGTATTATAAATGAGATGATCTGAATGTTAAATTGTTAAGACATAAAAACAAACTCACGTTTAAACTCCAGCTGAAGATGTATTGATCACCATGAAGGATTACAGGCAGGATATAAACTAAATTAATCTGCCATCCGGACTGGAATCATGTTATGTTCTTATTAATGCACAGTTTTAGGTATTCCACTGTAGTATCAAAAAGTCCTTGCTATAAAAATATTTTGGAAAGAGATATTTAAAATATAGGAACGTATAAAAAATATATGAATATTTAAAATTATATTATATACAATAAATATTAGATATTTAAAACACATTATATGAATGTCATTTAATATGTCCCGCCCCCCCCAATGGCTAATTCTTTTCAGTGTTGAAACCCTGTGATTACTTGTAAACTGAAGTAATTTTGCTCATGACTTTTCTCAACACATGATGCAAGTGGCTGTAGATACAATAAATAAAATTATTATTAATAATTACAATAATAGCCTAGTGTATCACCTCCTAACAGACTAAGACAATTAATTTGTTAAGCATATGGATGGAGAAAAGCATTCCTACTCAAATTCCCAATGTTAAACAAACAAGCTCAATTATTAAGTAGCCTATTTTGCTCAAACAGAAACAATTTCAATTATTATTGTGAACAACTAGTCGAAAAACATTGGTTAATTCTTAGTCGGACACGAGGGAAGTAATTTATTAGGATTCAATATGAGACAATATGTAACTGTTTTTGATTCACTAAAATGAACCGACTCTTAAGACTCATTCTTTCGGGAATCGTACTGTACACATACATAAGCTGTCAGATTTACATTTCTCCCGATATATGATCAAATAAATGTAGGATACTCACAAATCTGATAAACAGCAGTTTTAAAGCAGTTAGAAACCAAGATGGATTCAAAAAGAGAGGCTGCTCACTGCAGAGCCAATGGGTGGAACTAGACGACCCAACCACAACCACAACCACAACCACAACCACAACCTAACCCTATCGCTAAACATAACTCCACCCATTAGGTCCAGTTTCATCCAGAGAGAGGGAGCTGGATGTCATTTGGTTCTGCAGCTCACGCTGGTGAAATGAAAACAAAAGATGCCATCTTGAGGAACATCTATGGCACTGCCCAAATATTGTCAACTTAGATTAGGCTATGTACTGGTGCAAGATTTTTTTTATTATGCTTTAAACAAAACAATACAACAGGCAATATGAATCCAGGGGAACCAGAAAGAGAAAAAAGAAAATTACAATCACAGACATACAGTACCTTTGTATCAGACGAAGATAGAACACAGATGGACAGTTTTAATTGCCTTTCTATGAGTACTATGTTGGATAGTACAAAACATATTTTCCAATTCCTTATAAACCAGTGAAACAGAGCTTACACTTATGAATGTGAAACTACTCGACTAATAAAATAAACAGATTAATCGTTTTTCACATTATCATATTTAAAATATCCAAAAACCACATTTTCAAAATGCTAATTAAAATTAAAAAGTACCTTTTCTTTGATAAACAAAGACATCATACCATAACTTTTTAACATAACTACAGTGCCAGAAGATGTGGGGTGTACAGGTGCAAGATATTCAATATGAAGCAGAAACAGGAGAGTCATTTCTTAACTGGAACTTTAATGGTGCAGACAGACATGACGGCATATAATCACATTATTTATGTTTTATAGTCAGTAATGGAATGTAAAAAAATATGTTGTGGGAAAACATCAGCTGTAAAAAAATTCATCTTCACCTTTAGTTTTTAGGAACAGTTTGCTAAAATACACATTTATATACAATATTAAAACTCATATGATGCATATACAATACTGGTTTGGTGATTTCATTAGTTTCTAAATTAATTGGTAGAAGTTCATTATTTTAACATATTGCATGCCAGAAAGGTTACACACCTAAATAAAACGTTTACACACACACACACACACACAGTCTCATACTATTTTTACTTTCTAAAGCATCTAAACATCTCCGGAAAGATGTCTTTTTTTTAACAAACATGTTATTATATCTTTTGCATATTGCATGTCAGAAAGGTTACACACCTAAATAAAATGTTTTACACACACACACACACAGTCTCATACTATTTTTAATTTCTAAAGCATCTAAACATCTCCAGAAAGATGTCTTTTTTTTAACTAACATGTTATTATATCTTTGACTTCATCTGAATATCAAACGGTTTACGATGTGAGGATGAACTTCGGCAGCGCTTTCTCATGTGAGTCCGTAGATTACTTGATCTGCTGAAGTTCCTCCCGCATGAAGAGCACTGATACGGCTTTTCTCCAGTATGAACTCTCTCATGATCCTTCAGGGTTCCTGACTGAGTGAATCTCTTGTCACAGCGTGTGCACTTATAAGGTTTCTCTCCAGTGTGAATCCTTTGATGCTGTTTGAGCGATTTGGCAGAGGTAAAGCTCTTCTCACACTCAAAGCACAGATGAGCTCTCACAGCGGCGTGCATCTTCTGGTGCTCCTTTAAATGCAAAAACCTCTTCCCGCAGAGCGAACACAAGCAAGGCTTCCTATCTTTATGAATTTTCAAGTGTCTCTGTAGGTGCGTGGCCAGGATGAAGGTTTTCTCGCACTGATCACAGCTAAAAGATCTCACTCCAGAGTGGAGGAGCTGATGACTTTTGAGGACGTATGCGCTCGGGAAGCTCTTTCCACACTGAGGACATGCATACGGACGCTCTCCGGTGTGGATCCTGGTGTGTTTCGTCAGGTCTCCTTTACATCTGAAGCTCCGTCCGCACTGAAGGCACGTGAAGGGCTTCTCTCCGGTGTGAATCAGCAGGTGCATTTTGAGGTGTTCGTTACGCATGAAACTCTTTCCACAATGAGGGCAGGTGCGAGTGTTTTTGGTTCTTTGAGATGTTCTTTTTTGTGTGGAACTAAAAGATTCTCGTCTTGGTTTCTTCTTGAGTTTCTCCTCCACTTCATTCAGTTCCATGACTTCTAAAATAAACACATTAGTCTGTGTCATAATTCAAATTCAATAATAAAACTGGAAAGTAACATTATTAGAAATTGATTTTAAATGCATAGACACCAACCGGTTTGTTTTTCAATCGCTTAGGCTCTCATTATCCATCGAGTAAATTCCATTGTTTTTAATGTCAAAACTTGGTCAATTTCTCTTGCTTTTTGGAAACATTTCTTCTTCTTCATCTGTAGGAAGATTCAGTTTTATCTCACATTGCATTACTGTATCTTAAACACAATGCTTTTGGAAAACAGAAAGAGTCATGCACAAAAGCTTACAGCATTTACAAAGAGTGATGCAAGCCACTTTCTAAAAGAATGAGTAAATATATCCAGATTAATAAACAAAAATCAATACAATATCAATGCATTCTTCAAATCAAACGTCGCAATTCTATGGAAACTTGTTTCCGCCAAGGAATAAATCAATTAAAAAAGCTAATTGCGTCATTTTATCTTACAATTCGGACTTTTTTTCTAGCAATTGCTAAACTTTTTTCTCATAATTGTGAGTTTATAGCTCGCAATTTCAAGTTATAAACTCGTAATTGTGTGTTAACATTTCTTAATCCTGACTTTATCCTCTGAATTCTGACTACGTCTCCCAATTTAGTTTATTTTCTGCCACCGAATTAAAAATAAAATAAGCCTAATTGCGACTTTTTATCTCACAATTCAGACTTTTCTCCCGCTGAAATGCGAGATATAAACTTCCTTAGAAAAAGGGGGGAAAGTCAGAATTGTGAGATTAAAAAGTCGCAATAAGCCTACCTTTTATTTTTTAAATTTCATGTCGGAAACATAGCTTCCAAACAATTCAATTTTGTAAGCCAAATAAAAACACGACAATAAACGAATATAAAATAATATAACAAATACAATATAATTTTCCAATATAATATAATCACAGTAATATCATTTATAATGTATACTCAAAATATGAAAATAAAAAATAGTTAATTTAACTTTAGCTAACGTATAGCTACCTATTCCTATGCATATTCATAACAACAGACAGCAGTACTGTTTATACTGCAGTGATTCTGTTGTAAACACCAACCGCACACACCAGTTATGAGTATCATCACAATCTTGAACTGTTCCAATTTAGTTTATTTTCTGCCACCGAATTAAAAATAAAATAAGCCTAATTGCGACTTTTTATCTCACAATTCAGACTTTTCTCCCGCTGAAATGCGAGATATAAACTTCCTTAGAAAAAGGGGGGGAAAGTCAGAATTGTGAGATTAAAAAGTCGCAATAAGCCTACCTTTTATTTTTAAAATTTCATGTCGGAAACATAGCTTCCAAACAATTCAATTTTGTAAGCCAAATAAAAACACGACAATAAACGAATATAAAATAATATAACAAATACAATATAATTTTCCAATATAATATAATCACAGTAATATCATTTATAATGTATACTCAAAATATGAAAATAAAAAATAGTTAATTTAACTTTAGCTAACGTATAGCTACCTATTCCTATGCATATTCATAACAACAGACAGCAGTACTGTTTATACTGCAGTGATTCTGTTGTAAACACCAACCGCACACACCAGTTATGAGTATCATCACAATCTTGAACTGTTAAAACATAAAAACCAACTCACGTTAGACTCCAGCTGATGATTTCACAAAGATCTTCTGTTGTTGAGGAACCATCTCTTTCTTCTATTGTGGGAACACTGACGGATTGCGAACTAACTAAACAGTCCGCCATCTACTGTACTGGAGAGGAACAGAATGAAGTCTGAATATGAGAGGTGATTATTTCCTTTGATTTATTCCCCGTTATAACATTACGTGCATTAAAATCCTAAAAGTCTAAAATAAACTACAGTTGTTATTGCATGTACGGCTGTGGTTTCTATATGCATAAAATTCATATTGTTATTGCAAAGGGATATTTGAAATATATAAATGTTAGTTAAAAAAATGGGAACCAGTTACATTTTAATATATGATTTGGGTGCCTGTGATGAATTATGATGCAAAAAAAAAAAAAGTGTCAAAAAAAAATTCATAGCTGATCTGAACACTGACTTCTAAATATAATGTCAAAATCTTTGTACTTATGAGCGTTATTTAGTGTAATAATTTTTATTGATTTATTTTATCATATTGTTGAACATGTTCATATTTCAACCACTAGATGGCAGCTGTAAAACATGTATTTTTTTCAATGCAGTTCCACAGATAAAGTCCAGTCTTCTGATGATCTGTTTGTTTTTGAAAGTCCATATTTTGAGATGATGTATACATTTAAACAAAAACATCAATAATTGAAATTAAAACATCATTAACATCAACAACATGAATTACTTGCTATGTATCCAGCTGATGGAGCGCTGTCAGAATGTTCTCACAAGGCTCTAGAAAACTCATTAAAAAGCCTTCTTCCAATAACATTGATGGAACATCTGTTCAAAGATATCTGGTGTTTAATAACATTCACAAAAACATAGGCACAAAAACATTATTTATACATCGTTCACGGAACAAGCATCTGCCAAATGCATGAATGTAAATGTACTTTGCCTTTAAACAAAAAAGCATTTAATTTGTATGCATTGTAAATATAAAAGTCTACACAAAAATATGTACTTTAGATTTAAATTCACAACTTTGGAAAAGCATTATGTCCATATTTACATCTGTGTGTGACAGAAAAAATGAACATTTATAGAAACAACAAAACACCTCGCATAAATTTCCACATGCTGCGAGACGAAACGGATGGGTTTCAGTGCATTAAGCTGTTAAAGATGGAGATTTTTGATTAATTCCATTTGACAAATGGAATGAAAAGTTTCCCCACAAACCCATCAAAAAGCATTCCATCACTGTCTCAGCAATGGATGCTCTGCAGTGAATGGGTGCCGTCAGAATGAGAGTCAAACAGCTGATAAAAACATCACAATAATCCACAAGTAATCCACACCACTCCAGTCCATCAGTTAATGTCTTGTGAAGCAAAAGCTGTGTCTGTAAGAAACAAGTCAATCATTAAGGTGTTTTTAACTTTATAAAATTGCTTCTGGGTAAAATACGAGTCCTTTGTCAATAATAAGTGACCCTGGAGCACAAAAGCAGTCTTAAGTCGCTGGGGTATATTTGTAGCAATAGCCAACAATAAATTGTATGGGTCAAAATGAAAGATTTTTCTTTTATGCCAAAAATCATTAGGGTATTAAGTAAAGATGATGTTCCATGAAGACGAACCTTATGACTGGTTTTGTGGTCCTGGGTCACATATTGCTTTCTCCAGTAAAAAGGTGTCTGGTCTGAATCAGGAGAGAAATCTGCACAGATCAAGCACATTTACAAGCCAAACCAGCCCAAAAAAGCTCTAAACAAATATGTGGCTGGGGTTTGATGTGAGAGACAACAGGAGATGGTCTGGAGGAAGCGTTACTATCCATTATGGACTATTTTCTCTTCATAAGACATTAACTGATGGACTGGAGAGGTGTTGATTACTTGTGGATTATTGTGATGTTTTTATCAGCTGTTTGGACTCTCATTCTGACGGTACCCATTCACTGCAGAGCATCCATTGCTGAGCAAGTGATGCAATGCTACATTTCTCCAAATCTAATGAAGAAACAAACTCATCTACATCTTGAATGCCCTGAGAGTGAGTATATTTTCAGCAAATTTTCATTTTTGGGTGAACTATTCCTTTAAAGTGATGGACAACAACTTCGGGCAACGCTTTCTAACATGAGTCAATAGTTTACTTGAATGTGTGAAGCTCCTCTCACATGAATAGCACTGATACGGCTTCTCTCCCGTATGCAATCTCTCATGCGCTCTCAAATGTCCCGACTGAATGAAACCCTTTCCACAATGCGAACAAATGTATGGTTTCTCCCCGGTATGAATCCTCTGATGTCGTCTCAAGGAATCGGCCGTATTAAAGGCATTTCCGCACTCAGAGCATTTATGAGGTCTCCCACCGATATGCATTTTCTGGTGCTCGATAAAATAGTCCAATTGTGAAAAACTCTTCCCGCAGAACGAGCACAAGTGCGGCTTCTGGTTTGCATGCATCTTCAGATGTCTTTTCAACAGTTTGGCTAAAATAAACTTCTTATGGCACTGATCGCAGCTGAACGACTTGACTCCGGAGTGAGAGCGCAGATGGTGTTTGAGGATGCTGGTGGATGTGAAGCTCCGTCCGCATTGAGGGCACGTGAAGGGTCTTTCTCCAGAGTGAACGCGCAGGTGTCTGCTAAGGTTTGCTTTCTGCGTAAAGCTCTTTCCACACTGAATGCACATGAACGGTCTCTCTCCGGTGTGGATCCGTATGTGTTTATTAAGGTCTCCTTTATGCGGGAAACTCTTTCCGCACTGCGGGCAGATGAAATAATTTTTGCCTCCTGATTTGTCTCCAGTTGTGAAGTGATGCTGATGCTGTTTCTCCTCCACTTCATTCGCTTCCATCAGGTCTGAAATGAAGACATGTAATTGTTCAATTCAATTTAAGAGGAACAGTTGTGAAATGTAAACGATCAAATAAAGACGGATCAATTAAAGGTGAATTTAAAGGTAGGAAGGCCATTCAAATATTTCTTTTTAGGTTTTATTTTAATACTCTATAATTCTATAATGCAAAAACACCAGGAAACTCCAGTAGTGCTGTCAAAAGATTAATCGCATCCAAAATAAACGTTTTTGTTTGCATAATATATGTGTGTGTTCTGTGTATATTATGCATATATAAAAACACACACATACAGTATATATTTCGAAAATATTTACATGACTACATTTATATTTATATAATTTATATTATAAATAAATATATTTCATATATAAACATAACCTATTTTTCTGAAATATATACATGCATGTGTGTGTATTTATATATACATAATAAATATACACATCACGTGCATATATTATGCATATATTATGTAAACAAAACTTTTATTTTGGATGCGATTATTCGTTTGACAGCACTAATAATATAATATAATAATTATTATAAATTATTAATATTAGCATCAAATGATGAATTAAATAATACTATTTAATGACAGGTAGGCCTTTAAAAGATTAATCCTTATGTTATATATTTAGTATAATATATTTATACGACGGTCAAATTATATAACAATAATAATGTTACATATAATTATTCTTCCTCACTAATAATATTAGTTGTCAGTTTATACATTACATAATAATAACAACATTTAATGGCAAGAAGGCCATTATTTAAGTGACATTTTTTAAGCATTATGTAATTATGCATATTTACAAAAACACCAGACACTGTCAAATTATATAATAATACTACTAATGTTATGTACAATTCTTCTTTATTATTAATATTAACTGTTAAATAATAAATTACATAATAATAACAACAAAATGTATTGGCAGATTGATGTTTTTTGTTTTTTTTATGTAACATTTTTGGTATTAAAATACATAAAAGTATATATTTGCATTACAAAAATACTGGAAGAAATGCTGTCAAATCTTATAACAATTTAATAAAAATGTATTAATTACTACTACTAATACAATTATATATATAATTAATATTACCATTATTATTAATATTTGTAGTCAAACTATAAGTTATATAATAATTCTACATGTAATAACAGTTATTAATAATAATAACAACAATTATTATTATTTACATAATTTGACAGCTTCAAACATTTTGAAGCCAGTAGTCTGCTGAAGGTTTGTGACATTAATGTTCCTCAGCAGTCATTAATAAAGAACCAACAATAAACTCTACGTGAACCTATTTGTTCCTCGGTATCTTCTTGTTTAATTCTGCAGGGTTCTGGATCACTCGTGTTCTCATTCTCCTCTTTAATAAACTCCATCTTTACAGCAGGTTGTCATTAGGAGCTCAGCTGAAGTAATTCCTCCTGTCTTCTTCTCATGCTGGACAGAGGTGGATGTTCTCCAGCATTTAAACTAAGGGCCTGTCCCAAACGCCGCTTTACACCCTTGCTGTGCGTCTCCGTGTCCACACTTTACTGAGTCCGCCGCGCAGCAGCTGTAGCTCGGTTATCCGAAATCGAACGCGTTTTGAAAAGATTTGAAAGAATAGTTGTTTACATTCGACGCCGAAGATTCGAAGCCATGAACACGTGATCTATGACGTTCGACGTCTCAGTCAGCTGAAAACCACGTGACTGTTTCGTCTCTCTGGATAAAAGCAACACAGGTACAGAAACAACTAAATTAATAAAAATGATTGCTTGAAATAAAATAAACATGAACTGAAATATAAAAAGAGCTTAAACTTATTTTATTTCAGCTTGTTGCCAAAGCAAAATTTCTTTATGTATTAAAATAACTGAAACTAAAACAGAAAAAATATATAATAAAAATGACAAAACCACAACAAAAATACTAAAATAATTTTTTTTTATAAATATGAAGATGGAAAAAAATGAAATATAATTCAAAATATTAAAATAACTATAACTTTAATATCTCAATGACAATAAAATAATACTGCTTTGGATAAAAGCACGTGCCGAATATTAAAAAAAAAGTTTTTATACAAAATATTTAGAAAATAACATATTATATAAATAATAATAAACATGGTTATATGTTCTATAATTAAAAAAAAAATTGTTAAAAGCTTTTTTGTTTAAATAGTTTATTTGAAAATAGTTTGAGAGTTAAATATTACAGGGCTGACAATAAAAAACTAATTTCTAATAATGACCTTGACCAGCAAATATCATCACAACACAACAAATTATTCACAGTTAATATTTTTGCACTTTATGCACAGAAAAAAAACTTTAAAATAATCACTGACTTACAATAATATAACTGACTTATAATAATAAATATTGCTAAAACTTTAAGAAAGCTTGACTTCTGTTATGATGATAAAGTATTAGGCCTATTAATCTAAATAAATTAATTTATACATTTAAAATAGGGAAATACTACCATATAACGGGCCTGAACCGAAAAGTTGGTTTTCCCCTTTGTGAAAATAAGGCTAAATTAAATATTTTTTTCTCTCTAAAATAACCAAACTGACCTTATTTACTTATTAATGTGATAATATATTTTCATCCATGCATGCTGTAACAGTTGCCTGAGTGAATTTCTAACGCTCTTAGTTTACAGACATACAGCACATATAGAATAATCCTGTGTGATTTCAGTGCAATAAAGTCTTTCTGCAGATCTCGCTGCATCAGTTTTCATCATCTTGGTTTATCTGATACGTGTCAGGACTGTGTTTTTTCATATGAGCCGGCAGATTCCTTGCTGTGCTAAAACTCCTTCCACAAAGCGAGCAGTAGTACGGCTTCTGTCCCGTATGAACCCTCTCGTGTTGTCTCAGGTGTCCGGACTGAGTGAAACTCTTGCCACACTCGGAGCAGGTGTATGGTTTCTCTCCGGTGTGAATCCTGCGGTGCCGTTTCAAAGTGTCGGCTGAATTAAAAGCGTTCCCGCACTCGAAGCATTCGTGAGGTCTCGCTCCGCTGTGTGTCTTCTGATGCTTTTTCAAACAGTCCAGCTGAGAAAAGCTCTTTCCGCAGAGAGAACACAAGTATGGTTTGAAATCTGCATGAATGAGCATGTGTCTTTTCAGGTGCGACGGCAAAATAAAGGTCTTTCCACACTGGACGCAGTGAAAGGATCTGACTCCGGAGTGAGAGCGCAGGTGTTTTCTGAGACCGTCTGCTAGCGTGAAGCTCTTCCTGCACTGAACGCAGGTGAACGGCTTTTCTCCCGTGTGGATTCGCACGTGTCTGTTCAGATCTCCTTTACGGGTGAAACTCTTTTCACAGTGAGGGCAGGGGAGCAAACGGGTAGATCTTGCTCTCGGAGCACTTTTCTGAGAAAAATTACTTTCATGTGAAGATTTTTCTCCAGTTATGAAATGATTAGGTATATCCTCCAATTCAATGACTTCCAACAGATCTGAAATTACATATTAAAACATGAAAGAAAAAAAAATCACAATTCAATTCAAGGAGAACAAATGTTGTAATATAACAATTTCTTAGCAGAAATACACAGAAATCAAGCTAATATCTATCTATCTATCTATCTATAAACTGTAAACATAAAAATTCAATGTTTACAAAAAATCTGATAGGATTTGTCTTGATTAACATTTCTAGATTTTTGTTATCTGTTTATGTGTTAAGCATCAAGCATTATTATTACTGTTTAGATGCATTGTGTCACTTTTTTTTAGCTCTTGCCTTATATTATTGGTTATTTTACAGCTCTTAAAATTTACATTTACATTTAGCAGACGCTTTTATGGCAAAAAAAAATAAAAATAACAACAACTTACAAATGAGAAGCCATCAAAACCAACAAAAGAGCAATAATAGGTAAGTACTGTGACAAGACTTGGTTAGCCTAACGCAGTAAACGTAGCAAGGGCTTTTTTAAAATAATGAATACAAAGAAAACAAGTAGATAGAATAGAAAAAGAATAGGGAACGCTAGTCTTAGAGGGTCTTTTTTTTTTAATAAAAATAAAACAAGTCAAAAGAATAGAAAAAGAATAGATAATGCTATAGTGTTAGAGGGTCATTTTTGATCATAACTAAAAAAAGAAAGCAAGTAGATAGAATAGTAAAAGAATAGAGAATGCTAGTGGTCTTTTTAAATGTGTCAGATAATGCTTGAGATCTGCTGAAGGTGTGTGATCTGAATGTTCTTCATCAGTCATCAGAGACAGACACTAACCTGTCTGTTGCTCAGGATCATCTTCATTCACTCTGTAGGTTTCTGGATCACTCATGTTCATGTCATGCAGATGTCAGGTGTTTTTCCTGCAGTAAATCCTCCTTTCTTCACTTTCCCCAGCACAGCTGTTGTTCAGCGTTACTCTTCTTCTGCTTTGATTTCTACTGTAATGTCAGTGCATCTCTGCCATCTAATGGGCTGGAATGTGAAGTGGGCTTTCGTTTATATTTCATGGTAGTAACTGCAATTATTATTTTATTAACATTCCAGGCACCTCGTTTTTATTGCAGTTCCCCTAGTTTATATCATTTTTTGACTGCGTATTGATAATATGACAATATTACATGCAAATCAATAATTCTAATATAGTACTACTTTGAAATAGCAAAAAATTGTTACTACTCTTTTTGGTGTGCACCTGTGTTATGATGCGCCACCGTGTGGTAAACAGGGAAAATACAGGTAAGTTTATCGGAAATTATTATTAAATGACATCTTTCTCTGTATTTATCTTTAGTTGCTGTTATTTCATTTTAAAGGTGCAGTAGGAGATCTTGGAAAATGCTAACTTTAGCCTGATAGCACTGAAAGCGACCATCCCACCCTCCCTGCAATCGCCGTCCAAAGCCACGCCCCCTGAACGCATATACGCTCACTCACAGACCAGAATACCAGAGACAACATTACTACAATACCCTACATCAGTGGTTCCCAATTCCAGGCCATGTTCCGAAGTTAAATAAACTTTAATGAACACTGTGTTATCATATCGATCGGAACACAGTTCATGCACGTAGCTCTCTTCTAACGAGCTGGTTATCTGAATCGGGTGTGTTAACTAAGCGAGACATGCAAAATGGAAGGAAGGAAGATCGGGTTGTTGATGTTTGTCTGCCATTCTCATTCTGTCTGCACAGCGTGCGTGAATGCGCTGATGACGTATCCTGTCTGCGCCGACTGCGCGCACGGGGTGCGCAGAGGTATGCTAATACATACCTTGACAGGCAGGTAGGAAAGCCAATTAAAACGCTCGGACCGAGCGTTTTGATTGGACGAACATTTCTTGGTCCTACGCCTTCCACAGAATATATAAATACAGATAAATACATTTAGACCACTTAACTTAATGATTGCTATCGGGATGTGAAGAAACTTTCAACCAGCATAACAAAAAAATGTTCTGAAGACAATCACCTATTGCACCTTTAAGTTTATTCGGTTTAACTTTGACTTGAAATGTAACAGTTTAACATACAATCACAAAAATGATTTATAATTTAAATTATGTTACATAACATTATATTTTAATTATACATTTATTTGATCATTTTGAGGCTAATTTGAGGATAAGTTTTGTTTTTAAATTATTATTATTATCATTAATAATAATAATAATAATATACTTTCTATAATTCTAATATGGGCCTAATATGAGGATCATTTTTGTAAAATGCTTATATACGTTAGTGAATAGTCAAAGCAGCTTTTTATTAGGCCTATTTCACTACTGGAAACAAGCTCATTATGGAAGAAGTGCACACTTTTTTATTTTAGGATAAAATAAATCACGAGCCATGAATGTTCAAAATAAACGTAAATTTTTATTTACATAAATATATTTTCACAGCTTTCGATTGTGGACGTTACACCTGTATGGATGCGCCATCGTGTGGTAAACATGGAAAATACAGGGACGTTTAATAAGATATCTACTGATATAAAAATCTTTAGAACTATATATATATATATATAATTTTAAATGCTCGAATCATTTGAATGGACATAAAACAAGTTCTGTGAGCTCTGTTCAAAGAGTGCGTGATCTTTATCTGATGTAGGTGCCACTTTTAACCACGAGATGGAGGCAGAGGATCGAGGTTATTTTCACTTTAACTTCATTCCATTTAACGTATTTTATTACAGCAACATGCTGTATTTTTGTTTTACACTACAAAAAGTGTTTTAATTTGGAAAATGAAAACTAGTTCATCACAGAAGAGTTGTAGCTTATATTCAAGTCACTGTCTGCATGAATTGAATTTCTTATTTTAAGATACATTATAGCATCACATCATTGGCCCAGCTATATTCTTTGTATTATTTTGTGCATCTACGATTTTAATGAATTTTTAAAAATCTCATTAATGTGAGTCTAGGAGAATCTTCTGTGTGCTGTTTATTCACTTCCTTCTCTGACTCACCTGCTTTGCAAACCTGTTAATGATTATACAATGTAAGGAGAAACATAAAGCCAGTCCAACATGTGTGGTGAACTTTTAATAATTTTGCTTTTTCCTCTTTGCAGCCCTTGAGTCGACATGCAAAACAAACTTTGCACTTTTGCTGAATAACTGAACAGAACTGAAGAGAACTTCTTAAGAACACTGATAATCATTGGTACATTGGATTATTAAGAACACCAATAATCATTGGTACAACCCTCCCTTCTCTCCAAGAACTGTACTCATCCAGAGTGAGCAAAAGGGCTGGCAGAATCACTCTGGACCCCTCACATCCAGCACACTCCCTCTTTGAACTGTTGCCATCTGGTCGACGCTACAGAGCTCTGAGCACCAGAACGACCAGACACAGGAACAGTTTCTTCCCTCAGGAAATCCATCTCATGAACACTTAACAATAACTGTGGAACACACACTATTTATACACTACATACCTGGCAATAAAGCTCATTCTGATTCTGATTCTTCTGAATAGAACTACAGAACAATAAACAGAATGATGTGTTTCCCAAAACATATTTGCAAACTGTCTCAAAGGTCACCAGGAAGTAAAAAGCAAACAGGAGGGAGACACCGATAAAAGGAATCAGGAAGAGCTTTCCAGCAATGTTATGAAATCTTTTATGAAAGATCACCTTCACGTTGTATTTGTGTTCAGTTTCCTTGTTCCTTATTTATTGATCCAGAGACTCTTCAGCAGCTGTTTTATTCTTAAGGTCATATCTGACTGTGGTTATATGAGAAGGGTTGGGTTGAATGCCCTTCTCATAAACAGGGCATTAATCTTCCTCATAAAGACAATATGTTTGAGATTCTTTAAAAAAAATTGAACTCTGCTGGGAAACATTTACTCTCATTACTAAAGCATGACTAGGCAGCTGTGTGTATGTGTTTGTATGTATGTGTGAATGCGTGTATATTGGCTTGCTTCCCACAACTGAAAATATGTGACCCTGGAGCACAAAAGCAGTCTTAAGTCGCTGGGGTATATTTGTAGCAATAGCCAAAAATACATTGTATGGGTCAAAATTATTGATTTTTGACCCTTATGACTGGTTTTGTGGTCCAGGGTCACATATATCTAGAGGAAAGATCAGATTATTATTTTTCAATCCAAGAAGTGGATTCAGAACAAGTCCATCAGACTCATGTTTTGCCCTGGTCAGAGTCCAGATTTCAACCCTATAAAAAACATTTGGTCTCATTGACATTGAGTGGAACACCACTGACACTCCTTCCTGTAAAAAGCTGTCTGCAAAGTTTATCCACACAGCTTAATCATTTAAAGAAAACAAAGGGAAAGGCTACTCCGTGCTTACTTTATCTACAGTATTTATGCAATTCTTGCTAAATGGTAAAAGGCGCACCATTAAAATCTAAATGTTTAGACTTTTTTTTTTTTTGCTTGGCCTATTAATAATTTATTTATTTATTTGCCCAGGAGTTTATGAGCTGTCAATTTTACGGAATTTTTTTTTCAGTTTAACGCGTTAAAAATATTTAACGCAGCATCCATTTTTTTCCTGTGTACAGTATGTACATGCTATCAAGCACAATAAGACGCAAAAGAGAGGTTAAGACGGTACTGGCACCACACTCTGAAGCAGCTCTCTGAGAACACAGGCATCCGACACGTTCACGCGCACAGAACAGTTCAGAGTTCTCTTACGCGGGACAAAAACACACAGTTATGTAAAATGCCTGTTTTTAAGAGTGACCTCGTAAACACAGTCTAGACGAGTTAAACATCCTAAATGAGAGCTGGGAGTAAAACCAGATGTGTATCAGATCCACGTCATGTGCGTCAGCTTTTAAAGAGACAGCGCTGCTTTTAAAGTGAACCCTGCTGCGGTCTGTGTCATTGATGTAAATCAAAGAACAAAAGAAAAGACAGAAATCACTCACTGCTCTTCGCTGGTTAACTTTCGTGGCTCGAATAAAGATTAATTTAGATTTAATTTATAGTTTATGTGCATATACAATTTATAGTTTATGTGAAGATTGTTATAGCCTAAGTTATATTTATCAAAGCCTGTTAAATGGTTAAATGCTGAATGGCTATTTATATTTTTATAATTTATATAATTTTATAATTTATGGGGAAAAGCGTTTAATAGAGACATCAGTAACAGTATTTGTATCAATGATACTGGTCTTCATTAATAATATGCTACTTAGTAAAAAGATGACATTAAACGCATTTAAAATATACCATCTTTCTGTTGTTTCTACATTAATTTGGAGATTCATTGTGAAATTATGACAATATAAATATATTATAATATAGATAATAGCTAAGTCTATACTCCAGAAATATTGATGACTTTCAAATGTAAAAATGACTTTTTATGCGATGCATGTCTGTCCACTGTTGGCCAGTGGACAAATTTAACCTGCGCAAACTAGTGCGAGTGTGAAAATTGTTTTAAATGTTCATTTTCTAAAAGCCCAAAAGTGCCCATATTTAAAGAAACAATTATAAATGTGTTTTTATTTCCCCTGCTGAAAGTGCCTGCCTTTCATCATGTCCACCAGAGGTTAAGAGAGGTCAGAAATGAGTCGGCTGAAAAGCACCGTTGAGTCCCGTCTGACCGTAAACAGGCCTGAGGTTACATGTGTTGTCCACTACACACTTTTAACACACAAACCCGGACGTTAGCCAACACAATCAGCTGGCTGAATCTGGTGCATTATTTCAAATGGGGAATTCAATGTCATTCCAGATTAAAGAATTTATGGACAACACTGAATTACAAAATAACAGATATATTATATATTGTGACTAAAACAAGCACTTAGAAGGAGGAACAAACTTCTAGTTAAATCTGATTATAGTGACACATTGGTCGTAAAAAAAAAAATCTAAATTAAAATATGGATGTGAAGAGACAAGAAAGAAGGAAATGGTCCAAAAATAGCATTATAGCACAATCTTCTCAGCAAATGTATCATCAACAATGATTCATTTTACTCAGAATAGGAAAGTGAAAGCTTCATCTATTAAAGGACTAGTTCACCCAAAAATAAAATTGGCTGAACATGTCCTCATCCTCAGGCTATCCAAGATGTAGATGAGTGTATTTCTTCATGGGAACAGATCTGAAAAATGTAGCATTCCATCACTTGCTCAGCAATGGATGCTCTGCAGTGAATGGGTGCCGTCAGAATGAGAGTCCAAACAGCTGATAAAAACATCACAATAATCCACAAGTAATCCACACCACTCCAGTCCATCAGTTAACATCTTGAGAAGACAAAAGCTGCATGTTTGTAGGAAACAAATCCATCAAGACAGTTTAACTTGCTTTGACATTGCTTCTAGCCAAAATACAAATACATGGGGGAAGTCGTGGCCTAATGGTTAGAGAGTTGGACTCGTAACCCAAAGGTTGCGAGTTCGAGTCTCGTACCGGCAGGGATTGTAGGTGGGGGGAGTGAATGTACAACGCTCTCTCCCACCTTCAATACCACGACTGAGGTGCCCTTGAGCAAGGCACCGAACCCCCAACTGCTCCCCGGGCGCCGCAGCATAAATGGCTACCCACTGCTCCGGGTGTGTGTTCACGGTGTGTGTCTGTTCACTGCTGTGTGTGTGCACTTAGGATGAGTTAAATGCAGAGCACTAATTCCGAGTATGGGTCACCATACTTGGCCACATGTCACTTCACAAGTTCTCTGTACATAATATTGCTTTTAAGTCATCTCATCTGAACCAGGAGAGAAATCTGCACAGATCAAGCACCGTTTACAAGCCAAAACAGCTCTAAACAAATATTTGGCTGCATTTTGATGTGAGAGACAACAAGAGATGCACTTTTTCACCGGAGAAAGCATTATTATGGATAATGGACTCGTATTTCAGTTAATAGTTAATAAAGTTAATATCATCTTAATGATGCATTTGTTTCTTACAAACGCGCAGCTTTTGTCTTCTCAATATGTTAACTGATGGACTGGAGTGGTGTGGATTACTTGTGGATTATTGTGATGTTTTTATCAGCTGTTTGGACTCTCATTCTGACGGCACCCATTCACTGCAGAGCATCCATTGGTGGGCAAGTGATGCAATGCATTTCTCCAAATCTGATGAAGAAACAAACTCAGTCACATCTTGGATAGCCTGAGGGTGATTTTTTATGCAATTATGTACTCCTGAAATTTTTATTCAGTTTACAAAATAATACCGGGAGTTTGGGGGGTTTATCCCTCCCAAACTTTGCATATATGTGGTTTCAGTACCATAGTTTAAAACAGAAAGAACAACAAAAGCGCCATTTGTTCCTTTTTTGGTTGCTTTGTTTTTTTAAGTCTTGTTGAATTAGGAATTAGAAAATATCAGTGGTTTGGAGACATGGGGAATCCCTCCGTGCCCACACACTTCTGTCCTGCTAAAGCGAGTTTAGCTGCATTGCACTGTTTCTCGAGTAACCTGAAATGTGCTTCAAATGGTAACATCTAAAAGTTTCATTAGAGTCAACATATTATTTTATATGACTAAATAAATCGAATTATCTTGAGCGATCAGCTCATAATAGGAAACGGACTTTGATCTGGATGTGGCACCATTACAGGAATACAAAAGTCATATAGAAATGTCACATACACGTAAAATGACTTTTATTGGAGCAATATTGGGTTGCACAAACACAAAAAAGTTATTTTTAAGAGTCAGATCAGGCAGAAATTACACTTTAAGCCTCTAATGCTGGTGTCATCTATGGTGAACACATCTTTAAAAAAAAATATTTTAATGATTCTGGGTGTGATGTAACATCCAAACCATTTTAGGCCTTTGACCCTTTATTATAATCCCATGACCAACCTTTGTGTTTTTTTTTATTTATTATCTGCTATTTCAGAACTCATCATTTAGGAAAAAAGGATTATATTCATACAAAACAAAACAAAAAACAAAAAAATTGAATGACTTTGTAATATAACATTACATCAAAGGATTAAAGTAATTCATGTATGTTGGTGACTTTAACTTTCAATACATTTAATGTTTCATTTTTGGTAACTTAATTTCCCCTCATAGACAGTTATCTGTCAAAGCTTTAAACCTTGCAATCATTTCATCTGTTTGAGCTCCACAATTTGTTTCTTCTTTAATAAAGTTAAAAAGGCATCCTGCACAAGTGCAATAGCTGAAAAAGTGCATCCAGATGACACTCAGACATTTTTCTTTTTTTTTGGCTTCCCTTTGCGGGAAACATGTACTTCCTTTTTTTTATCTCACTGCCAGTTAAAGCAGAGTGATTTCTCAGAAATGTGAGTTAATCCTGTTCAGACTCGAAGCAAAATGAAAGTGAAACAACTCTGTCTCTACATGAAAAGACGTGTGCAATGATTGCATCCATCAAACATGTCAAAACGAGCTGCTTAAATGCAAACAAAAAAACCAAACAATTCTGAAAGAGTCTAAAATGACCAAAACTAAAGTTTTCACTTTCAGTTTTTTGTTCTTTAAACAAAAACATCACGTTACATCGATAAACAAAACGAAAGTGCGTCGTTGTTACAGAAAGTTTAAAGTAAATCTAAAAGAGAAGTTGCTTTTTGCACGATCAGTCTCTTAAGTTAATGATCTGTCAGATAAAAGGGTAGTTATGGTTAGTTTGTAACTATATTTCGCTGAAAACATGCAAATCAGATCTATGTTTATTCCTGTAACAGTTAAACCACATGCATTATTGACTGATAAGAAGTTCACAAGATTGTGTAAATAAAACATTCCACAAGAAAATGCCATTTCAGTTTTTCTACTTCAAAATTTCACATTTAAGACTATGTGTTGCTCGCAGTTTCTTTGTTATTATCACTAGTGATTTCTGAGTTCAAATAGTTTCTACATTAATTTTTTGTGTGTGTCTGCAGTAATAATTAATAACTGTGATCTCATTTCTCTTTTCCTGTACTTGGTCTTTGAAAAATACAACTGAATTCAAGTATTGCGAAATGGTTTGATCTCCTGCCAGATGAGTCTGCTTTACCAAAAGTCAGATTATAAAAAATTCCCAAGAAACAAAAGGCAGATCCATCATCCGGCATTGCTGAATTTGCAACATGAAATTGCAAAACCATAGTCTGTGCAAATATGAAATGCATCCGATTTCATGATCCAGACTTTTCCGGTTTCTGAATAAGTTGTAATACTGTCCTGACGTTTTTCTCCAGAGCTGGACATTTTCCAGGATGTGACGTGACTAACACCCGGCACGTCTGCCGCTCTGTTAGAAACCATTCGAGTGTTTCATCCAGGTCCTTGTTTCCCTCTTGATAGCCATCCAGGATGAGCAAACAGTCCGTCGGGCCCAGAAGAGTCTCTCTGAGCTCAGACACGTCTAGTGGTTTTTCATAAGAAACGCTGGACTTTATCACCTGGAAAAAGTCTCCTTTCGCTCGGCTACAGTCCACCTGGAAAACCAAATGGAGCCGGCGGATGTTGAAGGGGTCTGTCGTGGTCCTCTCAGCCCAGCAGGACGACAGGATTTGGGCCACGCTGGTTTTCCCGCAGCCTGGTTCTCCAAGCAGAAGGATAATTTCTTTCTTATCAGGCAGGATAGAGCTGATGTTTAGAGATCGGCCTTCTCTGGAATCGAGAGGGAGAGTTCATGTGGTTTAACAAGGAAATCAATCAGCAATGTGTGTTATTGTGGTTAGTTAATCAGCTGTGTTTTTCAGCAGTTCACTGGAAACAGTTATGGCTTACTCACTTTCCTATATATATAGATATATATATATATACATATATATATATATATATACATATAAAGGAAATGTGCTCTCTCTCTCTATATATATATATATATATACAGTATATACAGCACATGAATTTAAAAATTATTAAAAATTTATAAATATATACATTTAAAAATAAAAACAAATGAATAAATAAATGTACACATTTAAATACTTTAAAATTGAAATATAAAAATTTTAAATACTTATAACAAATAAATAAAATAAAATAATAAAAATGTTCAATTAAAAAAATACAAATATTTTTCAATAAATAAAAATAAATAGATTAAACAAACTAATAATTAAATACATACAAATTAAATAATACAAAATTGTTAAATACTGATAAAATAATAAGTAAAGCAATAAAGAAAATAAAATGCACAGAATACACTGGTTTGGCATCCATTTAACAGTTCAGACTTATTTAGAACAATCAATATACTGTCACCAATAATTCTTTTAATTTCTTAATGGATGTCTCATGAAAACACTAAAACTGACTGTTCACAATGCAAAAAAAAAATGTTTTTTTGTCTTGTTTTTATTAGAATATTTTTATTAGAATGTCTATAAATTAAGAAAAAATATTAAATGAATATAAATTTAATTAAGAAAGAATGTGACTTAAGGGGTGCCAAAGGGGTGAGAAAAAGAATCTTGTTTTCTCCTTGAATTAAATTCATTCGTCTTTCCCAACTGAGAGACATTTTACTTGTTTAATTTT
The DNA here is from genome assembly GCF_001515625.1 of Sinocyclocheilus rhinocerous. NCBI lineage: Eukaryota > Metazoa > Chordata > Actinopteri > Cypriniformes > Cyprinidae > Sinocyclocheilus > Sinocyclocheilus rhinocerous. The sequence continues at coordinate 74,970 of NW_015665048.1, forward strand.
GATCCTTTTTCAGAAAGCAAGACTCAGTATCTTAAATCTCAAGTAATTGTGTCTTGATTTAGGAATGTTAAGATATTTGTACTGGAAAATGACAAAAATACTTATGAAGAAAATCATTTTCTGCATTGCAAGCTCATCAATCAGGGTGACATTGATTTTTACTGACAGTAATCAGTCTGTTTTTTAAGGAAGTTTCCTGTCACGTGTGTGTGTGTGTGTGAGTGTGTGTGTGTGTGTGTGTGTGTGTGTGTGATTCAACACATGAGTGACTCTTCACACTTTTAAGTGTTTGTGTCAGATTCATAATTCCCTCATATCAATCAATCACTTACTTGCTGAGAAGTGCATATGAAGCAAGTCTGCTTTTCATCTCAGCGTTTGTGTCGAGTTCTGAATACTCTCGTATAAGCACGCTCCTCAGAGATAGAGGTTTTTCCGCAGTTTCTGCACAAATGAAAGACAAACAGAGTCACAAGAGCAGCAACATGCAGGACTTTTTCCATTTGACTAATGCTCACGTTAACTGAATTTATAACAGGCTTCAGTGATTCACGATCACATGAAACCTCCAGATGTGCTTCAGATTCTGCTATAGACACTTTTTTAATTTGCTGTTCAGGAAACGAGACAGATTACAGTACATTACAGTGCTGTTGCATTCTGGGTTACAGGCCTCAAGGCGGGTAATAGTCATATTTACAGTTTCTATTGAACTGAACATAAATCATTTAATCATTAACTCTGCATTGTTATTATTTCAGAACATGCTTTACCTTCTGAGTTTATGTCACATGTTTGTGGCGTGTTCTCGTTCACGGTCAGTAAAGCTGTGAATGAAAGAGAAATATGATCAATAAATGTAATGGATATAAGTTTATTGTGTTGAGGTCAGAGTTATCGTTAACTAAAACTAAAACAAAACCATAAAAATGAATGTTTTAGTTACTTGGAATATAGTTACGTAACTGAAATAAAACAACATCTATAAAAACTTGAACTTAGTTTTTTTTTCAGCTAGTTGCCAAGGCAATATTTCTCATTTTTTATTTAGTATAACTTGCTGTACAGACCTACCTAAAACTGAAATAAAAATGAATAAAAACTATAGAGACCAAAAAAAAAAAAGTGACAAAAACACTAAATAAAATTTCTAAAGCTTCAAAATGAAAATGAAAACAGAAAATAAAAGTCAATTCAAAATATTTATAAAACTGTAATAGTAAAATAACACTGGCTGAGGTAAAAATAAAAAAATAAAAATTGAAGAATATCGCAGGTTCACCAACCTTCCAAAAAAACAACAACCTTCAATTCAAAGAATATTGCAGGTTCAAATACATAAATAAATAAATATGTGTGTATATCATGCTAAATATAAGTCTTTAACAGTTTAAATAAATGAATATATATATATATCACAATAGGTCTCTAAACCTTATCATTAATATATTTATATGAAGATAGCATATTTAAGCCAAATTGACATTTTATATATTCTTGATGCATGCTTTTAATACATATATATATTTACAGTGCCTTTCCAGTAACTTTTTGTTGACGTCCATATCATAAAAAGCATAAACAGTTCCTGTGCTGGAAATGATGTCAATTTGAAAAACTCACAATCAGTGGTGGCAGAAGATGAGTGTGGAAACAGGAAAGCACATTTAGATGATTCATTTCGTCTGTTTTTCTGACCTGGGAATAGATAAATATAGAGGTGATAGAGATAGAGGTCACGTACACATTTGTTATCATAATTTATTGGAATTCACCCATGGTTGCACATAAAAAGAAGATATGAAACAGCATTTTTGCATAGTAATGATTTTATAATCGGATCATCAGCTGTTGACAGACACTAAAAGCCTCTTCTAAGCATTCAGCGCATGGACTCATGCAATGGACAAACGATTTTTCCATCGCCAGGATTATTTCTGTAAAATATGTGACCCTGGACCACAAAACCAGTCATAAGGTGGTTTTAAACAGACCACTCAAATAATGCATCGCATAATCTTGTACTGCAGTTATATCTGATCAAATGCACATTATTATTCTTTAGTTTGGATTAAACAAATAAATTTAGCTTGGTTGGAACAGCAGCTACGCTAATTATGTCTCTATTTGTTTCTCTGTTTCAGCTGGGATTGACATCCCGTGGTAACTAGGATTTACACAAGCTTCAGTCTGGACCCAGAACACCTGAGAAGAGATGATTAATATCCTAATGATTTTTGGCATAAAAGAAAAATGGATAATTTTGACCCATACAATGTATTGTTGGCTATTGCTACAAATATACCCCAGCGACTTAAGACTGCTTTTGTGCTGCAGGGTCACTTATGTTTTGTCAGGAAGCCTAAAAAAGTGCTTCATCTTGAAGGTCAGATAACGTATAAAGCTTACTGTAAAAACAGCATGTTCAGTGTACATGATGCCAGTGTCTGAGCAGATTTTATATCTAAAAAAAACTAAAGCCTTTTCAATTAATGTTTGCGATATTTACCTGTGAAAAAACCTGGTTCTTTTTCGTGCTGATACTGAAGATTAACAAACGGGAATCTGTGTTTCCATGCGGTTTGTATCGTCACGTGCCACTGCTGACTCACTAAACTGCTGTCTAATCAATCATGGCCTGTTCTGGAAGCTTATTTATCACAATTTAGTTTCATAATGCCACAGCGACAGAAGTTCAGATCTGTGCATGTGCAAGATAACTAATAGCTTTTTATGAATTTTTAAGCTCAAGCCTTTTCAAAAGTGCCTGGTCACACAGCATGTGAATGACTAATGAGGTTTTCACCTGTGTCAGCTGACAAATTCCAGTTTCTATTTCCTGCAGATACTGAATAAACCGGGGATTCCTTCTTTACAAACTGTTCAATATCATATGATGTTGACTCACATGACTACTCTCTAAAATAAACAACAAATCAATCAAGCACATCTACACTGGTTACACCTAAAACCAGCTCACCATATCTGATTGAGACACCATATGAACCGACACAAACAGTAAACAAGTAACAGAATCATCTGGAATATTAAAGATGTAATGTAATGTCATGTTACTATGTTAAATACCAGGGGATTGACACATTTGCATGGTACTCCAAGGTACTTCAAATAATACAATGCTTGAAAAAAATGGTATTACCATGGTATATGTCAAAAGAAAAAAAAAACTAGCTATATAATGGTACATTTTAAATAAAGGTAAATAAATGTGCAATGTAAATCACCATTTCTTCTCCTACGCAGAATGGCAGCGATGAAGACAATGGCTAAAAGCACAACGACCACGGCGACAATCCACACGTATTGAGCACAACAGTGAGGAAGGATGTCATCTGTAAAGAGAGAAAAATTATGCCGTTAAATATCTGTCACTTAAAATATGCACATAATGTCTTTTCCTGTAGAACAGAAGTTGCCAAAAGAGAGAGAGAGAGAGACCAATATATATATATATATATATATATATATAGTATAAATTATATACAAATTGATTTTGTAAGTTGCTTTGGATAAAAGCATTTGCTAAATGAATAAATGCAAATGTAATGTAAATATATTTACATATACGGTTTAATATATAAGCTATTTTACAGCAACTTCGAACCAGTGTTATTTTAGTATCATTGATATCTTTTAAAGTTTGTTAATATTTTGAATGTGATTTTATTTTAATATGAAATATTATTTAATATTTAACTTTTTAATTGTAAAGTTTTAGTAATTTTGAAAAAAATGTTTTTGTCATTTTTATTATTATTATTTTTTTAAATATACAGTATCTATACAGTTTTTTAAGCTTTATGTTTTTGTTTTAGTTTATTTATTATTTGTTATTTTAGTACGTCCACGTACACTAAATGGAAATGATAAATGTTGCCTTTGAAACTAGCTGTTTCAGTTAATGTTTATTTGAATTAATACATTTTTTATGGGTTTAGTTTTAGTTGACATTAATAACCCTTCTTCAAACATGTCTAATCCAATCATATATTACAGCTGTGAAACAAACAAAAATGTATTTAAAGCTAATAGCAGTACTACTCTATCGATACTTATAAACACCATAAACCTGACATATTGTGCAATTCTATTACGTAACAGAAAACATTTCCTTAGACATTGAAAGATGCTTACTTGCTTTAGGGTGAAACATATGAATAAAACTATCTGCATCATTATGAGACTAATGGCTGCTGTAAAAAACTGCAACAAAAGCATTCCTCCACATTTATTTGAAACTGATCTGTTTTCCTTTTGTGCATGTCTTCACCTACATATTTCATATCACACGCCCCCACATCCGGGGGCAAACCATCAAGGAAAATCTGTCTCACAGAAACCATAAGCAATGGAAAACAAGGGCAACTTTCAAATCTGTAGGCTGATACTACAGAGATGAACTGATAGACCTTATAAGTGCTACATACTTTCAGAAAAAAACATTTAGGCCTAGGTTTAAGACTAGTTGTTCGTCCACTTGAAAAACACAGTTTTGGGTTATATCCCATCACTCGCTCAGCAATGGATGCTCTGCAGTGAATGGGTGCCGTCAGAATGAGAGTCCAAACAGCTGATAAAAACATCACAATAATCCACAAGTAATTCACACCACTCCAGTTCATCAGTTAATGTCATGAGAAGACAAAAGCTGCGTGTTTGTAAGAAACAATTCATTAAGACGTTTTAATTTCAAACAGTTGCTTCCAGCTAACACACGAGTCCATAATACATAATAACACTTCCACCGGTGATCTCCTGTTGTCTCTTACATCACAATCCAGCCACATATTTGTTTAGAGCTGTTTTCTCTTGTAAACAGTTAATGTTAATCTGTGCAGATTTCTCTCCTGATTCAGATGAGACAACCTTTTCACTGGAAACATCAATATTATGGATAGAGATCTTGCATTTTACCCAGAAGCAATGGTTTGAAGTTAAAAACATCTTAATGATGGATTTGTTTCTTACAAACATGCAGATTTTGGCTTCACACGTTGTTGATGGACTGGAGTGGTGTGGATTACTTGTGGATTATTGTGATGTTTTTATCAGCTGTTTGGACTCTCATTCTGACGGCACCCATTCACTGCAGAGCATCCATTGCTGAGCAAGTGATGCAATGCTACATTTCTCCAAATCTGTTCTGATACAAGTTAACAAAGCTTTCCGACATCAGTGAGACTCACCTGGGATGCTAAAGGTGGCCGCCTGCCGGATTTCACCCTTCACGAGGAAAGAGCAGGTGTAGTTATTGACGAGGTCTCGTTTCACCGTCAGCTTGCTGATGATGTGGATGAGATCTTCATCTGTAGGGCGTGTGGTGCTGTTGGACATCTCTGTGAGGTTTGTGTTCTGACCATCGCTCCAGATAACCTGAGCTGACGGGAATCCCTGAGACTCACAGGAGAGCTCGACCTCATCCTGACCCGTCTTCATCATGCTTTTCTTTACGGGAGTATAAGGAGCTGGAAACCATAAACAAGACATAAAGCTAAACTCACACCTAAGACAATCTGGTTCAAGTTTTAGAAAAAGTAGATATATTTGGAATACCATTTTCAGTATTATTTCTATAGTATGCAATATGCAGATTTACTGTATTCATTGAACTCAAACCCAAACCCAACCTGGATGACCTACCACTGTATCCATGATTTTTTATCTTTTGCTTCTTGACTAATAATTTGATTAGCAATAGTTTAGACATTTCTACACAAAATGTGATTAAAAATGCACAATAATGTTTATATTTGTAAGTTGCAACTCAATGAATATTGTGTATGTTACTATATTATATTATACTATATATATAAAACATTTATAATTAGTACTGTCAAACGATTAATCGCGATTAATCGCATTCAAAATAAAAGTTTTTGTTTACATAATACATGTGTGTGAGCTGTGTGTATTTATTTATTATGTATATATAAATACACATACATACAGTATATATTTTGAAAATATTTACATGCATATATTTATATTCATATAATTTATATTATATATAAATATATTTAATTTACAAACAACATATTTTTCTGAAATGTATACATGCATGTGTGTGTATTTATATATAAATAATAAATATACACAGTACACACACATATATTATGTAAACAAAAACTTTTATTTTGGATGCGATTATTCGCGATTAATCGCTTGACAGCACTATTTATAATACATAACATTTATTAATACATACTGCATAAAGAGTCTTCTTAAGGGTCCCAAAATGCATTGCTGCAGTTAATTAACTATGCAAACCAACCAAAATACATCTCAAAAATGTTGCCAGCTATCATGTTCCCTTTATGAATTTCTTTGTCAAGCTGAGTGTTTTGTAAGGCAAACGCACCTGTAACATTGAGCGTGACTTGCTTGTAGTCTCCATCATCTCCCTCTTTCACGATGCACCGGTACATGCCTGAATCTTTTATCCGGAGCTTTTTCAAGTGCAGCACCGCTCTGTTTTCATTCAGCTGCTCGTGGATGAGCTGTGCGCGCTTTATGAACGCAGCACTGGTGTAATTGTGGTTTTCTGTGCCTCTCTCCAGCCGATACACATCCACGGCTGGCTTCGGCTCGACTCGGCTCCATATGACAGTGAGGTCAGAAAGACTTTTAACCTTGGAGAACAAGCACACTAGTCTGACGTCTCCATGTAGCTCTGCCTCATAAGCACTCTCTTGTAAACCGACTGTAAACAGGGCTGGAGGAAGACAGATGAGACATCATCATCATCATCATTTTAGAGATATACACACTTCAATATCATGAGATTTATAAGAAAACGTTAGTGTTATCTCTCAAAATCACCTATGATCACTTTGAAAAAAGCTTGACTTAAAATGTACCATTTACAGTAACCTACAGTTAGGGTTTCTACAATGAAATTTGCTACAGTAAAACTATAGTAACTCAAAAAAAAAAAGGCTTCTTACAAAACATCACATATTTAAATTTGTTACACTACTTGAATAATAATTTAGTGTGGATTTTACGCTGAAAAAGAATCTGGTGTGAAACAATTTCCACTCAGGAATTTTTTACAAAGAATTAAATAATGAATTAAAGGTAAAAATTGGAAGTAGAAAGACTAAAATAGCATTTTCTTGTAGAACCTACTCCAATATTCTTTGTTTATCATTTCAAATAAATAAATAAATAAATAAATTGTGTGTGTGTGTGTGTGTGTGTGTATATATATATATATATATATATAATCAATTTACTTTTTAACAGTGTACTAAAACAAGGGACCCAAAATGTATTTCTAAAAAAATATTATGGACAATATAAATGTATTTACACTGTAAATTTATTTTGAAAAAAAAAAATGAAGAAAGTATATTTATTGAAAATAAATGTATAACATATTATTTAATATCGATATATTTAAAATTATATTTACATTTTAACAGTGCATTTTGGCTGAAACTATGATTACCAAGGTTCATTTTCTAAGAGTCACTGTATGAATTACTTATTCAAATCTGGAAGTGAAATGATCAAAGGAATTTTTTATTGCTCAAATGTTGCTCTTTCACAGCTCACCAGACTTAATGAGTTCTCGGTTATGTTTTATGTATTAAATTAGTCTCAAATGAGTCACTATTCATCATCCAGTAAGAATCTAGAGCTATAAAATTAATGTAGAGAGCAGTTCAGATCATCAGTTTGAGACAACACTGAGATCTATTCTCAAACTCTAAAGCAGTTGAAAGATCATTTGCTCCATTTAGTCTAATTAATGTCTAGGATAAACCACTGATTAGCAGTTTCTAGCTTCATCTTTTATCATCTGAAACAGAAAACAGACAGATACGTGTAATGTATATCAGCCATACCTGATGCTGAGACGACAGGCCACAGCAGAGCCTGAAATATGACGACCAGCGTCCCCCTCATTGACCCCTGCAGGTAAACACAACACATCAATCTGATATCACATAAATCCTCCTGATCTCAAGCCCAAACTGAGCCGGTTATGAAGTGTTTGCATGTGTTTCGGCTGATAGTCTGGTCACTGATGTCATGACCACAATGATTCAGCAGTGAAGTACTTCTTGATTTACAAATGCCACCAGACCAAAAAAAAAAAGTATAACAGTTACGAATGCTGTTTAATGCACTGTAAAAAATGACGGACCTCATACGGGTTGTGGTATGGCATTTTTCTGTAAGTGGGTTAATGTGAGAATGTGGGTGTTTTTTCCTGTGACATGAACTATAGTAACCTGGGGAAATCGAGGGAGTTATTGATGTAAAAAAAACACCCACATTCTCACATTAACCCACTTACAGAAAAATGCCATACCACAACCCGTATGAGGTTCCATTTGTGTCAAAAATGAGTCGACTGCTTTGTGCTTTGTACTATACATTTGTTTTTGTCTACAGTCATTGCCTACTTGTTCAGGTAAATCAGTATATGTAGGCGTGTATGTTGTCTGTTGATGTCGTCTTAATCTGTCGTCCTGCTTGCTTTTTCTGTCGTTTAATTACTGTCGTCCTTATTGTCATTTTATTCTGTCGCCTTGTACTGTCATCCTAATTATCGT
>NW_015665048.1:84290-87269 GCF_001515625.1 Sinocyclocheilus rhinocerous
ATATAGGCCTATGTACAGTACACAATTATTTTCATAAAAAATACTGTAGTACAACCTTTGGAACATGACAAAACAAAAAAACCTATTGGTAAATTACTAGTGGGCAAAACTCACTAAATATAAGACAACCTTTGGAACATGGTAAAACCCTCTTGGTGAAAAACTGTAGGTTTTTTTATTATTATTTGTGTACTGTACATACAGTAAGGGAGATATTGGCAAACTCTCACCTGGAGTAAGTCAGTCTTGTAAATAAGAAAACACTACAACCCTTTTCTAAAAATATTTGTGCACTGTACATACAGTAAAGGAGATATTGGAAAATCTCACCTGTCTGTAGTAAGTCAGTCTTGTAACTAGGAATGTATTACAAGCATTAGAACATGAACAAACCCTTTTGGTAAATTACAGTCGTTTTTTTCCTAAGAATATTTGTGTACTGTATGTACAGTAAGGGAGGTATTGGCAAAATCTCACCTGTAGTAAGCCAGTCTTGTAACTAAGAGTGTACTACAACCTTTGGAACATAAAAAAAACCTATTGATAAATTACTATATTTTTTTCTAAAAATATTTGTGTACTGTACATACAGTAAAGGAGGTATGAGCAGAATTTCACAAATCATAAGTCATTCTTGTAACTGCAAATGTACTACAACCTACAAAGAAAACTTTGCGTACAGTAAATTTTATGAAAATAATTGTGTACCGTACAAAGGCCTATATGACGAGAGATACTGCCAAAATCTCACATGTCAGTATCTAGGAACATACTACAACCTTTGGAACATGAAAAAAACCTATTGGTAAATTACTGTAATTTTTTTAAATAAAATATTTTGTGCACTGTACATACAGTAAGGGAGATATTGGCAAACTCACAAGTTTTGTAACTAGGTACATACTACAACCTTTGGAACATAAAAAAGCCTTTTTTGGTGAATTACAGTAGTTTTTTTCTAAACATTAATTTGAATGAATTATTGTACTTCGTTTTGTACTGTGAGGTGAATTTGCAGACGGTTCCTAAAGCAGATACACGTCAACATATACTGATTTACCTGAACAAGTAGGCAATGACATTTTTGACACAAATGGAACCTCATAAACCCGGGGTTAAGTGGTTGGCAAGCAAACCTCATGTAATCCAGTAAGTCCCCTTTCATTTTTTTTGGGGTTTCAACCAACAACCTCTGGGACATCGGCCCTAATCTACTACAAATGTGTTATATCCAGTTAAGAACACGCAGATGGGTTTTCTAAAGATTATTTATTTTAGCCTGAATGAGGAAATTCATACTTATACGCTTTCAGAAACAAGGTACAAAGCTGTCACTGAGGCATTACCCTTAAGATACAAAAGCTAAAAGATATATTAGTACCTTAAAGGTACATAGTACTTTAAAAGTACATATTATTACCTTTTGAAAGGGTACTGCCCCAGTGACAGTTTTGCACCTTTTTTCTGAGAGTGCAGATCTGAACTAGAAGTATAAACCACCCACCTAATACTCTGTAGGTTACTGTACAGTATGTCTGTATATCTGAACAGCATATAGGGTAATTAAGGATCTACATAGTGAAATTAGAATAGAATATGGCACTGTCCATTACAAAATAAGTGTGATAATCCAAGGTACTGCAAGTGCAAAAACTGTCAAAAAACATGGTTTTACCGTTGGTCCATGGCATATTCTAAAATAATAAGAATGAATGAACGATGATTGAATGAATGAATGAATGAATGAATAAATAAATAAATAAAATTTGAAATACTATCTCACTAACTAAATAAATAGTTACTGTGGTACAACATCTAATGCCATGGTACATCTAACATCTAATGTAAGTGTCATCTTGCTATCTGACAACAAAGAAATCAGCCCTTATATATAAAAGAACAGGGAAAAAACTGACTGAATTTCGGCTTTCTGAACCTCCATATACAGCATAACTAAAAATAAATAAATAAATAAAATAAAATAAATAAATAAAAAATATTCACTAGAAAGTTACATTACTGTTAACATCTATGACATTTCACACTTCACTTTCACACATCAGAGACCAACATTTCTCCGCACAAAACTGCATCTTTTTAAAGTGCATCATATTGCAAAAATACATCAAAGTATGCAGCAAACACAGGATGTTAACAGGATGTTAAACCTGGGTGTTATCACACATTGTCAACAGCAGCAACCAAGCTGAAAATATAAAACTTTAAAATGACAAAAACAAATAGTGAAACTCTACTTCCCAAATCATGATTAATTCATTTGCTCTATACCTACTAGTAAAGCTCAGATTCTACACGATATGTTAACTTACTCAATGATGACAGTCGCACATGAGCAGGTGCCTGTAACTGTAACCTGTGGATGTTTGTTTTGATTCTGCGCGAGAGGATCAGCTGTAAAACTCTTTTCAAGAGCGTGCGGCGTGCGCTTCCGTGTGCTCGCTGCTGATTGGCTGCCTGCCAATGACAAATCGGAGAAGCCCTCAAGAAAAACTAGTCTCACAAAAGAAAATCCGTTTAGTTTCCCTTCGCATCCACGGATACCGAGAACTTAATGACAGCACCGTTAAATCACTCAATCCGGGAAACCCTCACTGGGATCAACAAGTCAGATGACACAGGAAAGTCTCGTTTCCGGTGCGAATCAAATCTACAAAACGGAATTTAAGGATAAATCGGCGAATTTATCTATAAACTCTGAACCGAGGTGAGAAAGAAGCGCTATTAGTGACGCGACAGGACAAGAGATCTTACAAAAGTTACATTATAGACAGATAGACAGACAGACAGACAGACAGACAGACAGACAGACAGACAGACAGACAGACAGACAGACAGACAGACAGACAGACAGACAGACAGACAGACAGACAGACAGACAGACAGACAGACAGACAGACAGACAGACAGACAGACAGACAGACAGACAGACAGACAGATAGATAGATAGATAGATAGATA
>NW_015665048.1:87448-97621 GCF_001515625.1 Sinocyclocheilus rhinocerous
AGATAGATAGATAGACAGACAGACAGAGACAGATAGATAGATAGACAGATAGAATGCTAGATAGATAGATAGATAGACTGACAGACAGACAGAGAGACAGACAGACAGATAGAATGATAGATAGATAGATAGATAGATAGAAATATTCTTACTTTGCCCAAAGAAAGTTCTCAGTCTTGTCTGTTTCTCCTGAACACTATACGAGTCTTCCTTCCCAATTTTACTCCTTTGGGTGTTTCACAAGACGTTTAACAGTTTCATTTGAGAAGAGAAGAGCTGAGAGGGATTTAGAGGAATTTAGTATCAGTTTCCAACAGTTCTCCTCAGATAAAACATCTGAAAACACTTCAACATCCTGCTCTTGAATAGAAATGAAAACGTGCCATCGTTTACTCACATCTTTTCCTTCCTTTCTTTCTTTTCATGTAATGAAAGTGAATGAGGACTTCAAAATGACCAAACAATCTCTATAAAATGTCATAACAGTCTATAAGACTCATGCACTATATTGCAAGTTTTCCTTTGTGTGAGGAACAGACAAATCTGTTCGTTTTGACATTTTAATTCCTTTAAAGTTCAAAAGCTAGATCTGTTTCTCATGATCTGTGGCTTATGCAATGCTACTTATGTTTTTGGCTTGGATAAAGCGTCTTATGACAGTAAATAATATCTGGGGATTTTGTTTATAAGGCTCGAGGTGAAAAAATAACAAACCATGTCATTTCAATAGCACTGAATGGTGCTCATGTAACCCCAGGACATTCTGGATGTCGTGTAGTTGGAAATTTTTGGTTGTGATCATCTTCCTGCTGGTATCAGAGCAATTGAATGGCATCATCACGGTATGAATGAGATGTTCTGGGTTTCCCATTTTTATCCGGGAACTCGTTCAGATCAGATTTACTGGTATGATGGAATTTCCTCCAGGAACTGGAGTGCCGCCACACTTTAATTTGAGATGTTATTTTGGATATTTTTTTATTGTAATATTTTCTTTTCCTTCACAGAAGGACACCTGATATGATGAAGATTCCCATGTCTAGTAGGTTTTTTTTAGGCTAGACCTGTTTGGTGGGATCATGTTAGTTACCTGTAGATTACAGAGTGACACGGGTAAAAACCTTGGGATTTTAACACATTTTAACAAAACACAAGATATACAAGAAGGCATTTAGAAGCTGGCACTGAACTAAACTAGAAAAAAATATATATAACATAAAAGAACCATAATATATGACTATTTCTGTTATATATTTGTTTTATATATATATACAGTGGGTACGGAAAGTATTCAGACCCCCTTAATCACACTTTTGACCTGATCTGTTTTTTTATGGCATGAAGTCATTTCCAGATCAAAGGTTATGTTGTAATCTTTGGTTTCACCAGCATCCAGTAAAGCCAATCGGTTTGAGAAACTAAGTGAGAGGTTTTGGTGTCTGATTCTTAGAGATGTGATGAGAATAAAAAAGGAAGTTCTATATATTACACTGATGCGATGACTAAGATTTACTGTTAAGAATGAAGAGTTTCTCCCTCTTAAAAAAGACAGAATGACAAACGGTGTATCCATGAACTGAATGACTGCTGCATGTGTGATCTTAGTCATGGTGAAGATGTTTGGCTTGAGGTTTGTTTGACTCGGTCATTTGATCCTGTTGATGAAGCGGTTTACTTTTCATGGTAACTGATAATCATTTCTCTTCCTGTGTTTTCAGTCAACTCAGTTTATTTGACTCATTCTTTCATCAGTTTCTTAAAGGGGTCATATGATGCTTTTTTAAAGATCATTATTTTGTGTATTTGGTGTAACAGAATATGTTGACATGCTTTAATGTTAAAAAGACACATTATTTTTCAAATACTGTACATTATTGTAGGTCCTCTGCTGGGTCAAAACAACCCAATAGCTGGGTTTGTCCCTTTTTAACCCAGCGCTGGGTTATATTTAACCCAGCATTTTTTTACAGTGTAGTGTGTTAAATTAACAAGCAATTAACTTAACTATCACTAACCAAAATTCATATCATGTCATATTATATATTACATTATATTTCCGTACCCGACCCGAACCACACACGTATTCTCCTACATGAGGTAGACAAAACTCGTTTATTAAAACTTCTATTCAAATTGTGAATAGCAGGAAAGTAGGCGGTTTCGCTGTCGGTCAGTGTTGCCAGACGTACGATAATTATCGTATTTGTACCATAATTTTGACCTCTGTACGACGTACGATCAATAATACCATAATGTACGATAATTTCAGAATTTTGTGACACCAAATGATAGTCGTTGTAATCATAGGGCTTCTATACTCCTTGATCTAGCTGTGTGTACGTGCACCTTCATGATTGTGAGGAGACTTGAACGTGTTACGCATGTCTTTCATCTCATCTCACGTCTTCTCGACCAATCATCGTGGAGAATGACTCTCTCTCACGAGCACAAGTTAACGTTCCTCCAGCACTTAGGTCAGTTTTTTTTTTTTCCAAAGCTGAGGTCGATAGTTTAGCAATAGCCTGCCCTAAAGTATTGAAAATGAGTGCTGAAAAGGATAAATAGCTGTAACATCTAGATAAATAGCTGTATTCTGACCGTTTGACTCGCGTACAATAATTTTCTTCCAAATACTATAATTTTGAACTTCTGGTACAATACTTGGACATTTCCAATCTGGCAACACTGCTGTCGGTGCAGAGGCGGTGCGCAAGCGGTGCTCATGCACCCAAACAAAAACATGTTTTATATTTTTATCGCCTTTAACCTATTACCGGGCAGATTATTAAAATGTAGCCTAATGGAATTCCCATTGGATGATCCATCAAAAATCTTTTACAGAGAAATAAATAAATTAATAAATCTAGAGCATGCATGTACCAGTTGGTTTGCCAGGTAAAAAACTACGTGTAAAATGTCATTGTTAACTGTGTCTGATATGAAAACTACGCTAGTCATAGTCCCATTAAATGATAAATAGCAAATAACACATACTGAATTTCCGTTATGTTTTGTTTATTTTTTAGTAAAATCAAATGTGACCTTGTTTGGCAATGTCTGCCCCGAGACCGCACAAAACACTTCCACTACGACATATTGTCACGCTCCCACGAGTTAATATACGTTCCCAAAAAATAAATATCTCGTGGCCACGAGTTAATATGTTGTGGACACAAAACTAGCTCCGCTCCGGTCACCGTAAATGCTTTGTTCGACTTTTCGGAGATCATCTAATCTTCCCTGTGGATAAACTCTGACTTTCTGTACGATCTGAATTTCTGCGTATTGAATTTTGAATATTGAATTTGATGTTCCGAATTTCTTCTTCATCTTGAAAACTTGAAGCTGTATTTTTAAAAACTGGATATTTGCAGTCTAACAATTCAGAACAAAAAAATCTGCTGTTTGAAAATACATGTCTATTAAAAAAAAATCAATCGTGTTAAATTTCAAATGTTCAATATTCAATAAAAATAAAAAAGCCACATAAAATTCAGTTTTGTTAAATGACAAAATTCACAATTTAATAGTAAGTTTAGCATAAAGCACTTGAAGTGCTTTATTTTTAATGTGGAAAAAACACAGTAGTAGGCTACTTGATAGTACTATTTAAATTTTAAAGACACGATAAACATGTTAAGTATATCATATAAAGGGAATGTTAACATAATTACAATGCATTTGAAATTAATTATTTAATCTATAAAAATATGTGGGCAATGCATTATAAATACATTTTGTATATATTCTTTATATGTTAATCTTATATTTTAAATAATTAATGAGTGTATTTTCCATTTATGTCCAAAAATATTCTTTTTAAAAAATGGAAATGTATTCACAGTTACAGGTTTGTCATGTTATTTTACATAAAACATGTACATTTACGGTCTATTTCTGTAATTTTACTTTTTTTCAAAAATACAAAACAAAACAAAAAAAACCTGTAAAAAAAAATGCAGAAAAATTCTATAAATTACAGATTTTTTTTTACAGTGTACAGTATCTGAAATACACAATTGAGTTTATAGTAACAGTGTCTCTTCCATTTGTTCCATCCATTTGTAAATGTTTGTAAAAACAATTATGTTTATTAAAGGGGTCATCGGATGCAAAATTCACTTTGCAAGTTGTTTGAACATAAATGTGTGTTGAAAGTGTGTGTACACATCCATCCTATGATGATAAAAATCCTCCCTGTGGTTTTTTTAAAATACCTATTTTAAAATCCCCTTTCTCAAATCAGGCTGTTCTGAGACTCCTGTCAGAATGACGTAGTTCTGCACAGGCCCCTCCCACGATAGTTGATTGACAAGGCCGTCTTACCTTGGCTTAGACCCGCCCTGAGTGAGCTGTGAGCTGTCCGCCATTGTGTTGACTCTGGTGCAGGTCCCAAGGCTAGAAGGGATACAGCTGCGGCTACTGGGCATGCGCACATCAATACAGCGTAATTTTTGTCACACTGTACAACAATAATTACTATTTTTTCATTATTGTAAGGGGTAGGTTTAGGTTTGGGGTAGGTGTAGACGTTAATAAAACACAATCTAATAGGTAGAAAATTAATTTAATTGTTCGCTTCCGGTCGGAGCTGTATCCCTTCTAGCCACAACCGGTGCAGGCTGGGTGCAGGGGAAGACAAGAATGTCTCCGATTAAGCGATTGAGGCGTTTTGTTGTTGATGTAATAATGAATATAGCAGTCGTCATTAAAGGGTTAGTTCACCCAAAAATTAGCCTCGCCCTCAAGTCATCCTAGGTGTATATGACTTTCTTCTTTTAGGCTGTTTTAGGTAGGCGTGGTTGACTCTTAACTTTTATAAAGAATATCTCTTTGGATTTGAGACTTTAGTCTTTGCAACTTTACAGATCTTCTTTATGCACCAAGAGCTTGTAACACTCCAAAGAGAAAGGAAAAATTTAAATTGCATCATATGACCCCTTTAACGTTACTTTCGTTTTTGAAGGGAATGCGCCGATCCCGATCTGCCTAAATGTGTCTATGTTCGTGCGAATCATGCGTGATCCAGCTTTACCTACAGAAGAAGTGAGTATAAGGTTTTTTTTATGAATCTTTGCAAATCGCCTTTCCTAATATGTGCTAGTTAGGCAGTTTTGCGGCTGAAGTTTACAGTCTGCTGGTCACCCATGGACGAGAGGGGCGGGGTCAGCAGAGCTCATTAGCATTTAAAGCAACATGGACTAAAAAAAAGCTTGCTGAAAACAGCTGATTTTGACAGGGTAAACATTTTGTTTTTTACACTACCATTTAGAAATTGTAACCAAAGTATGTTACAGACTTTTCATTAAGACCCTAAAGAATCATAGCAACTTGGAAAATGGGCATCTGATGACCCCTTTAAGGTCATAAGCAGCAAAAGTGGACAGTATGTGAGCCCTTCACAATGTTAAAAGGAAAACGTGAGGTGACTTTGACAGTTACAGATCTGAAAAATAAAAAGGCGGGAATAAAGAATCCTAAATAGACCAGTTACTAAAGAACTTTTAAAGAACATATCTTTTTTTTGGAGAGAACTCCTGAATATAAGCTTGAGTAGCAAGAAAAGGAGTTTTATTAAGATGAAATTTGTCAACAATGAATACGCACTTTTTATTAGTAGTAGTAGCATTAATTCAAGTAATTTCCTTGATCAGATGGCGTGTATAAGGGACGCTTCCTCCTGCTGTTATTTCCTCTGCACTTCCTGTTTCACCGAGTGAACTGAGATTCAGATTCAGCACAGACAACCGCAAATGTCACGTGCATTTTGATTCTTGACTGAAAAAAGTTGTTTTGTTGGTCTGCTGCTCTTTATCATGATTTGGGGATTGGAAGACTATTATTTATTTAGTTGTTTATTAAACAAATAATGAACAAAATACTGCAACACTATAAAAGACCAAATAAAAATAAAAAACGTCATGCAGTATTTGCAGCAACTTTGTAGAGCAATGATATCTGCAGTCAAGACTACATTTTCTTTATATTTTCCCTTCCTTCTTTCTATATAAGTATATATTTTCCTAAAATGTATTATAGAATATAATGAAGAATATGAAAAACATTACAGTTTCAAAAAGAGTTTGCTAAACAAGTTGTGTTTTCAACAGTTTGCTTCAAACATTCATTGTAATAAAATAGAAAGTAAACATTATCATTTAACTAAACTACAAACATGCATTTTTAGACAGTTATGATATGTTGTTGCTCCATTCATATAATAAATTAATGAGCAGGGTTTTTTTTTTTTATACGTGTTGCGTGTTACAGGTTAACATTCAAATGTTAAAACATTAACATTATAATAATTTTCATTTCAGAAGACCACTCATGCTATTGTGTAACTTGCTTCTCACAACGTGCATCCTCTCATATGAATCTGATCCATAAATACTATATTTAAAGAGCTCAAATGCATGCACAACTATATATGCTGTTAAATAAATGCACAACTATATATGCTGTTTTGCAAGGTTATACAATACAATCCACCAATACATGCAGGGTATTTTGTATCTGCACAAATAAAACTGTGATAATGTACATTGCTTTAGAAATATATATTCCCTTTGACATTTGCGTAACAAATTCATTCAGCAATCCGGCTTGTATGTTTTGCCTTCAGGATGCACATTACAAGAAACATAACAAGAAATTCTGAAAAAGGTTTAGATTTGCTATATTCAACATATACTTTCTATAGAGACTTACAAAAAGCATCAAGATTTTTGTCCTACTTAGTGATAGCCACAAAACCACAGACACACTTTGCATACATGCCTACACGTGCCCAAACCACTTCATGTTTGCCTTGCAAAAGATTTATTAAAAGTAGAGAATGAGTTTACATCTGGTACTGAATGGTCTTTTAGGGTTGGGCGATATACCGGTAGACATGAGGATTAACCGATATAAATTTGTAGTAGAGATTTTGAACTATCGTCTCTATCGTGGTTACATGCTCACGTGAAAACGTATTATTTTGGACATGTTTTTAAGCATTGCGGTTTAAAAACAAGTGATTTTAAGCCATTGAAACGCAATCAGCAGCTACAGAGAACTCATTTCTCTATATGCGTGTGCTGTCTGAGAGAGTTTCTGAGTGCTGGCAGAGAGGTGCGCGCACGTGAAGACAGTGCTCACAGAACATGGGAGTATTAAACATGGGAGTTAATTTTGCGCTTCATTGGCTTTGAACGGTTAAATGCACACACTTGTATGTGTCAAAATGCCCGTCTTTGCAAGTATCCTGGTAAACACAGTAATTTAGGTCTTAAATGAAATCTAACTGCTGAGAAAGAAAACATGTGTAACAGTAGCTATATTGGATCCGGGCAGCTCTTAAAATGACAGCTGTCTAATATTCCTGCTGTCCATCATTCATGTTAATCAAACAGCAAAAGAGAGAAACTCTCTCACTGCTCTTGACTAAATCACTTTTGTAACTTAAATAAGAAGACGACTATATTTAACTTCCACAGTGAAGAATATGCAATGTTTTTATACATTAATTTTGATTACTTTGTACAATGTATGTAGCATTTCTTATTTGATGACAAGAATTGTGAAATGTCTATGGTATCAAAAATTATGATATCATAAAGACCTTATTTAAAGCAGCGTTTTTGCACGAAGGCACCTCATGAAACTGATTTCGGACAGGCTTCTGAGGCAGCTTAACGGTTTAACGATCCACAACATAATAGAACGAGTTTTAGTTTTAACTAAACAAATATTTAATTACTATAATCACTGCTCTTGACTAAATCACTTTTGTAACTTTAATAAGAAGACAACTATATTTAACTTACACAGGGAAGAATATGCAGTGTTTTTATACATTAATTTTGATTACTTTGTACAATGTATGTAGCATTTCTTATTTGATGACAAGAATGATGAAACTTCTATGGTATCAAAAATTGTGATATCATAAAGACCTTATTTAAAGGAAAAATAACTATCATGATATATATCGTTACCGTGAAATAATATTACTCATATTGTGATATAAGATTTGGGGCCAGTTTTACTAAGCAGGGCAAATTAGCATGAGAGTGAAATTCCAAAACAGCGCTGATGGGTGTGGAAATTTCTGCGGGTGATTTACTAACAACTGCACAAATTAAGGAACACATATGCAACACCTCATTTACATATTGACCAACGCAATATACCAAACGCAGTGCAAATTAGAGTAGTCGCAAATATAGAATAAAGAAATAAAGAAGCCACAGTACGTTGAAAAGAACCGGAGGCCAAAAAATTAAGGGTATTTTAGCTCAACCGTCACGGAATGGAATGCACAGGATTGTCGGATATCAAAGGCAGCTAAGGATACATCTATGCTGCCTTCAAAATTCGATCAGATGAAGGTATCTCAGGAAACAGGAATTGAAGCTAAAGTCGGGCTCACACTGCGATTTTTTTAAAAGTCTTTTAGGATTGTACTTGTCAGACTGTACGAACATGATGATCATGTCAGGACTCCTAGTTGTGGGTTCCAAGTCGTCTATTATTTCCTGAAGAAACCACCACACCACTTCCTTAAACATTAGTTTGTCGCTGCATACACGCAAAGGAACAAAAGGTTTTTGCTTTTTGTTTGTTTGCAAGTTTAAAATAAAACTACTAATTTAATTGCTGCTCCTCTAATACTGACTAATTAAAAAAAAAAATCAATATTACTGAAGGAAAATTTTCTTTTATTATTTTGTCACTAAAGAGCATTTTTACACTTTTGCTATTGCCATAAAAATGTTCAAGGCCCCACTAGCTGCCTTGTATTTATTTATTTATTTGGTTTTCCCCAAAACAATTTTTTTTTTTTTTTCTGTGCTCTTTTTCTGTTAACCCATTTTTGTTCTTAAGTGTTTTATTTTGTTTAGTTTTTTTTAAGTATTTAAGTAATTTTTGAAGTATTTCATTATTATTTGCTATTGCCAAACGAACCGAACTCTGACGTCAATCGAACCCGGGCGCGCACCAAAAGTGCTAGTGTGAAAGCACCCTGTATTTAAGTAATTTTTGAAGTTTTTCATTATTATTTGCTATTGTTGCTTTGTTCTTAATTCTGTATTATTATTTGTATAATGTTCTTAGCTCTGATTTGTATTCTGTTATGAATATGTAATAAAACTTCAAATATCAAACCATAATAATTACAAATATATTTAAAAACAAATAAAGATAATTATTAGGGGTGCAACAGTTCTCGGTAAAAAATCGAACCGTACGGTTCTCCACACACGGTTCCAATATTACTGAAGGAAAATTTACTTTTATTATTTTGTCACTAAAGAGCATTTTTACACTTTTGCTATTGCCATAAAAATGTTCAAGGCCCCACTAGCTGCCTTGTATTTATTTATTTATTTGGTTTTCCCCAAAACAATTTTTTTTTTTTTTTCTGTGCTCTTTTTCTGTTAACCCATTTTTGTTCTTAAGTGTTTTATTTTGTTTAGTTTTTTTTAAGTATTTAAGTAATTTTTGAAGTATTTCATTATTATTTGCTATTATTGTTGCTTTGATTTGTATTATGTAACTTTATTATGTATTGTTCTGATTTGTATTCTGTTATGATTATGTAAAAAAAAAAATTTAAAATATTAAACCATAATAATTACAAATATATTTAAAAACAAATAAAAATAAATATATTTTACCTGATTTCAGCATCCCCATAACCTACACAGAACATTTTTCCTGTTTTGGACTAGACCAAATTAACAACAACAGTAATAGTAATAATAATAATAATAATAAAGACTTTAAAAAACGTTTTACACTAGTTTTAGTCATGCTTGAGAATGTGATCAAAATAACTCAATCCGCATTTGACAGCATGTGACAGCCACAATTTCATCCATATTGCTATAAAATATAGCATTATGTGTAGAATTCAAATGGGTTCGATACATTTTGTGATTCAGGGCCGTGCAGAGACCTTTGGAGGGGCAGGTGCTCAAAGTATAAAAGGGGCACATGGAGCACGGCTTTTAGGGCTGTGCTCCTTGCTGAGACATGTATAGAAACGGATGCTTCTGTATTGATAGCAGCAAATGCCGTGATGCAGTTTTGAACCTTCCTTTGGATACTCTTTTGTCTTGCCCTCTATATACCTGTTTACCATTGTCTGACCCATGCCTGTTTTATGACCACGTCTCTGTCTTC
>NW_015665048.1:97692-98483 GCF_001515625.1 Sinocyclocheilus rhinocerous
AAAAACAATACGTGGACAAACCAGTCACTCTTTAATCAATGCGAGTGCTTTATGCAGGAATAACTGTCATTTATGCCATCATCACGTGCAGGGTGCGAACTACGGGGGAGCTAGGGGGAGCTCGGCTCCCAAATGGATCCGCACGTCTCACGTCTCGTCGGCTCCGTTACAATATTTTTTTAAATGTTGCAGATTTATACAGCTGATTATCACATATAAAATACATTTTATTAAAAATAAAAATAAAAATTGTTCCTTCAACAGCTTGCCACTATGTGATTACCCTCAAAGGGACACCTTTGTACCTTATGTACCCCTAAAAGGTGCATATTAGTACCTAAATGTACCCATAAGGTACTACTATGAAACCTTTTCTGAGAGTAGGTTGGCAGATGAGATACAGATCTTATAAAATATCTAAGAGCTAAAAAACAGAAACCTGATTCACTGTTTGTACAGGATTTATGATTTCAGAGAAAAGGAAATGTATGGTTCCGTTGGAACAGGATGTTTCATGGTAGGTGCAGGACATGCTAATGAACTGCACCTATTGTAATCCTTTAGGAGAGCTGTTTATATATATATATATATATATATGTCTCTCTCTCTGTGTGTGTGTGTGTGTGTGTGTGTGTTTAATCAGACTAATCACCTTATAGGCTTCTTCATTTACTCTATTTTCTAACTCAATAGTTCTCAAATGTAACCCGTTGTAGAATCGCTGCTGTCTCGTTATATGAATGAATGGAATATTCATGTCAGACAATGCGGAGTGATAAATAGCAGTTGGA
>NW_015665048.1:98709-99460 GCF_001515625.1 Sinocyclocheilus rhinocerous
TCTGTGTGTGTGTGTGTGTGTGTGTGTGTGTAAAGATCATAAAAACCAATATTGACCTACTTTTTCCAAAAACATTTTATCCTCACCTCTGAATGGCGGTAATACATAAAAAAAACACTCAATGTATGACTTACTTTCTACTGCAGAACATAAAAAGATGCCTTAAAGGATGTTGGGGACCAAACAACATTGAACCCATATGGCTTTCACTTTATGGACAAAGAAAAAGCACACACACGCAAAACAAATAGACACAAAATATCTTCCTTTGTCTTCCACAGAGGATAAGTCAAACGGGTTTGGAAATGACATGAGGATGCGTAACTAATGACAGAATGTTCATTTTTAGGTGAACTGTCCCTTTAAGATGGTTGGTTTAAGTAGATCTTTACAATCCTTGTAATTCTTTAAGTTTAAACCTCCCTTTACTGGCAAGTAAATTATGCAAACTGAAGCTTCAGTTTCTAATCATGTCTTCTTCTATTAAACTTTCGTTTTCTCATAAAGACCCTCCCCTTTGAAAAGCTAAATAGGTGCTGACAGAGGCACGTTATTTCATTCACCTCCTGATCAAAGATGGATCTGCAAATCTCAGTTTTTCTTCTGTTCCTTCTTCTCACTGCAGGTACAAAGACAAATAGCGTTTGTTATATTACTGGGTACAAATACAGATCACTAATGTGTGTGTGTGTGTGTCTCTTTCTCTCTCTCTCTCTCTCCCCCTCTCTCTCTCTCTCTCTCTCTCTCTCTC
>NW_015665048.1:99577-106866 GCF_001515625.1 Sinocyclocheilus rhinocerous
TTCAGCTGTTATGAGTGTTCGGGTTTTGTGGGTTGTGCAATTCCATATATAGAAACATGTCCCAGTGGATTTTCCAAGTGCTTGAGTGTAACAACAGCAACACTAATTGGTAAGGTCAATAAAATGGATTAAAATTCACTGTTATATTTGACAGATGGAGATGCTGGTGTTTTTTATTTTATTTTTATTTTTTACTGGTGCTGCTTCATTGGAACTTCTCACAGAACTGCTAATTTCCTAACAAAATGCATGATTGTAATCACAGAATATTCTGTTTAGATTTCTGCTATTTAATTTGTTTCTCTCAGATTGTAATGCTAACAGTATAATTTTTAATTAAAATTTAATCAATATTTTAAAATGAGAAAATGCAGCATTTTGACATTTATAAATATATTTTCCATCAAAATAATGTGTTGAACTGGTCTTCCCTGAATCTTTCTTGTTTTTTTTTAGCTGGCGTCAGTTTTAAAAAAAGGTTTAAAGACTGTGTTGCTGACTGTGCAAATGGATCCATGAGCCAGAGCACTACAAAACATTCTTCAGTGTGCTGTAACACAGATCAGTGTAATGCCCAAGATGCTCCAGGTATTGTGCTTTACTGACCATATGCAAATTTCTGTCTTTGACTATCTTTTATCATTTTACTTCCAAAGAACATTCAATCAGGAAATACAATACAGGGTGCAGCTTGGCAGTTGTGAATTGATTGAATGGTGCAGCTAACAGAGTGTTTTTTAATTAGATTTTATATTTTGCACAGAAAATAAAATGATAATTTCATCCTGTAGATCCCTCTATTGTCCCCAATGGAAAGACATGTTACACTTGTGATGAGGATAGCTGCTCACACATATTGAGCTGTTCGGGAAGTGAAGACCACTGCTTTGAAGCAACAGGTGAGAATCTGGAAAAGAAAAAAAAGTTAATTTATCTATCTTATGTTTGAGCATTTGATACAGATCACATTTGCCAATTTCCTGCTTGGATAAACCTTTGTTTTCTTTCTTTTCTTCAGTGAAAGTGACTGCTGAGCTGTCAGGAGTTATTAAAGGTTGTCTCTCTAAATCTTTTTGCAATAGCTCAGACTTGTTTCCTTCTATGAGTGAAGTCTTTTGTTGCAAGGGGAACCTGTGTAACAGTGCTGAGAGCGTCACTCAGAGCTTCCTGTTCCTCTGCAGTTCTCTGCTCTGCTTAATCCTGCTGTACTGAATCCAGCAGCTCTTCACATTCTACAACGAGACTCACGGTACTGAATATAGAGCTTGTATTTTCTCTGTACAATGCATCTTTTATGTCCTGTCATGATTTTTTGCTGTGACTTTCTGATGTGACGTTTTAAAATAAAATACTACATTACCTTGTTTCTTCTGTTATATTTAATATAGCTTGTCATGCTGTAAAAAAATCTGAAATATATAATACAGAAATAAAAAATGTTGTTCAGAAGAAACATGTATGGTAATTATTTAATTATGAAAAACAAATCTCTTTTTTTAGTTTGAACAATATTTGGATACCCACTATCAGGAATCCTGTCCAAATTATAGGTCATAAAAGCAATAAGAGAAAAATTTAAATATGTTGAGAAGTAATATTTTGTAAATAATTTTGTCAAGTATTTTTCACTCACATATATTTTATGTGTCTAATTAACATGAAAGGTCAAAAGTATAACTATAATACATCATGTGATCACAATTCTATATACAATATTTATATACAATATAGTTATGGTTTGGTACTATTTTTTAAATACCGGTCGATGGCTGACTGCATGCAAGTTTCTCAGTTGGCTCCACTTTGACCTGTGAAGTGTCAGAAGTTTGCGCGTGGAGAGGAAGTGATGCGTTGGAATTGGTCAACCGGACTTTAAATTTAACGGTGGGATTTCTATCCTATAAATGACCAAAATGGATAAATCATATCAGAATACGGAAAGTAATGACAAAGGAACGATTATCATTTGAACTTTGATGAAGAGGAGACAAGAAATCTCCCTGGATGAAATGGGAAAGCATGGCAGAGTGATGACAACAGCGGCAGGTAGGCAAAACTGTACTTTAAATGGGCCAGAGTAGGCTGACTCGGATAGAAAAGGAAGTGAAGAACATAAGGGAGAAAAGTGGAAATTCTTTTGAAATAGCTGGAATGAAGAAGTGCAGAAAAGTGCTGAATAACTCAGAAGGAAGGAGTGGTGAAATGAGGGCGGAGGATGGAGAATTTAAGGTAATAATTAGATTTAGTGAAGAAAAAGGAGTAGGGTAGAGTGGGGGAAAACGCCCCCCTTAAGGACTGTGTATTTTTTTTCTGTGAAACAGAAGTTAAATTTGTTCAGAAAAGTTATCATAGTTTTAGGGACAATGACGTAAATTATAAACCAAGTACGAAAAATATCCAGAGTTTTCATGTTATTAGATTTTTAACAAAAATTTAATTTGTACCATGCAAGGGAGCGTTTTGCACCACAGGTGAGGTAAAATGCCCCCCAGTCTTACAAAGCAATTTGCTTTATACATTTACAGCAAAATCAGAGTGCAGGCAGTTAGTTTAAAATTAAACATAATATAATCAATAATTATGAATTACAAAATTATAATAGCCTATTTGAAAAATTTTGTTAGCTGATGCTAACTGGCTAGCTAAAATAGCTACCTGATGCTAACTTGAGGTAATTGAGTCCAAATATTTTTATTCAACCATCTAGTTAGAGTACATTTGATGGAAAAACAAAGGATTTGACGTTTTTTTTTTTATGATGCTATTTTAAAGATCATTATTTTGTGTATTTGGTGTAACAGAATATGCTGACATGCTTTAATGTTCAAAAAACACATTATTTTTCAAATACTGTACATTATTGTAGGTCCTCTATGCCCCGCCTCCCTCAAACGCTTCGTTTTCTACAAAGCCCCTTATAAAGAATATCTCTTTGGATTTGAGACTTTAGTCTTTGCAACTTTGCAGATCTTCTTTATGCACCAAGAGCTTGTAACACTCCAAAGAGAAAGGAAAACTTGAAATCGCATCATATGACCCCTTTAAGAAAAAATTCGGAAAATATAATTCTATTTTTCTTAAATAATACATGCTCCCTATTTAAAGGCCCTACTGTTCTCATATAACTGTGATGTTCTACAAAACAACAAGCTTTAAAACACTTTTTTTTCTTACTGCTGAAAATTAAATCATTTACAGTGAAATCCGTTTTCTCTCCGGTGTCACCAGTGTAAGCTTCATGGTGGAATGACTTCTACATCATTCTCATCAACGTAGTCCATAGTTGCAACTAACATTTATTTTGACTTTATCTAGTGGTTATTTCAGGAAAAACATTAGGGTGGGGGAGGGGCTGGGGGGGTTTTCCCCCACTCTACCCTACATAACATGAGCCCAGTTAAAGTATTGAAAAATCAAGTTGGTGAGGTCATGGTGGCCAAAGTTTTAAGAGATGGGAATTTACTGATCATCTGCAATAATGAAGAACAGAGAGAAAGGGCCTGTAGGATGAAAGATGTAGGAAAACAGAAAGCACTAAGTGTTAGTCTTCTGTAGAAGAGAAACAAGTGGAATGGGGTGTGATTTGGGGAATACCTGTCGATGTTACTATGGATGAAATTAAGGCAAATCTGAAAGGAGGGAAACTGAATGATGCCCAAAGACTACATTCTACATAAGTATACTGTTGGAGTTTGAGGAAGATGCTCTTCCAAACAAAGCGACTTTAGGTTATATGACATACAGTGTACGGGAATATGTCCCTAAAACTATGAGATGCTTTAATTGGCAATGATTTGGACACACTGCTCAGAACATGTAAAGGAAAAAGAAGATGTGCTTGGTGTGGAAATGATCGTGATTATGATCATCAATGTAGGAAAGAGATGCAGCTAAAATGTTGTATGCTGTAAAGATGGTAAACAACAGAGGAATAAAAGAGACAGGAAATGCATATAACTTTCATTGTTTGGTGAAAATCTGTGTCTGTAAAGTAAATACACGCATCTTCCTGTTTCTTAATCCAAACTTATTTATTCAGGACAGGTTTCCAAAAGATACAACAGAAGCAAACAAAAGACATGGTAAAAAAAAAAAAAACGTGCTTCCACAGCTGATCACAAAGGAAGTTATGCCCCCTATAGGCTTAAATATATCTTCTAAACATCACCATCCTAGAGAAACCATTTTCAATTTTAAACACACAGCCCAGAAGCATAATATTGAAAACAAAAATGCTAAGGACTTTTACAAGGGTTAAGATATTTTGAAGACTGACAAGCTAACATCGCTGTTGAAGACCTGCTGCATACCTTCAATAAATTCTTCTCCCCACAAGAACTCTTGTCAAGCTTACTTATTTTATGTATTAGAGAAATGTAATACATTGGCGAGCCACCCAAACCACTGCTCAGCCAAATACAGCAAAATCTAACAAGGTATATATTGTAATATAGATATGGACCAAAAAAGGACAGTTTACCATTATCGACTACTGTAACCCTTGCAGAAGATTAGATATCAACTCATTAAATCAGATTCAAGGAGAAACTAGACATCACATTTTTGGTTTGGTGACCTAAATGCTCATAGTTCATTACAGGGAGGGGGGAAAACAGATGCAAATGGGCAAATAACAGAACAGTTATTTTCTCAATGATGGAAGAGGAGCAAGAATAGACAAACACACAGGTAAGAGCTCAGCACTTGATTTAACACTGGTAAAGAGGTGGCTGGGATTTGTGAGTGGGAGATATGGGAAGAATCAACAGTTGCTAGTGACCATTATCCAATATTCAGTAAACATGTATAAAGGGATGAGAGAGTTGAGGAAAGAGAGTCCAAATGTATTTTTAGTAAGGCAAAATGGGGTGAATTTGAATATTTATGCGAGATGGAAAGTAATAAAATAGATTTAAATCAAGATACAGAAAACGTTGATGACAAATTTAGAGAAGTTGTCTTAAATGCAGCAAATTGATCAATATCCAAGTGTAAAGGGGAAATGAATAGGGGAATGATAAGAAAAATGAGAGGAATAAGAAGAGATTGGCAATATCCAGTTTTAAAATCTGAGGAAAACATAGCGGTATCAAATGAAGAAAAAGTTTAAATATTAGCTATATGTTTGTAGAAATTCATAGTTCTAGTAATTTATCAGAGGAGGGAGGGGAGAGTTATTTCCAGGAGCACTACAGAGACAAGAATGTACAATGGATGCTATGGATGTGCCTTTTTTGCATTGCAAGAAATGAGGAGAGCAACAGACAAATCTAAACTAACCTCCCCAGGGAAAGATCAAATGTTAAAACATCTAGGAGTTTTAAGTCAAAGTAAAACTTTAGGTTTTTATAATAAAGTATGGAAGAAGGGAGAATTCCTACTAGTTGGAAAGATGCAGTTATCATTCCCATAATTAAACCAGGAAAGGATCCGACTAATCCAGCAAGCTACAGCTTAAATTTGAGCGTTATCTCATTGCGTCCTTGTGTGGGAATATACAGCACAGTCACATAGAATTTTCCCTTTTATGTTCAACAGAAGTCATACGGCTTTAGGGTGAGTAAATTACGACAGAATATTTGCTGTTTTAATACACTCCTACTCATTTTCACTAGATGATGCTATTAGACCATAAAACATTACTTGAGCTTTACCCTCCCAGGCTCTAAGAATGTGTAGATGTTTTATCACATGTATTTCACTCTCTACTCTGACTACAATACTATAAACCAACAGTTACATCAATGGATTATTTCTATTAACACTATTATTTGACTGTTATATGACATTATTGTCACGCTATAGATTAGCAGCCTAAAGGTGTGCTGATCCAAAGAACAGCATTCATTTGAAAGAAAAGAACAAAAGAAAGAAAGAAAGAGCTACTCATTGTACATAATAAAATAACACTTGCAGCTTTCAAAAACTATTTAATATTGATGTCATTTTAAGAAACACTACATGTACTGAACTACTGTAGCTCAAATGTAATTGTGTTTTGCAATTAGACAATTTTTAAAAAATGTGAATACTGTGTGTTTTAGACTTCGTATAAAGAACAAGATTAAAAAAGCAAGACATTTTTATGTAAACAAGCTAACAAAAGTTAAATGAAGAAATTAGACAATATACATAAATATTTTGTAAGCAGCCAAGTCTAGTACTTAAAGCTGCTGAGGGATGCTGGACTGCTTATAAATGGACGTGCATGCTTGGTTTAGCCTACTATTAACTGGAATGTCCACACAAGGTGTTAAAATGCTCACTGTTGTAGATTTATTTTATTGTGACTGGTCTTCATTTCCAAGTAGGCAAGAATCCAAACAAACAGTCAATAAATCCACCAGTCCTTTACCAATACAAACAACTTGCATAGCGTGGTACAACAGCCTAGCATAGTGGTCAAAAAACCTGTGTTACCTGAGGGAAGGTTCCCACCTATATTCTGTGAACAATTACCCAAGAGTGACCCCTACTGGACACCTTACATGACAATTTAAAGTACAGTGCATCCGGAAAGTATTCACAGCTCTTCACTTTTTCCACATTTTGTTTTGTTACAGCTTTATTCCAAAATGGATTAAATTCATTATTTTCCTCCCAATTCTACAAACAATACCCCATAATGACAACATGAAAGAAGTTTGTTTGAAATCTTTGCAAATTGATTAAAAAATAAAAAGCGAAAAAATCACATGTACATAAGTATACATAGCCTTTGCCATGACACTCAAAATTGAGCTCAGGTGCATCCTGTTTCCACTGATCATACTTGAGATGTTTCTACAACTTGATTGGAGTCCACCTGCGGTAAATTCAGTTGATTGGACATGATTTGGAAAGGCAAAGTTCCCACAGTTAACAGTGCATGTCAGAGCACAAACCATGCCATGAAGTCCAAGGAATTGTCTGTAGACCTCCGAGACAGGATTGTATTGAGGCACAGATCTGGGGAAGGGTACAGAAAAAATTCTGCAGCATTGAAGTTCATAATAGAACAGTGGCCTCCATCAGCCGTAAATGGAAGAAGTTTGGAACCACCAGGACTCTTTCTAGAGCGGGCCCGCACTCAGGCACCACTCATCACCTGGGGCCTCATTTATAACCGCTGAGTACGCACAAAAACAGCCCTGAAAGAGGCGTACGCCACTTCCTGCGTAAAAGGTGGGATTTATAAAAACAAACAGACAACCACCATTGAAATGTTTATATCCTATTAAAAAAACGAATTTAAGTAGAAAGATTATGTAATTGTAACTTTATTATTTTAAAACTTCATTAAGTGTAAT
>NW_015665048.1:107581-112335 GCF_001515625.1 Sinocyclocheilus rhinocerous
TCGTTATATACATTTACATTAAATATTCCACTCTCATATGGAGATAAGGACTGAAATTACGTAAATTCATTACGCAGAACTTAAACCAAAATTATATGAATTTAGACCTAATTTAGGCCTACTTGTAGTAAATGCGCTTGATCACTTTTCCTCTTTTATTGACAACGAGGAGTGCTATTGGTGCACAATAATTTATCTTTAAACTGAAGTGCAGATCTCATGTTATGAGAAAATATTTTTTAGGGAGAACAATGATCAATGATGCCCACTTACTTCAATATTATGGCCACTGCTGGATTTAGTGGTCAAACGGTCCATTATTCAGTTTTAATAGGTCCAATAATAATAGCTTACTGTACAACCGCAGCTGCACAGAGCTGTTGATGTCGTGTGAAGGCATCTCTACAACATTATGAAAAATACCGCTGTATTTGAAGGATACAACTTGAAGAAAACGGTAAGATTTATACGTTTCCTTTTTAAAGTACTTTGTTAGTGACGCGCCAAGTCAGACAATTGTACACTGCAATAAATAGGCCTATCTATTTCCACTCAAAATAGCTAAAAGATATTCACCTTATCAGCAAAACTGCATTAAATTTAGTTTGATTTGAGTTGTGAATGAGAAATCGAATCGTGAAATTTGTGTCAAAACCCAGCCCTAATATTTATAGTGAAACTAATACTTGCTTGTCTCTGTGATTTGATTATTGTGGTGTCATTACAGGTAACAGGAATAATTCAGAAAAAAGAAGGAAAGAAAAAGAGAAAATTAAGGGAGATGATCAGACAGACAGGATAGTGAGTAGACAGATTGATAGATAGAACACATGAATCTTCTGATTACATATTCATCATCTTAACTGTCATAATCTGCTAAAATTCCATTTAGTGTTGAATTTGTTTATTTTTAGAATGTATGAAGATCATTTCTATGACGTTTTCTTTTTAAGCACAATGTTATATCAATGTCATTCTGTTAACATGTCATATTTTACATAAAATGTCAATAAAAAGGGTAGAAACAGTGTTACAAAATAACAAGATACAAATAACATAAAACAATATTACTGTGTAGTTTCTTAACCAAGAAAATACTGAATTAATTTAGCTACAAAAGTCATGGCTGACATTTATTGTGACAGTTCACCATTGATTCTGTGTGAGGAGCTGGACTTTAACCATTTAATCCTTGTGTTTACCAGAAGTTAGTCACACAGAGCCAGACTGCTGCCTGCTGCCTGTGTTGTCTAAGGCAGAGACTAAACAGTAGTCAGATGTGAACTCTCTAAACTCCTGATACTGAGAATTTCATCTGTTCTGCAGTCACATAATTTCTAAAGATGCAGCCTGAATAGGAGGAAAAAACCATCACATTAATTTTCACTATCACAAGGATAATAATGAAAATAGTAACTTATAATATTCTAAATATCATATTAACAATATATCCAAATAGAAAGGTTAAAGACTTGGACATTTATTCAGGGTTCCTACACATTATCCATTTCAAAATTCCATACTTTTCCAGACTCAAATTTCCAAACCTCTCAGTAGATTTTCAGACCATATTTAACATAACATTTACATTTATCCATTTGGCAGATGCTTTTATCCAAGGCGACTTACAGTTGAGGATATAAATGGTTCATACAGCATTATTTTCAGCTTTATATTTGGTATATAGTACAGTCATCTGTAAATATTTGTATTTTTTCAGGGTTCTTTTCATTGATTTTCTCGAAGTGACAACATACAGAGTCCCTAAAATAAAATAAAAAATTATTTAATTAACCACTTACTGTGCGCCCGTTTTTGAGCATTTTCTGAAAAACGACATACCCAAATAAAAATGTCTGTAGCTCTTGAACCCTATGGTCTATATTTATAAATCTGGTATTGTTTGAAACTCTTCCGGCCCACCCGCATATTTCTTTTTTTATATAATATGCATTACAATTTCTAGTTTTATATAACCTATTTCCTTTGTGCATCACTGCCATCTTACTATGAATAAAACGAGAAAATGGATGAATAGAGATCTACTTGCTCAAAATTTCCTCTGTGGCGGTGGATAAACCATTACTCGAAATGGGCTGATGGCACTGTCACGAATCCTGTCCATGGACTTCCGTTCGATCGCCACCAGAGGTCACCCTTCCGTTACATTGACTCTCACACTACACAACCTAAAATAAAAAATAATCATAAAAAAAAAAACATAGGCCATTACATGCACACAAGAAACTTTTTTTTGCCCTCGAGAAACTCTTCACATGCGCATGGGAATTTATTGCATGCTTACGTATTACAATTTCTAGTTTTATATAACCGATTTCCTTTGTGCATCACTGCCATCTTACTATGAATAAAACGAGAAAATGGATGAATAGAGATCTACTTGCTCAAAATTTCCTCTGTGGCGGTGGATAAACCATTACTCGAAATGGGCTGATGGCACTGTCACGAATCCTGTCCATGGACTTCCGTTCGATCGCCACCAGAGGTCACCCTTCCGTTACATTGACTCTCACACTACACAATTAGGCTTTCGTTAGGGCAGTATGTCATATTTCAAGGCGTTAGGTCTCTTTAGCGCATAAAATGTGGCCAAAAATCCACACCGTGAAATGGACTGATGGCACAATAGGTGGCTCAGTGTGCATTGTCCAATATGCTATGTTTAATGGTTTCTCATGCACACATAAAAGTCTGTATGTTTTTTATTTTTGCAAAGGTCCTTGAGGCTATGTAATAGGGATGCAACAATACAGTCAGTCCATGGTTCAATACATACCTCGGTTTTTAATCACGGTTTTTGGTTCAGTTCGGTTCAGATGGCTAAATGTTTTTTTGCGATTTAAAATACGATAAAAAAACAAAACAACATGTGCCGCATTCGGTAATGCGATATATCAGGATAATAAATATGAAAGATATTGTTATCGTGGGCACTTCAAAATACCAAAATAATTATTTATTACAAATTATTCAGAATTTTGAATGCATTTTAAGAATACTTAAAGTCCGCGTGAACCGGAAGTTGCTGCCGACATTATTTCAGTGTAGTGATGTATTTCCAGCTGAAACGGAATATTGAATAGAGGGCATGGTTTTATTTTTGCGCTCCTACTCTCTGTCTCTCACTCATAGCAATCTAATGGTTAGAGGGGTGTGTTTAAGGATATTCTGCCCAAGCCGCCAAACTGACGTCATCAGAAAAGGAATGCCATTCCAGAGCGGAAGTAAATGTTCAGATTTTGATTAAAGATTACGAAGACAAACAATTTTTTTCAGCGGATTAACTTGCATGGATTAATTGTTTACATCAAGACTAGCAATGTGCGCTAGTAAAGTAAATAAAGTCAATTTTGATTTCATGCAGACTTTAAATACTTTTCCCATCAACTGGTCACAATGCACAACACCGCTGTATGCTGCTCAAAGCCACGTGCCGTATACCGTGATAAAAGCATTAGCAATTAATCGCAACATGAAAATTTGATACCGACATATCCCTACTGTACACTTAAGAACACTGGAGAAAAACATGGATTTTTATATGTCTACTTCAAATATCTTTTGAGAGAATTATTATTTTTCCTATTTTTACCCAAAATATGGATTGGCCATTACTGAGCGCTATAAACACTTGTAATGTCTGTTTCATTCATACTGGACGCCGGGGGGCGCCCTCGCACAGAAACTCCACATATGCATCACAGAGGTAACGGAACTCATGACGTTCCAGGAAATCCCTAATATGGGCAAAGGCATCCAGCTATCGCTGTAGCCGATTAAAAAGAGAATAGAAACGTTTTGAATGATGAAACATAAGGACAATAAACACTTGACTGCGACAATGTATAGTTTTTGTGTGTTCTTCAAGAATTATATTTATAATCCATTGCTAATCAGCATACCCTTTACTACAATATATATTTTCTGCCTCATTCTGTGATAGGAAGCCACATCAGATTACAAAAGAAAGTTATTTTAAACACTCTGCTGTTGTGGAGTAAAAACATGTTCTGTTTTGTTGGACAACAGGTTTAGAAACGCTTTTCATTACAAGTCATTACAAGGAGGATGTTCAGCGGGTGTTGCTTTTTCAAATGCTCGTCATAAGCGGAGAGGCGTTTCCTCATCTCAGCACGTAGTCATGTTTGACAATCACTAAAGAATCACTAAACAGCTGCCATGAAAACACACTTCTTGTTTGGTACATTTATTTTCATTTAATTCTTAATTTTCTATTATTAAAAAAAAAAAATTAGGGGCAAAAGTCTGGAAATGCAAATATTTTTCCATGCTCTGCTTTCTTTTTTCCATACTTTTCCAAACCGCGTAGGAACCCTGTTTATTGGACATTTATGTATCTGTGTGTGTAAGTGCATTGGTTTAATATCTGTCAGGTCTTGAGCTGGAGTATAATACTAATCATGCATCATGTAACATAATTAATATTCACCATGGACAACAAAAGTTAAGTGTGTGTGTCTGAGAGCTGTGTGCAAAGCTGTTTCCAGCTCAGTTAAATGACTCATGATGAACTGAACAGGGCTGCGTTTCTCGATAACGATTGATCTTAGCGCTTAAGAGCGTTTTCTACGAGTCAATTTACGATAGTTTGTTATTGTTTCACGTGCGTTTCCCAAAAATGCACTTAACACAATCGCACGTAGCCGTACTTTAAGTGCTACTTAGGAGTCGCTATCTGTTTGTCAAGTGCTGAAATGTCACCTTATAGAATG
>NW_015665048.1:113267-118393 GCF_001515625.1 Sinocyclocheilus rhinocerous
TATTATATTATATTATATTATATTATATTTATACGTATAATATTATATTTTACATAATTATATAGCCTATAATATACTTTATATAAAAATATATTATAGTATATAATATCTACATAGAGACGTTATTTCCGGGTCCAATACATTGGTTTTCGTGCACGTCAGTAAGTCATTGACAAATTTGAAGCATATTTACATTACTTCTTTTATTCTAATAATTATAATTATTAAATAATTCTGTTGATTATTTATTCTATCTTTTATTCTTCTATATTTTTTCTGCCCTTTTTAAATTATTTCATTTATTCATAAAAAAACGACTAATAAAGTGTATAATCAAATCCTTATATTATAATCACATTGCACTTGAATAAAGTTAAAGATGCAATCTGCCGATTGTCCTGCATATGATGCAATCTGCCGATTGTCCTGCATATGACTGCATATAAACCTGTCTTCTTACGATGCACTTTGATGATTTTCAAGTGCTACTTAAGTTACAATGCTTTTGGGAAACAGACCGTAATATTAAGATCAGTCGTACGATCGTTTTTACGAACTTCTTAGGCTTACGAAGCTTTTGGGAAACGCAGCCCAGAACATTTTTTGATCCTCAAAACTCACCTCAGTCCGTTAAGAGAACAAACAGATGTCCAAGTTCACTTTTAGACACTAAAAACAAAAATGTGCATTTATGTGTCAGTTCTTTTTAAAGATTTCATGCTTTTATTTTTATATTTTAGAGAATTTCTGTTTGCTTAACTAGCTTTATTAGTGATATAAACTGTTACATAGTTTAAACAAGAATCTTTTTGAAACATTATAAATTACTTACATTTTCTTTAAATGACACAAACATGGTTAATGACAAAACTCTTACTTTTGGGTGGTTAAATTTTCTTGCTGTCCTCTTTCAATGTTTTCAATCTTTCAAATGTCTGTGATCCACTGGCTTGTCCTTTTCTTTCATCTTTGCGTTGAGACACTTTAAAAAATGAAGATATGAACCAATAGTTTTGTGTGGTGAGTGCATAAAACCATTGACATTTCACAAACAATTTCAGACAAGAACAGAATTTATTTTAGATGTAAAATTATTTAATACATTAGAATACAGAAATAAGTTTTTTTCTTATAAAATTCTTGAATAAGAATTTTCTGCTAAAAAATTGTTAGTTAATTAGCTTTATTAGTGATATAAAGAGTTACAGAGTTTAAACAAATTGGTAGCTTCTTGAAACATATTTAAGCTGTAATACCATAATATATTATAATGATCTATAATATTGCTAAAGCAAAGTTACATTAAAGTTTTCTTTAAATGTCAGTTCTTACTGTTGGGTGGATCAATTTCCTTGCTGCCCCGTCTCACTCTCACAAATGTCTGTGATCCACTGGCTTGTGAATCTTCCTCTCTGGACTCAATCTCTCGTTCATCTTTGTGTTCAGGCACTTAAAAGATAAAAGATATGAACCATAGTTTTCTTTTCTGTGCTTGAGTCTTGCTGTAAATGTCAAAGGTTGTGTGTCCAGTCAAACTATACAAAATTTTGTCACAAATTAATTTGGCACTTGGTAGAAGACGGTCAACATGGTCA
This sequence comes from Sinocyclocheilus rhinocerous, assembly GCF_001515625.1. NCBI lineage: Eukaryota > Metazoa > Chordata > Actinopteri > Cypriniformes > Cyprinidae > Sinocyclocheilus > Sinocyclocheilus rhinocerous. The sequence goes on from NW_015665048.1 coordinate 114,863, forward strand.
AGTTGTGTGAGATGCCCTTATCCTCAAAAAACATCAACAAAACTAATGTGACCCAGACTAGGTACAAGTTCACAATGGTGATTAATTTGTTTTGTGTGATAAGTGCATAAAACCATTGAAATTCAAGAGGGATTTAGAGGTCCATGTTCACTATTTTAGACACTAAGAACAGAGTATTTTCTTTAGGTGCCATTTCTTTTAGATTTCTTTTAATTTATTTCAAACATTCAAATATAGAAATAGGCTTAGAGAATTTTCAGCTGAAATTGTTTAATTAGCATTATGATAAACAGTTGCACATTTTAAACAAACTGGTAGCTTTTTGAAACATATAATAATAATAATATATTACTTTAATGGTCTATAATATCACTAAAGAAAAGCTACTTACAATATAGTTTTCTTTAAATGTTAATTCTTACTGTTGGGTGGATCAATTTCCTTGCTGCTCCGTCTCACTCTCACAAATGTCTGTGATCCACTGGCTTGTGAATCTTCCTCTCTGGACTCAGTCTCTCCTTCATCTTTGTGTTCAGGCATTTAAAAAACATAAAAAATAGTAATTGCACAAATATTCAAAATAGTCTTACCCACTTACTTTGTATGTATGACATATTGCATATCACTGCACTTAAAACAGGACTGACAGTTCTTTCAGATATTCTTAAAGGGGTCATATGATGTGATTTCATTTTTTCCTTTCTCTTTGGAGTGTTACAAGCTCTTGGTGCATAAAGAAAGTCTGTAAAGTTGCAAAGACTAAAGTCTCAAATCCAAAGAGATATTCTTTATAAAAGTTCAGAGTCGCACATTCTGAGCTTGAGGGGCGGGATGTTCAGACGCACGCTAGAGGCGGTTTAGCGAATCACAACACACTGAGCCAGCTGACCAATCTCAGCCCATCGCGTATTTCTGAGGGAGGGGCTTCATAAAAACAGGAAATAATCGAGGCGTTTGTTAGAGAAGGGACAGAGAGGTGTGGAATAAAGGTAAATTATGTGAAAAATAATGCGGTTTTTAAAAAACGAAGCATGAACACATGTTAGACTGCACCCCATAAACACAATCAAGCCTAGAAAAAACCCAGTCAACCACCCCTTTAAATAGTGAGCAATCTATGTAGAAACCAGCTGCAAATTGAAACAGCTCACTGGATGACAGAGTTTCAGACTCAGCCCATAACAAACTGGCAGCGTGTTTTCCTTTCAGCTTTTCTGAGCTGGCAGACACACCAGAAACCTAACTAAATGCATAAAAAACTAAAAAAAGTGAAAATTTCATCCGATGTCCCCTTTAAATAGTATAACTGATTATGTTGAAACTCACTTACCTTCTGGTCTTTGTGCTGTCCTTGGCTGTCCTCTTGATAGCAGGGCTTGTTCAACTCCTGCTTCAGTCAGTTTCTGTTCTAGTGCTTTGCACTTCTGGCTCTCTTCTTGCAGCATTGCATCTTTTAGGTCAACTTCTGTTTTGAGGTCCCTAATTTTCTTCTGTAGATTTTGCACTGTCTTATTCATCTCTGTCAATTTTCTCTTGTATTCCATGTGAAGATGAGCCGAAACTTTTTTAAAGAACTCAAAATTATTTATAAAACATTTACTTTTTTTATTCTGTATCATTCTCTCCACTTTTACAAATAAATCTGCTACACTTTGGTTTGTGCCATTTAATATATGGTACCTCTTACCACATGCCTTAACACAATGATTAGCATTTGGCTGATTATGACGACATTCATTGATGAACAGCACCATACTGTAGTCTAAAGCCTCCTGACCAAACGCTTCTCTGATGGCATCTAAAAGGTAAAGCTCTTTATTACTTTTTTCATCAATGACTAAGAGAAAAGCATGTGGGCCAGGAAAGGCCAGTGATTCACAAAACTCCATTTCATTTTTCAATGATTTGACTGCATTTTTTAAAAACCAGAATGATTTCAAACGTTCCAACCAGTTAACTGGAGTTGTCACTACAGACACGTGATGATTGTGAACATGACCCTGTCTTAACTCGCATATTGCAGGACGGTACCTCGAACCTAACTGGCTTTCCCCTAATATGAATGCAGGAACTTTATTCATTAGATTATTATCACTTCCAAGCACTATAAATCTCATGTTTTCAACAGAGCCATTGGAATGTCCTGCTGCCTGTGTGAATGTTCCATCTGTTAATAAGGATAAAAATGAGTCAGCTCACAAATGGAAAAGCACACATAAAACTGAACATTGTAATCTTGGTGATAAATATAAATTAATACAGTCTTCCAGTTGTGCTAAAATACAACAGTTATGACACAAAACATCTATTCATCAAATCACTGCTTATTACACAGATCTCTGGAATACGTGATTTGGATTGAATACTGTGATTGAACAATTAAATATTTCTAATTAATGACTGCTGTCCTGAGCAATGCTGCATAACTGACGGTCCATTTGGGCAATTTATGTTTTCTGGATAACTAATTAGTTTGTGATCGGCTTCTTTTAAGTAATACCACAAATTATTATTATTCAATAAATACAGTGTGTGCATAATTATTAGGCACGTTGATATTCTGATCATCTTTTTTTCCAAGCACATTTGACCAATTCCAAACCACATCAGTCTTAATAACTACTATTAGTTTTGTATTTAATCATTTATAAGTGATATACAGTAGTCAACATTTGAAGTGGATCAAAAAAGTTCATCAAAGTTGTCCTAAGACAAGAACGGGTATTGTTTTGGTTTTAGGACAACTTTGATGAAAGGTTTTGATCCACTTCAAATGTTGACTACTTTATAATTGTCCATGAAGGCTGGAAGTGAAAAACTCCTTATATACAGGTGTGCAGAATTATTAGGCAGGTTTGCTTTTACAGATAAAATGAGCCAAAAAAGAGATTTAACTCAGACTGAAAAGTAAAAAATGATTAAATCCCCATGAGAAATATTCAAAACTAATGCAATACAGAAATTGCAAAGTTAAGACATAACCATTGGACAGCAAAATGCTCACTGGGTCAGAAAAAAACAGGTGAAGAAGAAAAGGCACATGTTAACTGCAAAAGAATTAAGAATTAATATGAAGAAATAGGTGTAAAACCGTCAGGAACCATTTAGTCCCCAGCGCCACCATTTTCCAGAACTGCAACCTTCCTGGAGTCTCCAGAATTACAAGGTGTCAGGTTCTCAGAGACTTTGCTTGGGTAAAAAATCCTAAAAATATATAATTTTTAGTCCATCTCCTATCCTGAAAAGTCTGTCTTGCAAGATTGACTATAAATGAGCTCCTTAAACTTACTGCCACAAGAGGATGTGGTGCTGATCCTTCAAGAGTCACTCACAACTTATCTGTCCATAATACAGATAAGACAGATACCATTATCAGTCTTAATGTATTTCACAACAATTCAGCATGCTATTCTTATTAAGTGAGGGTAATTTCTTTAGGATTTTTTACCCAAGCAAAGTCTCTGAGAACCTGACACCTTGTAATTCTGGAGACTCCAGGAAGGTTGCAGTTCTGGAAAATGGTGGTGCTGG
>NW_015665048.1:118409-141375 GCF_001515625.1 Sinocyclocheilus rhinocerous
TTGCACACCTGAATATAAGGCGTTTTTCACTTCCATCCTTCATAGACAATTATATATAATTTATAAATGATTAAATACAAAACGAATAGTAGTTATTAAGATTGATGTGGTTTGGAATTGGTAAAATGTGCTTGGAAAAAAATATGATCAGAATATCAACGTGCCTAATAATTATGCACACACTATAAATACATACATTGTATTTCACGAGTTGTTGAAGGGTTTTCCTGGTTGTCCCCCACTGTCAACAGCACTGTGTTTGCTGTATGTTCAAAATCTGCATCATCATTTTCTCCTGTGAGTGAACATGCTTGAAGTTAAGACACATTCATGTTGGCCTGCTATTTCAAAAGTTTAGAATTTAAAGAAGTTATTCTTGATGTACTGCCAGTGTGCTTAAAAGAGCTGAGGATGCTTCAAACATGTGATTTGGTACATCAAAACAAGATAGATAAATTAAAACAATATTTTAATGATTTGACCATATATAGGGATGAATCTAATATTCATAATATGACTGCTTATTCTATGTCTGAAGTGTCTTATCTACAGGGTTGTGAAGTACTACAGTAATGAAGTAATAATAGCCTACTGCATTTTTTGGAATTTTGTACTGAAGTACTGCTGAGACTTTTTACATTTACAAAGTCATGCAGGACACTATGACTTTTGAAAAGTTACTTTAATATGAAAAACTCCTGGATTCTTGATCGCATCTATCAATTTCTAAATATGAGAAAGCTCACTTTAAAATTGAATTGACTTGCAATTTAATAATCTTTTGACTCAGTACATTATAACTAGAATTTATCAGTACTTTTTACAGCCTGATTGAGAACGTTAAAGATTTGGAATGCATATTTCTTGTTTGAAATTATTATCGGTCAATACTACTCTAAAATGCTACTTGGAAACAAATTAAGTTCTTAAACCAACTCTCAAAATGAACCTCCAAATTAGGCAACTTACCATCATCGTTCAAGAGAGGACCTGTAATAAGAAAAGGAGACAGTGTGACAACAGCCTGATTTGTACATTTAACCCTAAACTTCATACAATGATTTATCTCCGTAAATGTTTCACATTGTCATTTAACATTCCAGGAATTCCTCAATTAAGTTTTTATCATGTGTAGGCTACACATTTTCACATTCAGTTAGCTGTCTTATTTTTTTCCCAACCTTTTATGAAAAGAATTTATGAAATTATATATATATATATATATATTAAATTACACATTGTTCTTACAAATATTTCTTATTGGTATCTCCTTCTTTATGCATGTGAATGTTTATGTACTGTACATGCATGTCTTTCTTACAGCACTTTGTAAACACTAAAAAGGTTCTGTAAATAAATACATTACGTACATGCATACATACATAAGTTATGGTTAAGTAACGTTATTAATGTTTGCCATAATTATTTGAAGGAGAACTTACGCATTTCAGTCTCGTCACTGCGACCTGTCAAATACAAATAATCAAGTTTTGTTATTTAATATCATACTTGCATTAGTCGTTATATAGGCCATAATTACCAGATTATTATGCCTGACAAACGTTAATTCACTAGTGGAATTTACTGCAGGACACATTTACTTTCTCAAAGCAAGATCAAAAGTGAGAGTAAATCGTGTAGAAAGTAGAATTTACTGACCTCTACTTCTCCTCGCCATACTGCAGAGAATGAATAAAACATGCAATGAAGCAACAAAATATCAACTGTTTGAAAAACTCAAAATAAACCTATTTTGGGCCCAGGACGAACTTCCGCAAACAAGCCTGTTTCGAAAGTGAAAGAAACGAAACCCTGCTCGTGGCGTGCCTGTGCTGTCGCTAGTGATGTGACATGTGAACCGAGGCATCGGAGCTTGTGTGGAGAAAAAATGGGCGTGCTAGATGAGGCCTCGATTCGAAGCTTGTGTAGAAATCACGTGACCAATGACAAGCTTCACTTTCTGTCCAGTCACGTGCGCGATTTACTTTGCATGTCGGAATGTTCGATCCCCCAGATCTTACTTTACGAATATGTTTTAATTCGGACTTATTCAGTTACATTTTAGATACCCAGTCATACAAGTAATATGAAGAATACAAATGATTTCAGAAAAATGTAATATTTGTCATATGCAATTCATGTGTACGTTATTCTATTACATCATATTGATATTTGTGCTGGTATTAAATTGCACAGTTTAATGGGTAAATGAATTTATCAGAGACAGAAATTCAACAAACACACACACACTATAGGCTTTTATTTGTGCACGTAACTTGAATCGATCTGTGGAATATGTGGTAGATGCCTCGTCCTGCGGAGCGTCTTTCTCCCAAGTAGGATTTGAATCATCTTTTCATTATAATGATTGTTCATATAAGACATGCAGTGTGTGAAAACTACATATAAATATATTATGCCTGTTTAGCATTAGTAGGTAAACAGTCATTTACATATCCCTGGGTTGTAAATATTCATTGAAATGTTTGTTTACAAGTCATTATGTTGTCCATAGTTAACACCTGCAGGCGTTTTTAACATTCAGCCTCTCTCACTTTGAAGACATTCTGAAGAGTCTGTTAAATATTAAGTAAAACTTAAGCCTTAGAAAGCTGACTAATCATCAAACTGCCTTTTGTCCATTCAGAGAGAGAGGTATGTGTTCACTTCCACACTATGGAGCAAACAAATAAAAAACTACTTTAGTCGTTATATTTTACTGTGGTCGAAAAACAACAACAAACTTGATTTTAAGAGGATAGGTGATAGTAACTGAATGTGATTCAAAGTAGCTGTTGGTACCCAGAGATGGTAAAGGATTAAATCTCCAATCATTAGAGATAAGCAGACCAGCACCACCTCTTCCAGTCAGACGGGGAGTGTGGAAAATGAAATGATTGGAGAGTGCTGCAGGTGAAGCATTGTCCTCTGGTTTGATCCAGGTCTCTGTCAGGGCCATGAGGTTTAGCCTTGAATGACTAGTAATAAATGTAATGAAATCTGCTTTGTTTACAACAGACTGGCAATTCCAGACACCAATAGAAAAAGAAAGTAGTGTATTAGTGGACATAGGCAAAATGCGCAGGTTGTTAGGATTGCACTGCCTACAGTGTGTGATGCATGGTTTGCGAGTGGTAGAAATAGTAGGGATTTAAAAACACAAAGTAAAGACTGGTCATAAAAACTGTAACAGAAGCTAAATGAGTTGTAGGAAAGAGGATGAATAAGAAACAATACTCAAGTCACTTGCCAGTGTCCTTGCTCGGTGGAATCACACAGGTAGAGTCGCTGGTCTTTACACTCTTCAGTTTTCACACGAGGAGGGCTGCTGCAACCACTGCCGTGGTACTATACTAACCTTTTTTTATACCCGTCTGATAAATTGTAATTGAATTCAGCAAGACACACAGTACACAACAAAGGGCCAAGCAAGTGCACAAAACTGACAAGTCACGTGATGTAGCACAGGACCAAACACTTTTGTTCCATACAATTAAAAACAAAGCCATAAAATAAAATAATTTTAAAAACGGCATATATAATCATTTAAATAATGTACCAAGACACCTCACAGGGACAAGAACATTTGCATTTAGTTATTTTGCAGACGCTTTTATCCAAAGCGACTTACAACTGGGGAATACATAAAGCGATTCTTCTTAAAGAGGCAGACAGACACAGGAAGTGCCCGTAATACCAAGTTTTAGGCATTGTTCAAATAAGTACAAGCTAGAAAGGGAAGGAATCGTCTGCATTTGTGATCGGAGAAATGAGAAACTACAAACGCTACTCTATACTACTGAGAGTATGACTCACAGAAATAGATATTTTAAAGTATGGTAAAAAGAGAAAACCATTATTTAAATTTTTTTTTCTAAGTTTCACAATATTGTAGTTCTTTCTGTATTTATGATCAAATAAATGCAGACTTGATGATCATAAGCGACTTCTTTCAAAAACATTAAACGTGTCTAAAGTGATACTACTATACAAGTAAAAATATACAAATTTTAAAATGAAATGTTGTATAAATAAAAAGGTTAGGAATAATATATTGTTTCAAGTGCTTTTTATTGGGGGTGGGGGAGGTTATTTTGTATTCATAGCTTGTTATATTTACTTACATCAGGCTACTCTTTAATGTTAATGTATTGTTATTGTTGGCAGGGATGACTATGGGGACAGTATGTGGAAATCAGCATGGACCCATTTTAACTACTCCAAAATTGTATTTATTCCAGAGGGGTGGAAAAAATGCTTTAATATAAAGCACTGTCAACAAAACTAATGATTTCATAAAAATATAAAGAAAGAAACTGAAAATTCTGAAGATAATACCTAATATATGAAAATGCATATTAAAATAAACAATACATGAGGCTAATAGCAAAAACAAATTATAAAAAAAAACGGTATAAATATACGTAATTCACTATATGAGCACAGAAAAATGAGCTTGGCACTAGTTTATAGGCACAATTCATACAAACCTGCTCTGTATAAACTGGAATGCCATATCGTACATTTCAATGCTCTTTGCATTAAGCTATCATGTGACTTCAGAAAACTTAAAATATAGGCTAGTAAGGATTACTTTTATGATCCTTCATGGTGTCTTTCTCAGAGGTTGACAGATGGTTGCCATGAACTGTCACTGTCTGCAAGAAAGCAGCAGAGTAAGTTTGTTTGTGTTCCAAGCACAAGTCACACAGGTTTGGAGGACGAGTTAATGACAGAATTTTACTCATTTTTAATATCCCTTTAAGAGGAAACCTATAAAATCCTTAAACTCACCTCAGGGCAGTCTCAATCTATGGCCTGTGCTCACATTAAGACACTAAAAAAAGGAACAAATACTTTTGGATATTTTTTTATTATTATTTTTTTTAAGCATTTAGCTTTCAGAGAACGGCTGATTTTAATTGTAACAGTTTTTCAAATAGAGCTCTCACTATAAGGTGGCTCAAATTCCTTGCCGTTTCGTCTCACAGATTTCTGCGATTCACTGGCTTGTGAATAATCTCTGCTCTCCAGCTCTCCTTCACGATCAGGGGGCAGTGTTAAAGGATGATCTTTCAGTAGCCTATACAAACCTCCAATACTTGACTCATTTAATTAATAATAATGACTGAACAGATAACGGATAGTGAAAATCTCACCTAAAGCATTTAGGGTAGGGGATCTTTTTTTAGAGAAAGATTGATTGAATATAATAGTACCAAAATAGTGAATCATCTCTGTTGTTCAGCTCTTCTTCATTTTCATCTAGAGGCCTGCCCTTAGACACTATAATACACTTTTTTTTTATATAGAACACTGTCTGCGTACTCAAACCTCTAATGCTAATACCTGAATTGAATTGGCTGTAATGTATATTGAAAGTCACTGGCAGATAACAGTACAGATAACAGATGTTGAAAATACTCACCAGCAGACGGAGTAGCTGCTGTGGTCTGATAATGCTCAATGATTCGGATATCTCTCCGTGTCATTTCTCTCTCTGATCTCCAGCCGCTTCTGTCTTTCATCCAGTTCCTTGACTCTTCTATCCAGTTCTCTCTCTTTCTCACGCAGCTCTTTTTCTTTGACTTGTCTGGATCATATTGCATTCTAATTTTAATTTTGAAAGTAGAAATGCTTCTTTAACGTTTGCTTCAGTCAGATTACTTTGTAGTTCCTTCTTTAGATTTTCAGCACTTTCTTTATGTTCTGCCTATTCTCTTCTTAGTTTATTCTTCTTTTCCTCATACTCTGTTTGAAAATAATTTTCAGCTTTTCTGAAACACTCTAAATGATTTGTGAAAAAACGGCTGCTTTTCCACTGTGCCATTTGTCTCTGTTTTGTTAAATAACTGATGAACACTTTGGTCAGTGTTCTGTAAAATGTGGTATCTGCCTCCACACATCTTCAAACGGTAGTTATGTTTTGGATCATTGTGCTTAGCCTCATCTATAAATAATACCATGCAAGAGTCCAAGACCTCCTCCCCGAACACATCACTAAGAGCATGTAAAAGGTAATTCTCTCTACCAGAGTTTTTCCACATCTCTGTGTACTAACAGAAAGGCATGAGGCCCAGGAAACAACAGTGATTCAAAGTAGTCATTTTTCAGAGATTTGACACCATTTTTGAAAAAGAAGTATGATTTCAAGTGTTCCAGCCAATGGAATGGAGTTTTAATATTCCTGGGCTTCAATTCTCCAAATTGAAATGCATCCCTGTTCTCTCTTTCTCCCAGGATTGTGCCACATGCTTAATCCATGAGTGCATCCTCACCTCCAAGTAACATACATCTCTAATTTTCATTGGAGGCTGTGGAACATCCAGCTTCATCTGTCACTGTTCCATCTGTTAAAAAGAGTATAAAAACAAACAGACAAAAAAAAAACTGTATGAAAAATAGAAATTAATGCTTTTATTTGAGGTGTATGTGGCTTTTATACTGGAGCATTTGGTGTAGACCAGAGTCTTGTCTGCGCAGCATTTGAATTATGTATGAGTCATAACGAATTTTATTATTTTATGTACTAAAATTACACTTACATTTGATGGAATGGAATTCCATTATTCGCTATTGTGTGTTTTATGTAAAGTCTTTTCTCTTCACTAACTTCACATTTGCTACTTTGTCAGATTGTGCACAAACAAATATTTTGGAATGCATGTTATCTTGTTTTGAAAGAGTCAATACTCTAAAATGCTAATTGTAAACAAATACATTTCTTAAACCAACTCTCAAAATGTACCTCCACATTAAAGGGGTCATATGATGCTATTTTAAAGATCATTATTAGGGAGGGGTGTGGGGTTTTGAAAGTGAAAGTCAACAGACTGTTTTTAACCGGTTTTCTTAATCTTTAAGAATCTATTATTAAAACACTACATGAAGAAAAACAACTTGATGATCTTCTTAATCTTTCATAATAAAAAATAATAAAAGAACAAATTGCTCAATGTGCAAAATAGCTACGCATTTTATTTATTTATCTTTATTGAATGATTTAACATTTTACAGTAGTTTCCAGGTGGTGAAGACAAGAAAAAAGATGCAAAATTACAATGAAATAAATTAAAACAACAAAGAACTAAAAAAAAAAGCTAAATATAGAAACGCTTGCATACATTAATACACTTTACAGTTTTGTTGTTTATGAAATGAGGAGCACGGAGCGAGGAGACCCATTCAAACATACAGTATTTTAATAATATCCAAGGGAACAGGAAAACACACGTAGCAAAGGTTGACATGAACAATTCCAGACAAGGAAGAACAGAACGGGCTCGAACTCAAATAGGGCAGATAACGAGGGGCAGACAGGTGAGGAGGATAACTAATAACAAGGAACAGGTGACTAGTACTAATAATGAGAACAGGAACCAAACCGTGACATTGCTGAACTTCTGATTTTAGAATGTGTTGTTTCCAAAATAGCTACGTTTTTTAATTAAACACATGCTTAGGAAGAACAAATGTTGAAAAACATACACCAAGGAAAAAAGCCAGGGGTTCAAGGATGGCCAAACATAGCAATTATTTCAAGTGAGAGAGAGAAAAAGAAACATAAAAAAAAGTAAATAAATAAAAAATGAATAAAATAAATGAGCAGATCACATAACAATAAACACAATCTTTCCTACAAAACAATTTAATTATTAAATAAAAATTATACAAAAACACCAAAAAGTGAGCATACATTCAACATTTTAGTTGCCTTTTTGTTACTGCAGGTAAAATATTTATCGTAGATGTTAATATCTTCTTGAAAGTGGGGGGTAACTTTCATAAACCAAAGAATTTATATTCTACTCTTTGCATAAACTTAAAATAGCTGCGTCGTTATTTTACGTGATCTTGCTCATGACGTCGCGTTAGTGGGCGGTGCTTACGCGCTCTGGGCGTGTCTTGCGCAAGCCCGTTGAGGACGGGTTATGTCAATTACAGTCACCGAGGAGATCAGATAAGGGTATGTTATAATATTACCGAAATTACCACTTAAATCTTTAACTTCATTCTTAAATCTCTCACTTCACTCGCTATAAAGAGTTATCTTGACATTTTTAGGTATTATTATTGAATATGAGGCTCAATGACACAGCTGTGACTCCTTTAGCCTATGCTAAATTAGCTTAGCATGCTGTCAGCTCATCCCTTTTTGACTAACTTATAGCTTTTCGTTTTCTTTAATATGTGTTACAAAGGTAATATGATAATGTTGGTATGTTGATAGTCTCACCGATCACTATTATAGCTCAAATGATTATAAATGTGATCATGCTAATGCTAGTGAACCAGCCTCAGTTTGTCATCGCTCTTGTTAAAAAATAGTTTATTATTATTTGTATTATTAATGACAACTTTCGCTACTTTACTGATAGATGTGATTTATGAACGGATAAAGTTTAGTAAAGTACTAAAAAGTAATATTTTTTAAAGATATGACATTAACTGTTTAAATCCATTAAAATTAGCTAATGAAAAAGTTAACGAAAAGCTTAAAATAATTACTAACTGAAACAATAATATGAGAAAAGAGCAAAGAAAAGCACGTGAAAAGTAAAAAAAAAAAAGTTTATCATTGATTGACTGAATAATATTGACTGTTTTAATAATATTCTAAAGTATCTATCACTGTTTTTATTAAAATTGTCACACATTTTTGAGGATTTTGTTGGTTTCCACATGATGAGATTTGGGAAAGAGGAGTAAAATTGCTAAATTTAATTAAACTTTAATCTAAAACGCTTGTCAGTAACGTGGATGAGCTGCTGAGCTCAGTTTTGATCAGTTTGTGTGTTTTGTTGACAGGTGTCCCGCTGAAGCTGTGATGATGCTGTCACGTCTCTTCCGGCTCCATGGCCTGTTCGTCGCCTCTCATCCGTGGGAGGTCATCTTGGGAACGGTTGCTGTGACCATGTGTCTGATGTCCATGAATGCTTTCGCTACCAATGACCAGATCTGTGGCTGGAAGCATCAGTGTCCCAAAGTACAAGAGGTACACAGATCACATTTCAAATTATAAAATCATTAAAATGTTTTGTAGGACTCTCTTTATATATTTACACACAAGGTTATGGCTCGGTTCCTGTTTGGTGACTGTTTTATTACCTACTGAAGTCTAGCTCAGGTTGCAATGTTTGCTGTAAACTGTATACGTAGTTGTGAAGTATGATCTTTACTGAAACATGAAATTTTTATATATTATAGCATTTTTATATTGCGTATATTTTATATTACATAAAAACAAATATTAACATGTGATTTTTTTTTGTTTTTTTTTTGCACATTTTTAGAAAATTCTAAGCGGCGACATGAACATTTTAACCATTACGAGATGTGTAGCCATAATTTACATCTACTTCCAGTTCAAAAACCTCCGTCAGCTCGGCTCCAAATACATTCTGGGTGAGTTTCTTTCTCTGAAACTTATTTACTTTTGTAATGTGACATATTTCTAAGTGAAATAGCATATTTAAAGAGGAAAAAATGTTTAAGACAATTGACATTTTAGAACTTGATTAAATGGTGAAATTTGTTTCTACAAATGGTTGAAAAATACAGTACTTGATGAAATATTATGAAGACCAACATGTTTTTCTTTAGAATAAACATGCATTGATTAATTATTCACAGTTAAGGATAAGGAACATGAATTTCGATGTTGTGTTGAATTTATCAACTCATCTTAACCATTCATATTATAAAAAGTACTGTATTTTATTGTAATGTTGTGTGTGTGTTTTGTGTCCAGGTATCGCTGGTCTGTTCACCATCTTCTCCAGCTTTGTGTTCAGTACCGTGGTCGTTCAGTTTCTGGGCAAAGAGCTCACAGGACTGAAGTATGAATCTCATCTGTCTCTCATATCCATGTCCTCTGTGTCATGAGTTTGTCTCTAAACGGTCTCGTCATGTTCCTGCAGTGAGGCTCTGCCATTCTTCCTGTTGCTGATTGATCTGTCTAAAGCCTGCACACTGGCCAAGTTTGCTCTCAGCTCAAACTCACAGGTACAAAAATATGATTTTGCTGCAATAAATATAAAACAGCAATGAATATTGCATTTTGTTTTTCATGTTTTTTTGTTTTACTTGAGCATGTAGACGAGTCCCAAATTACTTTCTGAGTGTTATATATTTTTTTATATATAAAATTTTTTGTATTTTTAGTCAGTTTAAATGATTTCTGTGAATCAGTTCAAGTGGTCCATTTTAAATAAGTAGTTTCGATATAGATTATGCAAATTATTGGTGTGTTGGCATCATCACTGAAGTGAACATTATAGAAAATGAACAAAAAAATGCACATAAAAAAAGGATTCAAGTGGATATTGCTGTTTGTTACTATTTGTTATAATCAGGATAATTATAGTTTACTAAAACAAAAACCATTAAATAAATATATAAACAAAAAAATCTTATTTCTTAACTTCATTTAGCTTGACTTTATGTACTAAAATAATATTAATAATGTTTTTAATATATGGACATATTTTTTAAAAAACTAATAAAAATGACAAAAACACAACAAAATTACTATAAAATTAAAATAAAAAAGGAATGTAAAAATGAAAACTAATTCATATAAATGTAACATAAATGCACAGGAGGAGGTCAGAGAGAATATCGCTAAAGGCATGGCCATCCTGGGTCCCACATTCACCCTGGACGCAGTGGTGGAGTGTCTGGTCATCGGTGTGGGAACAATGTCTGGTAAGTTAAAGCTGCATGTCTCATTGAGTCTCTTTTGCATTCTCTCTTTAATTTCAAATTTTTTTCTAAATAATTTGACAAATAAAAAAGTTGGGCTACCATGGGCATATAAACCTGGATGATTTAGTGATTTGATTGCATGGTGTGGAAAAGTCATGGAAAATGGTATAGTCTTGTAAGTAATGTAAATATTTTTAAAATTTACAAAAATATTTATTTTCAGTCTATAATATAACTTCTAAAAATCCTTATTCAGTAATTAATAATGACTGGAAAAGTCATTGGTTAAAAGTCACTGGAACCCTTAAAAATGTGATCCTAATCTGGCTTCAAACTTTCAAGTTATGCATCTTTCACTGTAACTACTTCCTGTCTGATTGCAGGTGTGCGTCAGCTGGAGATCATGTGCTGTTTCGGCTGCATGTCGGTTCTGGCCAATTACTTTGTGTTCATGACCTTCTTCCCTGCCTGTGTGTCGCTGGTGTTAGAGGTCAGTGTGTTTGTTTGTAGCGCTTGTAAGATGTTCTGTATAACATAAACTCAGATGTGAGTGAGCGTTGACCCCAGTCACTCCCCCCTGTCTTGTCCAGCTGTCCCGTGAGAGTCGCGAGGGCCGGCCCATCTGGCAGCTCAACCATTTCGCTCGTGTTCTGGAGGAAGAAGAGGGAAACAAACCAAACCCCGTCACTCAGAAAGTCAAAATGATCATGGTGAGTTCAGGAAACATCAGGCTTACAATAATGTAATACACTACCGTTCAAACATTTGGGGTCCGTACATTTTTTAATTAATACTTCTATTCATCAAGGACACATTAAAGGGTTAGTTCACCCAAAAATGAAAATTCTGTCATTAAGGTGCGGCTGACACAGAACAACATAGGCTGTTTACGTTCAGTGGATACTCTCCAAAATGGCACCAGGGTGACGCAGAGGAGACGAATAGTTGAATAAAGTCGCTGTTATTTTTTTTCTTTTGTGCACAAAAAGTATTCTCGTAGCTTCGTAATATTGCGGTTGAACCTCTGATGTCACATGGATTATTTTACATCTCCTTGCAACGTTTCTGAACCTTGTTCGAATGATAGAATTTTCATTTTTGGGTGAACTATCCCTTTAAATGAATCAAAAGTGACAAAGACATTTATAATGTTAAAAAAATCAGTTTAAAATAAATTGTTCTTTTGAAATTTCTATTCATCAAAGAATCCTGAAAAATAAATGTATCACAGTTTCCACAAAAATGTTCAGCAGCACAACTGTTTTCAACATGAATAAAAATCTGAAATGTTTCTCAAGCAGCAAATCAAAATATTAGAATGATTTCTGAAGATCATGTGACACTGAAGACTGAGTAATGATGCTGAAAATTCAGCTTTGATCACAGCAATAAATTACATTTTAACCTATATTCACATAAAAATTTATTTTAAATGGCAAAAAAAAAATCACAATATGACTGTTTTTACTATATTTTTAATTAAATAAATGCAGCCTTACTGATGTCTATTTGACTGTTCTGGTTTTTGTTTGCTTCAGTCTTTGGGTCTGGCGCTGGTTCACGCTCGCAGTCGACTCGTGACTGAATCTCCGACACACAACATGAGCAGTTCAGACGTGGTTCTGCCTGCACCGAACATGGAGTCCGACAGAACCATGTCCAGGTACGAGCTGAGAAACATGACACGGTTGAGAATGAAAACTCCTCTATTCAATCATTAATAATAATCTCCTTCTTTCTCTCAGTGTGGATCTGGAGCAGGTCATCACGCTCTCTCTCGCTCTGTTACTGGCGGCCAAGTACGTGTTTTTCGAGCAGGCCGAAACAGAATCCTCTCTGTCTATTAAATCCCATGTGGCCACACCCAACTGCTTCCTGACCAATAGGAGAGGAGGAGAGGAGTGCTGTCAGAGGGATTTGGCCCCGCCCAAAGCCCTGATGGGGGTCCCTACGAATAAAACTGATCAAGAGCCGCTTGATCTATCAGACGGAAACAGTGAGGAGGAAAAAAACGATGAGCTCCAGTCTCACCAGCGCCGCCCTGTGGACGAATGTCTGATGATTCTTAAAGACCCCAAAGTAATTCGTCAGTCAGTCACATGCATGTTAACTGATCTTAAAACTTCATGTGCTTTGTTAGCTCTTTCTTCACTTGTTCATTTTATATGATTTATTCATTGTTTTGTTTTCTCGTGTTTATTAATGGATTTGTTTTTCCTTTTTTTAAATTTTTTATTCCTTACATTTGTTAATTTATTGTTTTTTTAATCTTTTCTTTGTTTTAATGATTTATTCTTTTTTTTTTTTGTATTTTCTTTTGGACATTCATTCTCTAACTTTGTTTCATTTGTTCATTCTTTGATCTTTTGTTCACTATTTCTGTCACTTGTTCTCCTGTTCTTTCTTTCTTTTGTTCATTTGTTCTTGTTTCTGATATTTTTTTAATTTGTTTGTTTGTTTGTTGTTCCATTCATTCTTTTTTTTAGTTATTCCTTTCCATCTATTTGTTCATGTATTGATTTATTCAGTTTTTTTGCACATTAATTCTTTTTCATGTTTTTTTTGTTTCTTATATCTGCTTTTGTCTGTTGTTTGTTTACTTTTTTTTCTTCTTTTGTTAATTCGTTCTTTGTTTTGATTTGTTTATTAATTTGTTTTATTCATTTTTTTTTTTGGTTTCTGATGTTTGTTAATTTGTATTTTTGTATTTGTTTATTTGTTCTTCCATTTGTTCTTTTTGTTTCTTTTCTTCCATTTTCTTTCTTTATATAATTTATTCATTTTGTTTCTTTTTTGTGTCTTGTGATTGTTAAAGACCCTGAAGTTATTAGTCAATAATTAACCAAACTTCATGTGATTTACATGATCTTTTTGTCTTTTTTCAGAGAGGGGCTCGTTGCCTGACTAACGCTGAGGTGATGGCATTAGTGGAGTGCAGGGGCATTCTGGGATACCGTCTGGAAGCAGTGATGGAGAGTCCAGAGAGAGGTGTGGCCATACGCAGAGAAATGCTGTCCGCCAAACTCCCGGACGCGTCTGCGCTGGAGAACTTGCCCTACAGACACTACGATTACTCGAAGGTGCTGCTCCGGAGATCCAGGGTCACATGTGTGATGACGTCACAGCTGAATGGATGTTTAATGTTGTTTCCTCGTTCTCAGGTGATTGGCACCAACTGTGAGAATGTGATTGGCTATGTACCTGTGCCAGTGGGCGTGGCTGGACCACTCCTATTGGACCGGAAAGAATTCCACGTCCCCATGGCAACGACAGAAGGCTGTTTAGTGGCCAGCACTAACCGAGGATGCAGAGCCGTTACAGTGAGTCATGTGGTTATTTTATTTTAATAAAGTAAATATATAATGAGTAAAAAGAGAAAAAACCCAAAAGAAATAAATGAATGACATTCTACTACTATTCCATTTCTATTTCTGTTCTTTCTTTTGCTCGTTCATTTGTTCTTTCCTTGGCTGATTAATTGATTCTTTTGTTAATTTGTTTTGATTTATGTTTATTAATTTGTTTGCTTGTTCAGGCATTCTTCATTTTGGTTTCTGGTGTATATTCATTTGTTTGTTTGTTCTTTCATTTGTTGCTTTGTTGTTTCTTTTCTTTGATATTTTCATTTATTTGTTGTTTATCCTCTTCTTTCTTTTGTTGATCTTTTTCATTTTTAATTACTTTTGCACATTCGTTCTTTTTTTTTTTTTTTTCTTTTTTTTTCTTTTATTTTTTTTTTTTTTTTTTTTTTTTTCATTCTTTTACTTTCATTTTTTTTTTTGATTTATTTTTGTTCACTATTTCTGTTTTTTTGTTCTTGTTTTTTCCTTGTTTATTTTTTCTTTGTTTTGATTTCTGTTGTTTATTAATTTGTTTGTGATCATTCTTTTTTTATATTTATGTGTATCTGTTCTTCCATTTGTTCTTTCTTTCACTTTAATTTCAGTTTCTTACTTTCATTTGTTCATTTATTGATTATTTTTTCCCTTTG
Source organism: Sinocyclocheilus rhinocerous (assembly GCF_001515625.1). Classification (NCBI taxonomy): domain Eukaryota; kingdom Metazoa; phylum Chordata; class Actinopteri; order Cypriniformes; family Cyprinidae; genus Sinocyclocheilus; species Sinocyclocheilus rhinocerous. The sequence continues at coordinate 133,108 of NW_015665048.1, forward strand.
TTGATTTATTCATTTTATTTTGCACATCGTTTTTTTTTCTTTTGATTTGTTCTTTGTTTGATCTTCTGTTCATTCTGTTTCAAGTTTTACTTCCTTTTTTGTTGATTCATTCTTCTGTTCTTCCATTTTTTGATGTTTATTCTTTTGTTTTTTCCGTTAGTTGATTTTTTTTCATTGTCTTTCTGCTTATTTTTAAAAATTAACATTTTTAGAATTCTTTCATTGTTGTGTTCCTGTGTTCTTTGTTTTGTTGACATATCCATTGTATTTATTTTATTTTGCACAATCATTGATTGGGTTTCTTTCTCTCTGCTGTTAAGTGTCTCCTCACTAAACGCTGTTTCTCTGGTGTGTCTGTAGTTGTCGGGTGGCGTGAGCAGTCGTGTTCTGGCGGATGGAATGACTCGAGGGCCGGTGGTTCAGATGCCGTCGGCGTGTCGAGCGGCGGAGGTCAAGGGCTGGCTGGAGAGTCCAGAAGGGTTCAGTGCCATCAAACAGGCCTTCGATCACACCAGCAGGTCAGAGGGCAAAGGTCACCTACAGAAGAAATCTAATATAGCGCTGCTGTGGGATAGTTTCCAGTGCTCAGGATAACTTCAGCTCTGACATAGCTCTGTGTGTTTCTCAGGTTTGCTCGTCTGGACCGGGTGCAGGCCAGTTTGGCCGGGAGGAACCTGTACATCCGCTTCCAGTCTCAGACCGGAGACGCCATGGGCATGAACATGCTGTCAAAGGTGTGTGTGATGAACCAGAGCTCGAGCGTCTCTTGTATTACAGCAGATTTATGGGTCACAGAGGAGATGACCTTTACTCCTGTACTGACTATAATAGATGTTCCTGCTCTATTTGAAATGCACTATTATATTAAAATACATACCTTTACCAATATGAGGGCAGTGACGCAATCATAGGAAAACTTATTTCTATAAACACAATCCAATGACAGCTTTCAGTTAATTTTTCTTAAGTAATATATAATATTGGCCATAAATTAATTTTTTTCACATTTTATTTAGCAGTCTCATATCAAACAAAATGATAATAATACGAACATTATATTATATATAAATATTATATATTGTATATATATTTTCCTATAATAATAATTACAATTATATAGATGATACATATAAATAATAATTGAAAGTAGTACACATTTTTTCTTATTTTCTAAATGCGTAACAAGTTTACAAATATTTATATTTATTTTATTGTTCAATTATTACATATCGAAACAATAATAATAATAGTTGCTTATGTTTTTGTGACATGAAGGTTTCGAGGTACAATGGTTGTGTTTTTTGGTCTGTGTAGGGAACAGAACAGGCTCTGAGCAGACTTCAGGAGCGTTATCCTTATGTTTTGGATGAAGGTTTCGAGGTACAATGGTTGTGTTTTTTGGTCTGTGTAGGGAACAGAACAGGCTCTGAGCAGACTTCAGGAGCGTTATCCTGACATGCGTCTGCTAGCCGTCAGCGGGAACTACTGCACCGATAAAAAACCAGCCGCTGTCAACTGGATCCACGGCAGAGGAAAGTCCACCGTGTGTGAAGCCGTCATACCGGCACGAGTCGTCGGAGAGGTCAGAGCGGTTTAAGATCTGAGTTTGCTAAGGGAAAGATAGCTACTGTTCCTCTAGGGGGCGACAAGAAGCCAAAAATCTCAGGATGTTTCACTTTAAAGTGTACAAATGTATCCTTCTAAATCAGTTGAGTGCATGAAATGCAAATGGAAATCCAAACTTTAACATCAGTTGACTGTGTTTGCAGGTGTTGAAGAGCAGCACAGCGGCTCTGGTGGAGCTGAACATCAGTAAGAATCTGGTGGGTTCAGCGATGGCCGGAAGCATCGGGGGTTTCAACGCTCATGCGGCAAACATCGTAACAGCCATTTACATCGCCTGCGGACAGGTGCGTGAGACCTACAGCTCTTAATATGACATTTGCTTTATTATTACACATTCCTGATCATATTGTCTGCAATTTATCATGTTATGCATTGTGAATATTAGAGTTTATAATAATGTATGCATTTATAAAATTATATTAATTAAAAATATAACATATTTACTATCCATTATTATATGATTGCTATATAATTTGTCTGTATTGTTTATATGTTTGTGTAGGATCCGGCGCAGACGGTGGGCAGCAGTAACTGCATTACTCTGATGGAGTGTGTCGGGACGGATGGAGAGGATCTGTATTTGTCCTGCACGATGCCGTCATTAGAGCTGGGAACTGTGGGAGGAGGAACCGGGCTGCCCGCACAACACGCCTGTTTACAGGTAACACACACACACACACTTGAACAACACGAGCTCTAGATGAGCTAAACGCCCTTCTCTGTGTGTTGATCAGATGTTGGGAGTTCACGGCTCCAGCGATCAGTGTCCCGGTGAGAACTCGCGGACGCTGGCGCGGATCGTCTGTGCCACGGTTCTGGCCGGAGAGCTCTCTCTGATGGCCGCTCTCGCCGCCGGACACCTCGTCAAGAGTCACATGACTCACAACAGGTACAGCACACTCCTGTATCGATAATTTGAGCGGTGACATAAGCATACAAAAATCTTTCCTTTCTATAAACACAAATGACCTTTAATTCTTTTTTTATATTCTACATATTTGTGATCATAAATGTTTTATTTTTAATTCGCATTTAGTCTTCTCAGAAACAAAGTAGGAGAGAGATAGTGGGGTGGGATCGGGAAAAGTCCTCGAGTCGGGATTCGAACTTGGGACGCCTGTAGCGCAACAGCTCTTTATGTCAGCGCACTGCCCTCAAGGCTATTGGCGCAGACACAAGAATTACTTTTAAATATTGTTTATTATATTAATACAGTTATTATTATTGACAATTTATTAATATTTACATTACATGATTTTACGTTGTTTTGGAATGACCTAATATTAAAAATTTTATTCAATTTCTAGTATTTTTATATATATATATATAATTTTTATTAGGGCTGTCAGTTTAACGCGTTAACTTAATTTAATTAGTTATGTAAAAATAACGCGATTAAAATATCTTAATGCCGTTAACGCAGTGGCCCCGCCCCCAGACCTGTACATCATCTTACATTTCATACAGATGACTGTTGACAAATATGATGCAGGGAAATAACTCCATAAATGCAGTTATGCCCTAAAATTCAAGATATTGTGGCAAAAATGCCCCTGTATGAGATTTTGTCTCATAATTATATCATACGATATCAGCAGCAAGAGCAATATTACATAAGTGCTGATTTTGTCCCGAATATCACAAGTTTAAATGTGATTTTATACAACAATTCAGTAAATAAGTTGATATTATGTTATATTTTAAACACAATATTGAGTTTTTGCTCAATTTTGCAGAAAACATATTACCTTTAAAGCCATAGCAGAACTGTTGTGCATCTCCGAGCAACACAGTGGTGTTTAGTTTCTGAATGAATCCATGTTTTGAACGAATCATTTGAATCAATGATTCAAAGGTCCATCCATAAAGAGAACCGTGTACTTCATTCCTGAATGAATCAACCGTTTGAACGAATCGAATGAAGACATTTACCGCCTCCTGCTGGCAGATTTAGTTTATTATTTAGAGTATCATTTCATAAAAAAATAAAAATAAAAAACATTAAAGGGATAGTTCACCCAAAAAAAAAAAAATGTCATTTACTCACCCTCATGTCGTTTCAAACCTTTCTTTTGGACACATTATAGAATAAATATATATATATATTAATATATAGTTAACATTACATATATATTGCATGATTTGACCCGTTGTTTCTTTCCAAATTGTCTAGTAATATTAACATTATTGCATTTATAATATTAAGATATTTATTAATATTTGTATTGCAGTATGATTTTACATTATATTGTTTTGTTTAGATTCTAAAGTGTTTTTACTCTAACAGGTCAAAAGCCAATCTTCGAGAGCCTGAACCGCAGCCGAATGAAGCTTCCTGAAGCACAGAGAACTCTGGGAAACGGAGTCTTGTGTGGTTTCTCGTGAAGACACGGCCTGCAGGAGTGACAGATGTCTGGAGGACTTCTCTTCTGTGAAGCAGCTGGGAAATACTAATGCTTGATGTTTGAGTTGTGCCTCGTTTTTGTAAGGCGGCTACAAGAGTAAATGAGCGAGATGCTGCTGCGTTTGTGACTCGATTGCTGCTCTTTTCGCTCAATCTGTGTCTGTTTAGTCTTGCACTAAAAGCCAAAACCGTTACTTGCTCAAGATTTGTCAAAACCTGGTACAAACTGAAGTCAAAACAAGTCAAAGTTTATATTGCTTGATAGTGAAAACTGCAGAAAATGGGTCGTGAAAACAGTTTTTTGCACACAGGTGGAACATTTCTAGACTAAATCATGATCTCGGATCAGAGTTTGATGGGGATTTTGCAGTTTGGATCTTCAGTCTCTGAATGAATGTATTTAATTAATGTGTTTAATTGATCACGCCAAACTCACTGTGACAAACTCCACTGACGGACCTTATAAACGAGGTGCTACTGTACTTTAATAATAGTCAGAGTGTGAATGTGGATGTTATGTGTGTAAAGAAATGGGTCTGATGGTGTTGCGTTTCTGTTGCCTCTGTATGAATTCATGACTTTTTGTCAACAAAAGCAAATCCTTTCGCTTTCTGACCATAGAGAGTGCTGATGAAGCCATATCTGTCTTTCAAACTTGCTTTGTCTTGCTTATTTCTTGCTAAACCACTGATCAGATGAGCATATTTTAAAATTATCACAGTATTTTTGATAATTAACTGTTTTAAAAGAATTAAACTGGACAAATGAACATGAACAGAGTATTATTTGTATCCTGTGTACAATGTTTTTTGTTTTTTTACAAGAATTACATATAAATTTAGAGAGACTTTATTTAAATTTAGTCCTTGTTTTGTCATTTCACATTAATAAATCGACTAAAATAGCATCACATTTTTTTTAAAGCCCAAGATTATTTATACATAGTATTTTATGTATTCATTTAATTTGCATTTTTACTTGAACATATCTGAGGTTCGCCAAAAAAAAAAAAAAAATCTGAGGTTCGCTTATACTTAAAAAATATATATTTTTTTCATATATTTGCCAGTTATTTTCAACACTCATTTTGAAATGATCTGTTTTTATTGGGCGGCTTGTCGGGGCTGAACGTTTTAATGGTACAAAGACCTTTCAAAAGATTAAAGAAAAATAGGATTTTTCTTGCCTTGACAACTTTCAAATCTGCAGTTTAATTCAAGTATGCTTGCAGAATAGGGAGGGGCTACACGTATCGCTCCGCCCACGGCACATTTCATTGGTTAGTGGCAAAGTAGTCAATAACAGACTGTGTAACCGTGACCATTTACATGTTTAACAAGAAATGAAGTATTACAAATAAGCAAAATGTATTATAAATCAATCAATAATCTACCCTTTAAACAATATCTGAATCAAATACTGAGGTTGCATGTGAAAAATCACTTATTTGAGAGTTTTAAAACTCCTAAATAAAAGAGAATATGAATCCAAACAAGCATTAATTGCACAAAGAAATTAATGACACAAGAGTCAGAGGTGCAGAAAGATGTCAATCATTTTATTCCTCTACACAGGGCCGCGGTGCCACCCTCTATTCACAGTACATGTTCATCCTTACACCTTTAGTGTGACACGTTATGTACACGAAACATCTGAACCCCAACGACATTACATTCAGTGCAAATGCAACTAATAACACACTAGACTGTATTAGACGGCCGCACACACAAGCAGAACGCCTCTCCTGATTGGCTGTTTCCTCCAATCAGCAAACGCTCACCTCGCTGGGGAAATCAGGTGTACGTTTGTTAAAGCAACACATTCAGCTTTCCGGTGGATTCGTACATTCGGGTTCAGCGAGTGTCTGGAATGGTTAAGTTGTAGGAGTGTGGCGTTTTATAAATCGTAAATACTCAGATGTTGCTCTACGGTGTCTTTAACAGTCTATCATGGGAACAGTTAGACCGATGAAAATGTTTAGCAAAAAATGTACAAGCTCTTGTCGTTTTGCAAAAAAATATTTTCTTGCTCATTTTTTTTGGGGGGGGTCTCGTTTTCCAGTATAAATATAAAAAAATTCTTAAATCATCAAATTGATTGGAGATGCAAAATATCGGCAAACATTTTTTGAAATATTTATCAAAATTAAGTGAATTTATGCTTAAAAAAACATGTCAGAAAATATAAAAAAAATCTATTTTGTTCAAAGGGAAAACAAGATTTTTTTATCCCACTGACATATTTTCTTGTTTTAAGCATAAACAAATTTGATCAAGTCATTTTACTTACTGTAGATGCAAAATGTATGCAAACATTTTCTGAAAAATTAATGTCAATTAAGTGAATTAAAACAATAATATTTGGCAGTGGGCTAAAAAATAAATTTATTTTAAAGGGAAAAATATATATTTTTAACCCCACTGAGAGATTTTTTTTCTTATTATTTTAAGAATTAACACTTTTTTTTTCAGAAAACAAGACTAATAACTAACTAACATCTTAAGAAATTGTATTTTATACTGTAGATGCAAAATGCAAACCTTTTCTGTAAAATAGATCAAAATGAAGTGAAATCATCCTTAAATCAAGAAAAATATCAGTCAGTGGGCTAAAAATATTTAATTCAAAGGGGAAACAAAAAGAACTGAATATTTTTGTTTTCTTATTTTAAGCATAAAATAATATACCCCACTGACTCTTGATTTAAGCATAATTCTTTAAGAAAACGACTTAATATCTTAATTTTGCTTCTCAAATAAATGTATCTTGATTCAAGAATTTGTAGATATGTTTACTGGGAAATGAGACAAAAATACTGAGCAAGAACATATTTGCCAGTTTGTGCCTTGTAAGATTGTTTATTAATGCTTGAGATTTAGTTTTTCACTTTAGAAGAATAAATTTAATTAGGAAAAAATAAATAAATGCAACTAATTCTACCTGATCTACAGCTACGTATCATCTACGCCCCAAATTTGAACCGCATCTCCCTGTTGGACAGTGAATTTGATTGGCGTCAGGGCTCCTCCAATAAGAGGATGCTCTTCTGACGACTCAGTCTGATTGCAAAATCACGTTTAAATAATAACTCGAGGTAAGAAATCATTATGAAATGATCTTTGTATAAACACTACAGGACGCCAGGTTGGTTTGTGGCTGTAGTTCGGATATAACGGACGTGGACGGTACGATCAGCAAGATCAATAATGAGGCACTTTTCTAGAAATGTTTGAGTCGGTACACACCTCTCAGTCTCACACACACACACACACACACACACTAAGGCATATGGAGTCGGATTAGTCAGGTAAAAGCATCGATTGACGGTCTGAAGCTATAATGAAATTATATACAAATAATCTGCACGCAAACCTTTTCTGACATATTAAAAATTTCTGCCGGTTCCGATCGATCTGGAATTGTGCTACGGTACATCAGCTGCTGAGACACGGATATAACTAAATCAAGAGAGAAATGAAACGTCTCCTCGTCAGCGGCAGATACTGCACTTCATAAAAAGAGAGACGGCCAACATCGAGACGAAAGACAGGTTCATAGAGTTCACTCACAAACATGCCTTTGATTTCCCCAAAGAACAATTATACGAGGACAACGAAAGCAAAGCTGAAATGTTTGACTAAAACAGAGCCGGTCTCATGTGTTCAGCTTCAAAACTCTCCGTTATATATAAACTTACTTACATACATACATATATATTCATATCAATACAGATCTCTGCCAGAAAACATGGGACAGACATTGGTGTTTGGCATCTCTAGTCCTCTGTCTGTGTGAGCTAGTGTGGCGCTATAGAACGGCATCAAGCGTCTACCGATGGGCCGCCGCCGCCGCTGCCGGGGCTTCCTGTGGAGAAGGGACGCGATGAGTCTTCTGTGTCGCTAGAGGGCGCTGTAGCTAGAGGAAGTGTGTGGGACTGGAGGCGCTCCGGCACACCCACGGCAGAACTGCAAACAATTAAAAATAACGAATTTCATTAAAAAAATTTTTTAAAATAATATTAGTAAAAATAATAGTAGTAAAAAATAGCAATAACTAAAAAACAATAATAATATATTAAATATATAATTCATAGAAATAAATAGTAAAAATAACAATAATATAATAAGATTAATAATAGTAAAATAATACAAATATTATTATTATTAGATATAGAGTACCATAACTAATAAAACACATAATTACAACAACAATACCAATAGTAATAATAAAAAATAATA
>NW_015665048.1:141406-142626 GCF_001515625.1 Sinocyclocheilus rhinocerous
AAAATACGTATAGTGAAAATAATAAAATATATTATAACAATAATAGTAAAATAATAATAAAATACCAATAGTAATGATAATAATAAATATTATTTATATATATAAATAATATTTATTATTATCATCATTACTATTGGTACTATTGGTATTTTATTATTCTTTTTTATAACATTATATTTGGGCTGCACGATAAATCTCATGCGATATTTAATGCGCATCTTGTCAGAAAGCCGGTTCTGTAATCAGCGGTAAATCTCCATCACGTGCGTGCATTTAATATTTTAATTTATTATTTATTTAATTAAATTATTTTTATATATTTTATTGGTTTTAAGTTTTGTCAAAACTTGTCAAGTTGTTTAAATCGTTGTTTTTAAATCATCATTTTATGAAATTAGGCCAAATGTTGGAAAAAGAACATTTCTATCAATTTCCCAAACGATGGGACCAGATTGTTTATACCTGCTGTAGAATAGGTCATTCCAGGATTTTATTCCAGGACAAACCATCATTTTATGGTTTAGGATGTTGATATAAACACTGATCTAACTCTAATTAACTCTATTATCTATTGTATTTATATTGGTGCAGGCTGTAAAAAAGACAATTCTGTCATTTGCTCACCATGCTCACCACTAAACCTGAATGAGTTTCTTTGCTCTGTTGACCACACTGACTTCCATAGTACAGGATGAAAAAAGAGATAGCCATACTGTAGCACACCAACACATGAGGAAATGTGATGTTAGCAACACATTTATATACTAACAGTTGTTCATGTGAAATGAATGTGGAGCACATACATCGACAGAAATCATTTACTCACCCTGGTGTTGATCTAATGCTGTATGGCCTTCTTTATTTTATGGACCATGACCAAAAGCCAGTATCAGGATTTTCATTAAATGCATAAAATTTCATATCACATTCCCCCAGAACATATTCCCTGGTCGCTATTCACTGCCATTATACAGATGAGAGTGAGCAGAACTTTTTTTTTTTTTTTAAATCTCCATTTGTGGTCCATAAAAGAAAGAGAGGCATAGGGAATTCAAACAGTAAATTGCTTTTCATTTTAGGATAGACTATTCCTTTAATGCACAGCTAGCCGTGGATTATTCCCGCTTATTCCATGCTCATTTGTCAGCAATGACAATTTAACATTATTGATGTTTGCAGCACAATATTTGAGCGGAGGGTCAACTGGGTTGTTTGTTGTG
>NW_015665048.1:144108-177717 GCF_001515625.1 Sinocyclocheilus rhinocerous
TATTTTGATTAGGTTAAAAAATAACTAAAAAATACAGCTAACTAACACAATAAAACGCAATAAAAACATGATAGCATAATAAAAAACATGATTTTTGAAAATGTAAAAAAACGGAGTTATCTGTTTTTGCAAATAAACTCTTTATATGTATATATATATATATATATATATACACACAACAAATAGTATAATAATAAAATTATTCATAATTAAAAATAACAATAATAATATAATCTAAAGTAAATTATACAAATATTTTTTATGTAACCTAAAATAACAAGGATATTTTAAAAGACAACATGAAGTTAAAAGTCTGACTCTGGCTAATCTCTTTTTCACTACTGGTGTCACTGCTGACAGTTAAAGTCATCAGGTGTAGTCTGGGGCACCTGGTGCTCAGAAGAGGATGGGCTTTCCCGCAGTTTTCTCCTGGACGTAGGAAGTGAAGCGCTTGAGGAATTTGGGATATTCTCTCTTCGCGACGGCCCTCAGGACAGACGCAGGAGCCCAGCCGCCAGGATTCACTGCAGCCACAACAGACAAACTTATTTATATATTCATACCTTTATTAAATATGAATATTTTTCTTTATTTTACTTGGGTAATTTAATAGCTATTTTATGAAGATTATAGATGAGAGAGGTTCCTCTAACCGTTGGCCACGTATGTGATTTTGCACAGGATGTTGTCTCTGCTGATCTCTTTGTCTCCCTCTGGTGGACTGACCAGCGTCTGGCAGATCATCGCAATGTTGATTTTAGCACGAACGCATCTGTTGTTTGGCTACATGAGGACAAAAACAACAAAACAGTGAGCCATAAATATATACAAGTCAGAATTGATCCACAAAAGCCATGAATGCATTAAATGTTGCACCAAACTCGTTAAACAGACAGACTGACTCAGCGGTTGCCATGGAGACCAGACTCACCTGGGCATTCTCGTGCTGGACTGAGAAGTTGCAGACGAGCCATGTGTCTGGATCGCTCTCGTTATTGGCTATAATCTTACGAATGGCAGACAGGTACAAGACGTCTCTCTGGGACGCTGGCCACACTCTCTACACGGAGCAACACACAAAACACTCCGTCAGAATCAATCGAATCACTGCGAGGAAGTGCCTTGGAGACAGCCTGCATTCCCCTCACCTTATGAGTCTGGTAGATGATGATGGCGGTATCGGACAGCGTCTCCACGATGTTGAAGTTTTCGACAGTAGCTGGAGACAGAGACAAAAACAAGAGCTAGAAGTCAAGTGAGGGCTGAAACACAGAGGTACTAGACAATGATGAGTAATTCTACCCATGATGCACCACTATTGACTGCGCCAGTGATCATTAGGAGGTACGGCTGAATTATCCGGCCAGTGAAAGTGTTCTGGTAAGTCACTGTATTAAAGCATGGTAAGAGTATATGGTGCCTTTACAGGCCAAACTGTGCCGAGTCACTTAATGTGCTCCATTATTAATAATATCATACAGTAGAAGAGCTTTATTAGATTATATGAAGACATGTGACGTTATACAAACCAGAAAAACTGATTTTTCATGATATTTTGAAATAAAGTAATAGACTGATTTACTATTTAATTGTACTATTCACATTAACTAAAACAATTTTTTTTAAATGTTCATTAAAATATTGGTGAAATAAAAAATAAAAAAATACATAGAAAAACTAAATGAAAATTTTAAATGCTACCATGAAAACTAACTGAAATAAGTTTAAGCACTACAATAAAAAAAAGCTAAAACTGAAACGAAACGAAACTAACTTAAATATAAACACACACACAATTACTAAAAACTATAATATTATATAAATAATAAAAATAACACTGCTTTACACAATCACAACTCAAAATGAAAATGTAGCTTTGCATCACAGGAATAAAGTTACATTTTAAAATCTATTACAATAGAAAGCACTTATTTTGAGTTGTAACAATATGGCACAATATTTCTGTTTTTACTGTAGTTTTAATCAAATAAATGCAGCGTTGTTGAACAGAAAATACTTTATTCAAAAACTTCTTAAAATTTTGAATTTTTACATTTTAAATATTACCAACAGTAGTGTATGTGATGATAACACGAGTAATATTAATATAATGTCTGTATATGTATATACATGATTAATACAGGATATGATGAACATCAATATAATATATGCTTTTGAGAATTAATTTAAGTTTAACATTCTGAAAATATTTAATCATTCATTTTCAATTGGCAAATAACAAGAATAGACATTATTTATTTTTGTAATTATTACATTTTCTAAAAATGACTAATAATAGTTGCTGAGTCACTGATGAAATGTTTAGTGTAGAAAAGCTCTTACTGAGTCAGTGCTGATCATGTTTTTGTGCAAAAAACTTAAATGGATCTCAGAAAAAAAAGAAAAGTGATGGTTATGGCAACTTTAAGCTTTAATGTCTGTAAGACTATGTGTGTATATATATATATACACTCACTCTCCCAATCGTTACGAACATCCGTATTCCAGAAGTAGTGGCAGAGCTCGTGACCTGTGACCCCTTTGACACAGTGTGTGGCCTTCAGAGGGTCCAGCACGATCCCGTTCTCCTCCACCTCGCGCCGGTACACCTGAGAGAGACAAACACAGACGGTCAGCGAGTCTGTGGACTAAAGCACACACATCAGATCAAACTAACATACATTACAGACATTAGATCCAACTCACCTTCATCTCTCCCTCTTCCACCACCAGCTGCCAGTTAGCGTCTCCACCCACGTCCTGCAGCGAGTAGGTCATGTGATTCTGAACCATCTCCTCCACCTGTCCAAAACACAGCAGAACAAGAAGGTCAGAGGTCATGCGCTCTCATTTAAGCGGATCTAGATTAATAACACTGAAAGTCAGCATTACACAATACTGACTAAATATGACAAACCACTGCTCTTTTGTAATGTTGGATTACTTCTGTATTTCTGAATGAAACAAAAAGAAAACTACTCCCCTCCTGAAACATCACCAGCACACACTTTTCTGAGGTCAAGTTCTTCCTCCAGAGAATTGGCACATATCTCGAAGCCAACAGGCATGTCATATTACTCCCTAAACTGTGTTATATTAATTAGCATTCAACTACTGGTTTTATAATGGCTGCATTAAAAGCAGCCCAAAACAATGACTATTTATGTAATACCATTTAATCAGCACTTTATACAAACACATACAGATAAATAAATAATAAGACCAGGAACATGAATTAAAGCAAATTAGCTGCATTTTGATTTCAAGGTGACTTGAAGTAAGAGAATTCCTAGAAGGTATTAAACATGCAAATGATCATATTAAAAAGCAATAAAAAGCATTATTAGCAGCAAATTTAAAAGGCAAACACAAAACAGCGATACCAGGGCAGACTGTGTGGTTTTAATGTGCTATTTAAACCGTATATGTTTGTCCATCATGCAAACTTGCCAATAAAATGACTGGTTGTTTTAAAACCTAATGGACTCCCTTGACTGACAGCAGTTTTGGGCATTAGCACCGCATCATACCCACATTAAAATAATGCCCAAAAATGCTGACAAAGTAGGCAGCTCAGATTAAGGTGCATTGTTTATTAATTATTTTATTTTATATATTTGAAAAGCTGAAAATATTTACATTTGTATTACATTTACATTTATGCATTTAGCAGAAATGCTTTTTTTCCAAAGCAACATATTGCGGTAAATCTGCAGAATTTTAAAAATCAAACTTAAGACCCTTTTAAGATCTCTTTTGATGATGCCCAAAATGTTATTTATTTATTTTTATACCATATATCAGCATCAAAGGTTATATTCATGGCAAATTCTACAAAAAATACTGCAGAATTTAAAAAAATCAAACTTAAGACCCTTTTAAGATCATTTTTGATGATGCCCAAAATGTTATTTATTTATTTTATACCATATATCAGCATCAAAGGTTATATTCATGGCAAATTCTACAAAAAATAAAAAGTCTCAATTACAATACTTCAATCAATTGTGTACAATCATTTAACAATGTTATTTTACACAAATAACAAATAAGTATCTATATAATTATATACAATAATTCAAATTGATATTCAATAAAAGTTTTATTATTTTTCTCCTGTAATGTACTTTCGGAGTAAAAATGTTTCCTGGTATCTTTTAATGCAGGACACATTAAAATGTTTGGAATGAAGCGCAAAAAGTCCCGCTGACTAGATATATGTATACATGTGCGATGTTTGCGAATGCATTAGCGATGTAAGGTCATGTCATCACAGTGTTGGATGAGTGTGCTGTTACCTCAGCACTGAATCTGTGCTCATGGAGTGAAGGAGTGAAGGCTACAGCAGAAGACGAGGGAGAGGAAGGACGAGAGGGGGGCTACACAGGTGAGGAAGAAGAGAAATGCAGCTTCATCAGGAGAAAAAAACTCAAAGAGACCAAGACAGAAAAACAGAGCACCACAGGGACACAGGAAGAGGTCTACAGACGATCACGATGAGAAGAATGAGCTCACCTTCTCAGCCAATCGGTGAGAGCCCACGCTGGAGTAGATGTCTCCTGAAGGCACTGAACTGCTCCTCTGTATCCTGCTCTTCTCACACTGAGACTATAAAAACACACATAAATTAATGAAAAAGGAAGAAGAGAAATGCAGCTTCATCAGGAGAAAAAAACCCAAAGAGACCAAGACAGAAAAACAGAGCACCACAGGAAGAGGTCTACAGACGATCACGATGAGAAGAATGAGCTCACCTTCTCAGCCAATCGGTGAGAGCCCACGCTGGAGTAGATGTCTCCTGAAGGCACTGAACTGCTCCTCTGTATCCTGCTCTTCTCACACTGAGACTATAAAAACACACATAAATTAATGAAAAAAACAACTTCACACTTCAATAACATAACGCATTTAAAGAGTGAAACTGAATAATCAGTGGAAAATAATGTAAGAAAGGACTGGATTTTCTCCATTGGCTTTTGATTGGATGGTCAAATGTTAATGTGTCATTGGTTTATAATTATTTATTTTCCTTAGAATAGAGTGCACTGATGAATCCTGCTCAATAAGACTGAGGATGCATTAAAGATAATAAACAGACTATAAACTGTTTTTATTTTTTTATATATTTGCTTTACATTTTTAAAAAGCTGAAAATACACATTAAATTTACATTTATGCATTTAGCAGATGCTTTTATTCAAAGCATCAAAACATGAGGTTAATGCATCCCATTATGTGCAGAGTTTTTAAAACCTTTTTAATACCTGCACAAACATAAAAAGGCTGAGACATGCATAAAAGGGTATATACATATGCATTTAAATAGATTCTAATGCTAATATAATATATAAATATATACATACTAATATATCAATACATACGAATTAATTATAGGTTGATCTTGGATTTTGCTGATATAATAATACTTTCAAAGAAAGGCAATAAAAAGATTATTTTGTGATACCAGCTAAATCTATATATTGAATAATATCCAGAAAAAAAATTATTTTGTGTTTAGTGTGGGACTTTTAATTTTAAACAAGCTCTAAATAAGCCTGTAGAACATGCAACAGCATCACATTTTAACTTTGAACATGAAGCAGTCATATTAATCAAATCAAATAAATTTATAGCATTTCACCAGTATAAAAGCTTGAAAGTGAAAAATAAGACAAATATTAGCATTGTAACTTACAGCTTAAAATAAAATAAAATAAATTTATAACAGTAATATATTTATATCCTTATTTTTATAATTAAGAGTTAAAAAGTTAATAATAATTTAAATGATATATATATATATATATATATATATATACAGTAATATATTTATATCCTTATTTTTATAATTAAGAGTTAAAAAGTTAATAATAATTTAAATGATATATATATATATATATATATAATTAATATATTTAATATAAAAACATCAAAATGCAAAACAAAAATCTGTTTATTTTAATTCATGTGACCATTTAACAACATCAGAAAACTATGAACATATGTGTATGTGTTGTTAAATTGTATTAATTTAATGAAAATAGAAAATACCAACTTAAAATGTGGGTACTTCAAGTAAATATTTTACGTCTAAGGGGTTTAGAAGAAGAAGAAAAAACATAGCATTATAAAGTTTAATAATCACATTAAACCGTATCATGATTCATTTTTTCACCCTCTAATTAAAGCTCTCTTAAAATGATAATTAAGACTTCGGTTTTCCCATTTAAGACTTTTAGGCCCGGTTTCACAGACAGGGCTTAGCCTAAACCAGGATTAGGCCATAGTTCAATTAGGACATTTAAGTAATTTTTATAAACTTGCCTTAGAAAAAAGCATTACTGGAGTGCATCTTTAGACAAAACAAAGGCACTGACATGTTTTAAGATCAGTCAGTGCAATTTCTTTCAGTTGAAACAGCTCAGATTTACATTTTAGTCTGGGACTAGGCTTTAGCCTTGTCTGTGAAACCGGGGTTGAATGTCTGTAATTACACACCTGTTCTTCTATTTTGTCCTGTCGGTCCAGAGCAGCCTCCACAGCGTCAAAGAACTCGTCTTCATTGATCAGGCTGTTTGGACCCTCCTGATGGACAGAACAAGATGAACATCTCCATACAGTTTACAGCTCTGCCTACTTCACCAAACGCATCTGCATAAACCCAACCCACCTCGTAATCAGGCCCTCCAAAATGAGACTTCTTCTTCAGCTCGGACAGGGCTGATTTATACGCCTCCTCCACCCTCCTCCTCTTCTCCATCTCCTGTAGGAAGCAAGAGAGGGGGAACGGCTTTAGCTGACTAAACACTCTGCCGCCGTGATGTTTAATGTCTTGGCGTGAGTAGATCTTGTCTCGGTGTGATCTGGGCAGAGCGAGAGACTGTATCGGTGCAGGATTGTCCTGAAGCGCTCCATTGTTCAGACAGAAGCAAAACGCCTGTGTTCTCGCTCTGATTGTATATGTCAGTATTGTGCTGAATGCTGCTGACTGCGACACATCGGCAGACGGATTCAGCTCCACCTCTGTATCACACGCTTCACATTCACACACAAACCCATTAAATCTGCTGGAGGAACTTCGCTGGTAAAGATACTGCAGCAGTTATTCACAGCTTTCCATGTTTATGAGTATGGCTTCCATCTCTCAAACTCTCTGGTGATGTCAGATATGATTTTTATCTAGAAATGACCAGCACTAGCAGAATTTGCAATAGCGGCACTGGAAGTATAGCGATTTAAATAAAATTCTATTTCACTATATAACTATAGTAGTTACAACAGGAGAGCTAAATGCACATGTTTGAAAAAAATGTTTATGTTTGCTGCATATTAATGAAAAATGATAAAAGAGTCCTGTCACACTGGTGTCATGCAAAACGTTCTGATTGGCTCAAACTCTGACAGAAGACTTCTTATATTAGTTTTTTTCTAGTTTCTTCCAGTGTCATTTTAGTATTGCTCATATAGAATTTTAATATTTATTGATATTTTCAATTGACTCATTTTCAGTTTGATTTTAGTTTAAGTTTTAGAATTTTTTATATATTATTTATATAGGATGACAGTATTTATTAATATTTTGAATTATCTTTTTTTATATTTTCACTTTTCTTTTTGATTTTTGCTTAAGTTTTAGTAATTTTTTTATGTATTACTTGTACAGTATTATTATTATTTTTTTATATTTTCAGTTTTAATTTTAATTAGTTTTAGTAATTTTATGTTCTTTCGTCATTTTTATATTTCTATAAAGTTTAAATTTTTTAAATAAAAATTTCTGTTTCAATAATTTCAGTACTTCAACTTTAACTTATTTTATTTTGGTTAGTCTAACTTTTGTTTACATTTTCATCCAATATTTATATTTAAAATTTTTTCAGCTTTATTTCAGTTTGCACAAACTAGTCGATAAGTTGCACCAGTATTTGATGCTTGTGTCGACTAGCCATGGGTCATTTGACTTCAGTTGCATTTCTTCTATGTCAGTGGGTGACATTATTTTTGAATGAAAAATTGTAAACAAAAAAAATAATACAATAACGTGAAAGCGAACAGTCGTCTTCTGCTCTGGGTGACTAGCTGCTTAGTATAAAGTAGTCATGGAAGCCCTACTTTGCTCGGCCTACTAATGTATCATATTTGTTCACATATAGCATCAATGCAAAATATTTCTGCCAAAGTTACAAAACCTTCAGCTGTGAATCGCCACGGCAGATGTACCATAATTTGACACCAGATCCCGTTCACACATGACTTTAACTGTGGGTATTTTTTTAGCTTCACACTACAATAAATGTGTTTTATTTTCACAGTCAGGGAAATATTTCGCTGTGTCAGAGACACAATCACAGCAGCAGCCTGCCAACAGAGCCCTGAATTACAGAAACACCATCTCTCTTCTGATTTGATCAGCTCAAGGACGAGCTCCAGACGCCCGAGCTTCGTACCTTATCCAGTCTCTTCTGCCAGCTGTCCTCTCTCTTCACCATCAGGTCGATGCAGTGAGAAAGCGTAGCCAAGATCCCCACCGTGGTCGCCTTGAACGTGATGGCCTCTCCTTTAAAATCTATCCCATTAATGCCTTTATGTTATGAACTTATTTATAAATTACATATTTATATACATTCTATTGAATATATATGATTTAGATGTAAAAAAATTAGTGCTGTCAAAATTAGTTTATAAATTCATACATGCAAATATATAGTTTTCAATAAAGACAAAAAAAAAAAAACTTGTCATGCTTGGTTTGGACACAGTGCAAGGGGAGAGAGAACAAACCCAGTCACACTCTGAAACATAAAGACATTCATTTGCCAAACAGTGTTACACAGATTACACAGTTATCTATTTAAAAAAATATTTAATATTTAATATTCTACATAGTGCAAAACATCTGACGTTCTTTGTTATATTATACAAAAACAGAAACGTATAGTATTTCCTCAAAAAAAAAATGATGCAGAAATGCACAACTCAATGAAAACATCTCAAACACAGCTCCACTGGAGACATGCTGACTTTATGTTATAGATTTCACACAATTCATTACAGCAGGCTCAAATGACTGGATCACTGGAGTAAATTAAGTGGACAAACTGCTCATAATGTCAGTGGCGCCCCAATACTGTCTCCTCGAGCTGAATCAGAGAGAATTCATTGAGCGTGAAAAACCTGCTGAAGTTTCCCACATGCAGAAATCAGTTTGTTTGTTTATGATTTAACGCCATGCGAGCTACCTCGGCTATATTCTGCAGAAATCAGTAAAGACACTCACGTTTCTCCTTGCTGCCGTTGTTGTTATGCAGGAATTCTCCATTGGAGCGAGTGGTAGGGAAACCATCTTCATCGTCCTCCACGACTGAGCAGAGAAAACACACAAACACAGTCAGTGTGAACTCATGGCCCTGTGGTTGGTGGTGCTCAGATCGGCCCACTCACATACTGTAGTACACAACGCAGCGAGAGAGGACTAGGACGAACAAAAGAGGCAGTTGATCATTTGTGTGAATCAACAGGCCCTTGTGCTGTAACAACAGATGCATCCAGAGCGAGCGAGAGCGACGGCACCCATGCAGAGGAATCTGGACATCGCTGCAGTCTGAATAAGGTTCAGCATTGTCTAAACATGTCTGTCAGCATATTCGATATCCTCATCTCTCCCACACACACCAGAACACACTCCGTCTACTCACTCTTGTCTCTCTGGAGCTCGTCTTTGGTCACGGCGTCAGCGCAGCCGTCGAAGAATTTCTGCAGCGTGTCCACCTGCCTGCACAGGATGTCTCGAAACGTCTCCATCTCTGCCAGCTTCTCCCGCAGACTGTGACCCTTCTGTGGGTCATAAACACAAACTATGAGTTCAAAGTAGAGAGGCATGACTTATTACCATATTGGCAATGCTCAATAATGGACGTTTTATGTGTGTCCTCACCTTAAAGGAGGAGGTGGAGGTGGCTGAGTATCCGCTGGTGGCTGATGTGAGGGACAGCATGGAGCCGTGTCTCCTCAAACTGGACTCAGAGCCATAACCAGACTCAGCCTAAACACAGAGACACAGAGGTTAATGTGAAATCCAGGAGCGGTGTTTACACTAAAGCTTCAAAAGTCGGCCACAAGGCAATAAAACATCAAGTCATAAATCAAGTCTCTTCCATGTTAATAGTTGATAAATAAGTAGTTTTAATAATAATAATAATATAATAAAAAATAAATAATTATATTTAGTAATAAAATGATAAATATAAAGACAAAAATTACATTAAAAATATATATAGAATTATATATTCAAGTTATATAATTTATAGATATTTAATATGCATTATATATATAGATATATATTAATATAAAATACATATAAGTGTGGACTGCATATTCAGTTCATATTCACATTGTCATTTACACAGTCAAACAAACATGACACTTTAAAAACAACATAAACTGGTGTGTCCTGAACAATTTCCACTTCATCTTCAGGATACGTCACTCACACTCACACACACACAGTCCAGAGAGTCACTTTCCATGAACTCAGAGCTCTCCTGTGGCTCATTTCATGAGTAACAGCCTCTGAAAATAGTTTCTGAGTTTATTTAGCAGCATAAACACACACAATGACTGTCTCCCCACGAGGCTTCTGAGCAGAGCATGACAGCACAAGCCCAGGTTACTGTATCTTTCCTCCACATGAACAAATTTGACCTCTGTACAATGCTAATAAACTCACTCATTACAGTCAATCTGAAAGAGGGAATGAAATACGATCTGAAAATCAACTACTTCCCTTGTGATGGTCCGCATACTGAAACGAATCCAGTTCAGTTTGAACACACACACACACAGAACACAAAGCCCAGAGAGAAATAGGAACACACACAGCTACACAAACAAACCTTTCCTGTAGATAAGAACCACCTGTAAACACATGACTTTACAGTCAAAACAACCTATTATTATTATTAAATAAATGTACAACTGTAAGAGCAGATAAGAGTCAAAACAACGGAATGGAAAAAAGAATCAATATCTCTGTTCATCTACCACAAGATTTTACCCTAAAACACAGATGAATTCATCGAGCTATGTTCAATATGTGATACTAGTGTACTATTTGCTGTATGCTACATAGTATACACTATTTTTCAAAACCAGTATGTGAAACATTTTTGGTTTTGGAGAAACATCTAGCCTATAAAGATAAGGTCATTTTGCTAAATATACAGACTGGATTAAAAAAATTAATAATATTTTTTTCATTTAACCAGATAGTGATATGTTTATTATTTAATGTATGTTTAAATAAATCTGTCATGAAAACAAGGTTTTATTACAGACACTGTTAAATGCTTTTTTTTTTTTTTTTTACTCAAATTGGAGTATAAACTTCCTATTTTATTATTAAAAAGTTGCTTATGTGCAATTTAAATGTTTGTGCAGCTAAATTTTTATTTGAATGTTGATTACTAAATAAATTTGATTAATTATTAAATCAACTTTTTTTTTGTTTTCTGTTCTTGGCTAAATGAACACTTTAATTTAGAATTAGAAACAACATGTAGCATGCAATAACAAGCACTTCAAACAGTACTACGTTTGCTACATTGTTGTCACATGACATTACACACATTGTGTGCTATTTGGAATATTTCTAATATCCATCTCTAATATTTAGCAATTTTAATCAAACTGTGTGAAATTGGCATCTGCAGGCCAATGAAAAATCAAGTTACGTAAGAAATGTTAAAGCAGACATCACACTGGAAACTAAATGGTAAACATGTTGCATTGTGGGATACTGTATTCCTTATTTTGGATAGCATATAGAAAAACTCAGTAGTATGCTACTGAAGTATGCTATACTGAACATACACACTGTCTTTAGTGAGAAATTAAATCTTGTCCAGCACTAGATGGCAACAGTGAGCACATGTACGGTTGAGTGGGCAGAATCTGAGGTAACTATAGGATAGAACCAGAGAATAAGCATTCAGTGTCTCAACCAAAGACAGGTCAGTCCTGCATTCACTCCAGCCAATCAAGCGCACTCTTACTGTCACTATGGCATTAATACCGCCTCCACTGACCAATCAGAAATCAAAAATAACGTCCGTGTCTTTGTTACACAATCAATAGCCTCAGAGACTGGTGCGCAGATGATAGACTTCAGGATAATAACATCCATTAATGCCCTATCTCCCTCTCATACACACACACACACACACACACCAAATCAATAAACCTAATCAAGTGATTGCAAAAAAACAGCAGGAGAGAAAAAAATGAGAAGGCATTATAATCAGTGACATGTTTAATTCAGCAGCAGTATTATTTAAATATATTGTGTGCAGTGTTATTTTAGCATCGTTAATATACTGTTATAGTTTTTGTTAATATTTTGACCAGGGTTATTATAGTTGACTAAAACTGGAGCAAAAAAAGAATTAAAAAAATAACATCTTTCTTACTTGTAAATAAAATATTTTTAAAAATCTTTATTTCAGCTAATTGCCAAGGCAACATTTCTCATTTTAATTTAGGTTAACTTGATAACTCAAATAAAAAATATATAAATCAAAAACTAAAAATATAATAAAATTAGAAACGGATTCAAAATATTAATAAAAACTATAATGGTATCTCAATTATGCTAAAATAACACAGATTTTCTATTAGCTATTTTTATATTTTCTGTTTATATTTTAATTGGTTACATTTTCTTTTTTTTTTTTTAAATATAGGAGGTATATTTATTTCAGTTTTAGTTATTTTAGTACTAACTGAAATAACTTTTTTATATTTTATTTATTTATTAATTTAAAAATATATTTTAATAAAAAATAAAATACATTTTATTTTATTTCCATTAGCGTTTATTTTATTTCAAGTGATAGTAATGTTTTTTTTTTTTTGTAATGGTTTTAGTTTTAATTAGGATAATAACCCTAGTGAGGACCGAGTCGGGGCTGATGTTTTGAAGCACAAAAGAGATTATACGAGATGAAATCAAGCACGTCTTTTAGATACACAAGCGCACGTCTCATTTCCAGTAGCTTTATTGGGAGAGTGTGGTGTTGACAGTGAGAGTGAAAGGCTTAACACAATACAGCTCTGATTAGATGGACAGATTACACACACTCACAATCTGCAACAACAGATCTGAACAGCTCCACCCATACGGGTCCGTGTCATATCCTCACGCAACTCAAGCCACAGATTTGTTATTAAAGGTGCAAACGGACTATGTTATGTATTATTTCTGCAGTCAGATTCCCGCAGCACAGGATTTTTAAACATAATTTTAAAGTGAAAAACCCACCTGTCATGCCATATAATGGGGTCTGAATTAAAAACAATCATTACTGAAGCTGATCTGTGTGGTTCTGGACTATTCCCTTTGTACCATAATGAGATGATAGACAGAAGGAAAGTGTCCTTGGGAAGAATTTCAGCAGTGATTCAGACCGAGAGAGGCCAAGAAGAGCCACTCAGAGAGGGGTCATCCTCGAGGCAAGAGAAGAATGAATGGATGGGGAAATGTGTGTGTGTGTAAGAGTGAAACCCCCTCCTCCTCCCCTGGGCGGAAGAAATCAGAAGCACATGTGGATCAGGGTGTATCCTCATGACACGAACACTTGTGCAAACTCAGCAGACAGACACTGAAAGAGGCAGAGCAATACACACACACACACACACACATATATATATATATATATATAGAGAGAGAGAGAGAGAGAGAGTGTATAAAATCCTTCAATAAGACCTTATCTCAAGTTTTTCATCACTCAGTAGCTCATATCATGATTCATATATCATTTCCCCTCATCAGCCTTTGATTGTTTTCGTTTTTCCACACTTCTTGAGTTTGATTTCCACCACAGAAGTTTTCTGTCCTCACCCCCACCCCCTGCGCTGTCTCTACCAGCCCACATCCTTTCTCTCTAGGGTATTTTACTACAGCTATGCGACTGATACGTTCACTCATGCACTGAAATTTTAAAATGATTTAAAATCACTTACTAATTCATTATTTTTTTTAATTAATAAAAATAAAGGAATTAATAATATGTTCACTTAATTCATTTTTTTATATTTTATTTATTACTGTTATTTATTATATATGATCATTTATTTGTATATAATATATTTAAATATTTATTCGTTTATACTTAAAATAAATCAACAAATAAAATATATACATTCATTTACTTAATTTTTACATTTATGAATTACTTTTGTGAATTTTTAATATATGTAATTATTTATTAGTTCAGAATTATTATATTTGTAAATTAATTAAAATAAATTAATAATAAAATACATAAATTAATTGAATTTTTTTGAAAATATTAACCACTTTTATTAAGCATATTTATTTAATCTTATATATAATTATGCATTCGTTTAAGTTTTCTGTCCTCACCCCCACCCCCTGCGCTGTCTCTACCAGCCCACATCCTTTCTCTCTAGGGTATTTTACTACAGCTATGCGACTGATACGTTCACTCATGCACATTGCGTGCGTGCGTGTTTGTTTGTACATGAGAACTGCTGTATGAGGTTTCACATATGATCAACATTCATTGTTTTTATTTGCGTTACCATAGAATTGTGTGTTTGTGACCTAAACTGACTTCCTGTGTGTGTGTGTGTGTGTGTGTAAGTCACTTCAGTGCTCAGCCGCTCAGATGATGTAGACAGACTGAATCACATTCATAATCTCACACACAGTCAGTCTTTTATCTCTGATTTCTCATCTCAAGGCGTTATTATTTAGTTTTATGACTCAGCAAGCAGCCTCTAGAGGGGTAACTAACCCACTCAGAGTTTACTATTTTAGTAACACGGTAAACAAGACAGCAATGTCTGACTGTTTCGTCCGATTTCAGATTAATTCACCCAAATTTGCCACATAAAAACAACAACAGCAAAAAACAGTGGTTGTTTAACATGTCGATCAGATTGCATCGACATAGGTGGTTCTCAGCCAGAAACCAGACTTAATACTGATAGTCAATAGTCTGGCTGCGTGAGAGAAGAGCATGCTGGGTAAAGAGACAGACACTCACCCTGTGTTGCTCGATGGAATCGATCCATTGGTTGCGATGCTCTGGGTCCTGAGCACGTAGATACCACACACTATCATTGACGCTGATGTCCAACCGGCACTCGTCAAACTCATGAGGCTACAGAGACAGAGAAAGAACACTTATTAGACTGATATGATCATCATACATCATTACTCATGACAATCATATTTGTACATTTATAAACAAGGTGCTCTGAGTGAGGGAGGGATCCAAGAATCCAATCTGTTGTTGATAAACCAGGACTATTCAATACTAGACCGAGTAGTAGTTGTATATTTTTATTTAATGCCATGTCAGCATCTTAGGCTATTTTCATGACAAAAACAAATAAAAAAATACAAGTATAACAAATACAATAAAAACCAGCAAACAAACAAACACAAGTTATATTACACAATATTTTTTACATTAACATATGATACAAATTCTAAAACTTTTTCTGGCAATATTATACTAAATAACTCTTTAAGTGAGTTCAGTACTAGACAGAACAACCACAACCAAAAGAAAAGAGAGAGCCTTGACCCACAGAGCCAGCTGGGAAATGTGAGATATTTCCCCCTGAAAAAAACACTAACAGCAGCCATGTCTGAGTGTGCGTGTTTGGTATTATTGCCAGATGTTGATCTCTGTAGACCTCACACTGCTCTATGAAAACCAGATGAGGAGTCAAACACTCCTCTTCTTCAGTCTGATATACTGCACAACTCTAGCCCAGTGTTTCTTTTCTTTTGCCTCCCACTATCCGAGAACACACCAGTATTTGTCATATATATATATATATATCATTACACACACACACACTAAATATGCTATTAATTCTTCATTTATTTATGTATTAATTTATTTTTATTAGAGATGCACCGATAGTAAATTTCTCAGCCGATACCGATAGTCGATTGTTTAGCGTGCTATCGGCCGATACCGATACCGATAGTTTGGTGGTTCTGCATTTTATATCTTCTTTTAAATTAATAATAATCCATAATAATTCCATAATTCTGAACGCAATGCATATAAAACTTTATTATCTCCATTTAAACAGTTGTTTCAGTGACTGGTCTCATAAACAGAAAACACATTGCTCAAATTAACATTAACGCATTAACAAAATGTGTAAGATTAAATTAAGACTTTTTAACTTTTTCTGTTATTAATTCATATTAACATTGACTAAAACATTTTTCTTTTTTATTCTAAGAAAAAAAACTTCTGTTATGCTCAAAAGCATCTCTGCTTTATCATTGAACATCAAGCTGGTAATATTAAATATTAACAGTTTTGATTATATTAACTCATATTAATATTAATTGGATATGAAAAGCATCCTGTTCTTCTCACAAAGCATTTCCCTCAAATACATGTGTAAGGTAAAACTTTCTTTACAAACAAGCATTTCTGTTTTAGCACTAAACATTAAACTGGTAATTTTAATCTAAACTTTTTTTGATGATATTCACGAACATTAACTGGATACAAAAAGCATTATGTTCTCACAATCAATCAGCATTTCCCTCAAATAAGTGGTTAATGTTTCTGCATCATGGAACACCAAACTGGTAATTTTAACTTTTTTGAATGTTCTTAAGTGACATTAACATTAACAATTCTGAACATCTGCTCACAACAACCTCTCATTCAATTCCCTTATTTAAGGGTAAGGGGTAAGTTCTTCTTCACAAATAAAAGCATTTCTGCTTTATCGCAGCTTAGACGATTTCTTTTCTCGTTTAGGACATTAGATGCTGAGCTAAAGGTTCTTTCACTATCGACGCTCGTACAAGGCGCGGACAGGTATTTTCTCGCCACTTGCGCAAGCTCAGGCAGACGGCCTTGATTAGCGGCCCAGTACGTTAGCGCGCTCTCGTGCCTGGGAATCACCGGCTCTGCTAGGTAACTGGCAACTTGCGTTGACACACTCGCATTCTCCGCCACAGTCCCGTTTTCTTGAACAATTTCGTTGAATATGGCAGAGAAAGATGCTGTTGTTGATTCTCTTGTTTCTATGCGAGCCTTCTTTTGCTGTACGATATCTAAAAAATTATAAATAAATAAATACATAAGCCCACTGTGTTTTAAAAGCAGACTTCTGAATTATTGAATTGCCTATTATATTGAATATTATATTTCTTTAGATGGAAACTTACCTTCTAGATTCTGCACATCTTCTCTGTCTCCAGGATGTCCGAGTTTCTTAATCTCCGCAACTATCATTTCGTGCATTTGCTGTTTCGTGTCAGCATCAAAAAACTTGTCTTTATATCGCGGGTCAAGGACCGTTGCGATACAGCACATATGGTTGGAAGTGGTGTTCCTGAACTGTTTTTGCACTGCCTCCAGTAATGCTTTTTTCATTGTTTTAACTCCGTGGTCACTGTCGGCTTCTTTGCTGAGTAACCTTTTTAGAGTCTCAAGCAGGGGTATAATGTCAGCAGCGGACGCATCTTCTTTACTAATCTCTCTGGTTATTTGTTCAAAGGGAGAGAGAAGTGTAGTTATGCTTTCCATTAGTGTCCACTGCTGCGCAGTAAGTGTGACTGGTAGTTCGTAATCTGCAGCGTATGCAGCAAGCGCTCTTTTCTGTTCCAAAAGGCTTTGCATCATATAGAAGGTGCTATTCCACCTCGTATTTACATCATGCTTAAGTCTCTTTAGTGGAAGATCGATCTGTGACTGAATGGACTGTAGACGTGAAGACGCTAGCTGCGAGTGCTTAAAGTGGCCCACAATCTTTCGGCACATACTGACCAATTCTGTCACACTTCTCTGGCTTAATATTCCTTCGTTGACAGCCAGCTGGAGGGAATGAGCCATACAGGGCAAACTCATAATCTCACTGTCCGTCATGGCTTTAGCCATGTTCCTCGCGTTGTCGCGTACAACAGCGTGCACTCTTGATCTGTCGATTTTCCATTTGTCTAACATGTCAGTGAATGCTTGAGAGATTGCCAACGAAGTGTGAGAACCGGTAAATTCTTGTGAATGAAGCAAGACTTTAAGTTTAAAATCACAATTGATCCACTGAGCAGTGAGACTAAGCATGCTCGTAGGGCTTACCTCTGAAGACCAAATATCTGTGGTGAAGCTCATCGCGGAGTCGTTATGAAGAAGCTTATGAACGTGATCTGCCACACGGTTGTATATCTCCGGTAAGCAGATGTCTGCGAAATAATGTCGACTCGGTAAAGTGTAGCGAGGCTCAAGGTGTCTTACCAGTCGCTGAAATCCGGTGTCTTCAACTACGGAGAATGGCTGATCATCAAGCGCCATAAATTCCATTACTTTCTGAGTAATTTCAAGCGCTTTCGTGCTGTCAGATTTGAATTTTCTGGTGCTGTCAAACACTAGCGCGATAGAGGGAGTCTGCTTTGTAGCTAAAGCAGCCTCCGCTTTAGCTTTGACGAACTCGTCATATTCCTTGGCATGTCGGCATTTAAGGTCTGTAATCAAGTTAGTTGTGTTAAAATTTTTAACTGAAGTTCCACCTCGCGAAATTTTAGCTGTGCATAGCTTACAAACTGCAGTTTTGTCGTCATTGTCACCCACTTCAAAGTAATTCCACACAAGAGACATCTTTACACACAGCACGTATTCGATGCATTCCCGCCAATTTTGATTGACAGGATATATATCGGCCCTGATCATTGGATTTCAATTATTGATAAATAAATTAAATTTTTCATTATTTAATTTTATTTTTAAAAATATCATCCAGCCTATAGTAATTATAATAGCTAATAGTAATTATTCTAATTTCAAATTTAAAAAGAAATGACCTGAAGTTTAGTGAGTGAGTCATTTGAACGATTCAGAGAACCGATTCAGACTCAGGAGTCAAAAATGGATCTGACACAACCACTTTAGGGAAGTCACAATTTATGTTTGTTGTTACATGCAACCACCGAGGGCATCACTATAAAAAAAGAAAACTGTCTATATATTTTGCTTTCACTCACAGGAAATGACACTACTTACGTGAGTAATAACCCGAGTCCTTACAAAGACGCATATCAGACTACATCAACAGAGACAGAGCATTAGAAAAACCCCAAATGATATGACAGACACCTGGTCTTCTGGGTGAAGCGTGGGGCACTCATTCAAAAGCCTGACGCTAATCACAATATGAAGAGGCATGACAGGACGACACATGAGGACTGAAACGGGCTTAAATGAGACCGGAGACAAAGCTGCATGCGTTTAATCAGAGAATAATCAGTCACATCTGAGCGAGAATGATTATCACTTATCACACCACAAAACACAACCACAACAACAAACAAACACAGAGAGCCAGAGGCCTCAAACAGGCTTTACATAGAAACAGCATCTTCCCACTACAAACCCAGAGCTCAGAGGAAACTGTGAGAAAACTAAGAGACTCGTTCACAGTGTGAGACTAGGATTTTATATTATGCTGCCTTATAAGATGCACTTGCTGAGAAGGCGATCCCAGAATGCACTGTGATGAGCTCAGTCGGTCGGATCTGTTCTGCATTTACAATGACAGCGTTTGAAAAACGGCTGTTATGATGTTGAAAATGTCAGTTTAGATTTAGGAGTGCTTATATTTGTGCGTGGAACCCAGAATGGACTGACGCAGGAACATTTGAGTGCCTGTATGGGAAAAGCATTGAGCGGGATTCTGGGAACGGAAAATCGAGACACGGTGGGCAATGCAGGGGACACCAAGTGGGTCACAGCGGGTACTGAGAAGAGACACTAAAATAAACACAAGGGTCGTCACTATGGGACTGACTGAACCTGCGAGACACCATCAATCGCACGGCAGTGAACACAAACACAAACACACATATCACAACACTGACACACAGATGTTAAACAGGACTGGTATCTGTTGATTCATGTGTGCTTCCATCTCAGATAGTGCTGCATTGTGGGCAAACATGCTTTAGTAGAGCTGTAAAACATAACATGACCACAGTATATAGTATAGTATATGACCATTAGTATATAATGAGCAATAAGTTTACTAACCTTCATAGTATATACTACTATAAACATTTCCATGTTTTCATATAAATATTTTATATTATATATTCTGCTTTTTTTTTACTTGGCACCTATTTTGATATAATATATTTTATACCATATAAATATGTATCTTACACACACACACAATCTTATTTATATTCATTACTTAGCACCTTATTTTAATACATTTTTTATTGTTATTTATGTTGTCATTTTTTTCTTGTCATTACTTGTTTTGTGTAAAATGCTTTGATGATTTAGTATGTAAATACTTCATGTCAATTGAAAAACTGAAATAGAGAGACAGAAAGAGCAGGTACAGAGCTGCTTTCTCAGTGCATTATTGGAAATCTTCAGTCCTACACGTGAACTGAAGTTCAAACACTCTGGGTGGATGCATTCATTCCCTTTCCAAAGATCAGCTTCCCAGCACGCACACACACACACACACACACACAGGCCTACGTGTGCAAAGTCACAATGGCAGAAGGAGACAGACAGTGAGAGAGCCAGTGAAATTTACAGCATTGTGTCAACAACTAAATGAAATGTCACATATACAGAATCCCAGCACAATAATCAACACATCGTGTGCGGCAACATAGGAATGATGCATTATGTACTGCATCCAGAGAGTAAAACACAGTGTGCAAATATACACAGCTGTTTTTGTACAGCTACAGCAAGAAAATAGACAGATGCATCCAAAGTAAATACTACATCTAAAGACAACAAAATCTGATTATTCATTACAATTATACAAGTCAGACACATCTATAGTTTGTAATCCGTTATATGTATCTACATAATAACCTAACTTTAATTATTTAAGCTTGCAAAAAAGAAAATAGAAGTACAAGCGATGCTGAAGTGCATTTATTTACAGTCAGTCATTTGATGCTAAATTTTAATTGCACAAAACAAATGGACTAAAAGCTCTCTGTTGCCTAATTAAATGTATTTTATAGGCCGTTGACAACAGTTATACAACATCTTTTAAATTATACAATGTGCCACAGAGCAAAAGTGAAAACATCACAATGTGCTTTACGTTCACTGAATAATGGTCTGCCAGCGGTTCTCAGGAGTTTTAACATTTTGGCTAGAAGCGACGGTTTAAAGTTAAAAACATCTTGATGGATTTGTTTCTTACAAACACACAGCTTTTGGCTTCTCGAGATGTCAACTGATGGACTGGAGTGGTGTGGATTACTTGTGGTTATTGTGATGTTTTTATCAGCTGTTTGGACTCTCATTCTGACAGCAAGACAATTAAATTATGAATTAACAATAATATACATGTCAATTACTTCCTAAAATCATATTCATAGTAGCCACAGCCTGACATTTTGAGGTCTACATTTAAAGAACAAATGTTTCAACAGAGGTTTGGCGTGTCGAATCACAAACAAGCATGACGATAACATGTTCCAGGGTGTGAAATAAACACAGTGTGCTGAAGTCCACACTTGAATGTGATTAACCAGCAAAAACTGATATCAGGAGCTGGTTAGAGATGGACGTTAAGGCTCACAGATAATGGGTAAATTGCTGTTTACTGAGCAATTCAGTCCTGGATCTGTGCTTTGGGAAATCAGAAACACAGGAAGGTCAACTTCAGCTTGAACAAAGGAAACAAACGCCACACTGACCCCCAGATTAGGACACAGGATGCAAAGGAAGAGAGCATGTCATATGACTAACTGACCGCTGCTATTGACAGGTTGAAGTGCATATAGGCGATGTGATTTAAATGTCCAGAGTACTGGTTAGAGCAAATCTAGGAGGAAGGAAGTAGACGACAGGAGAGATGAGCAGAGGGACTTTCTGACTCGACCCCCGGGTAACCAAACAGGAATTCATCAGCAGGAGGGCACAAGGGAGCAAACTTCCCGTTTCAGACAACAGGACAGTCGTACACCTCTCTTTTCCTTCTATTTCAGATCTACACAGCCTCTTTTTTCCACTCATTTCACCCTTTTAAAAATATCACAGATCATTCCCTCCCACATCCCCGTGTCTCCACGCTGCTCGCACCTCCTCCTCATTTCAGCATCGGTTTTCTTTACAGGACGTTTCAGGGTTCACTGGCTGTTTGATCCGTAATGGAGCCCGTTTGACACCTTCACACACAGATTCACTCAAACCCATTTTAACAAAAGCCCTCTGAAAGCCCGAGGCTCTCAACGGCTCAAAGGGACGAAGCACAACAAAACGTCTCCAGTCGATCTTCACAATCTCAAAAACTGTGTTCACCAACCATACTAATCTAACCTGTTTAGTAATGTTATCAGAGATAGTTGACACTAAACTGTAAATGTTCTAAACATCCTTTCTATAAGTATAAAGTATTAAAAGTTTCATTACATGGAATACTAAAAATGTTATATGTTTGATACAATGCCCTTATGAACAAGTTTATGCTGGGGAAACCTCTTGTTGTGAAATAGATCATATTACTGAACGTAGGAGTGTAATTAAAAGAGGTGATGCAACCAATTCAGTGCTGTTACATTTTAAATGTAATTATCCTATGTCCTCTTTTTTGTTTACTGGCATGTAACTCATAAAATTACCAGTAATAGGAGGTGATATTGACCAAAATCAAATGAAATGTTATTTGAAATGTGCATTTCCTACTGGGATTAATGAAGATTTGGTTCCAAAATAATTTTAAATGAAAAACATTTGTAATTACTGCAAATAATGTGAAAACACATGTTTAAAAATGTGTTTGCAGAAATGTATTTTAATGAGTTTTGCTCTGATGAAGGCCTGTGTGCTGAAACATGTTTGCGAAATAAAGAACGGATTTCTTCCAGCTTCAAGATTCTTTCATTTCTCTACTCCACAAGTGCTGCTGGTTTTGTTTTTGTATTTTATGAAAATGCCAAGGCTGCTCTTTTCCATACAATAAAAGTGGGCAAGTCAAGCTTCAGAAGACAACAAAAAAAACTGCAGAATAGTTCAAGTCTTATAAAGCTATACAACAACTGTGAGAGATCAATCATTTCTATTAATTCAAAGATGGTGTGAAATATTTGTGCCACTAGCATTACTAAACGCAACTGCAAAAATAATGATTGTTTACAAACCAGTTTTCCAAAGATTGCCTGCTGAGAGGTTTTGACACAGAAACTGTGCTGGTCAAGCTGAGGAAAGGAAGACAGGACCCGCCGTCTGTTTCAGACACGGAGAGCTGCTTGTGTGTCTGAGCAAATGCAAGAAAGCACACTAGTTTATGGTTTGTGGTATGAACCAAAGCAGGTCACGGCACAGCCATGACTTCAGATGACGACTCGAGCCCAGAGTTTACCATGTGACAGAAGGTGAGGACATGCACACAATGGCTGTGAGAATGAGAACAAGCCGCTTGATAGCACTCCTCTGGGGTTTAGCACAGCACACTAATCGAAAATGCAAATGCACATACACACACACGCACACACACAGTCATTGACATTTTAAAATGCACTTGACTCCCTTTCTCTCTTTGGCAGCTGTAACTACAAACACAGTTGCCTTTATCAAATATTCAGTAGGCCAATATAAGTGTGTGTGTACACATGTGTGGTGAAAGCATTGGGCATTGCTGTTAAGTGACATTTATAAACTTATTAGCCTATTTTATAAAAAGAGGCAGGTGTGCAAATAAGCACAGATTTAGCACATCTTCTCAGAAACAATGCATGCATGGATAGTTTTAGAAATGAATCCACGCTCTGGAAAAACAGATATGAAGACATTAAAACACTTTTTGCTGTGTCATTTCTGAATTTAGTTTGCACACAAAGCTTGACTTCAGTTTGATGAAAATGAACATTTTCCAGGCTATGCATGCCTTCCTACAGCGAATGGTCTGCGTTGACAAAAAGTACCAAAGCTGCCATTTTATTTCACCAGAGAGCAGCTTCATTTAATGTCTGAAAGGCTTTTACACAACGTTTATTGAACCCTGGTGAACGCTGCCTCCATAAAAGATGCGCCTCCATAAAAACAGTCTCTGCTCTTCATTTCTCTCTCTCAGTGTAGCTGTAAAAAGTTGCAAACTGATGACAACTGACTCCTTTTCCATATTTGTCCATCTAAAAATGCGCTGAATATGCGTTCTGTGTGAATGGCTTGGTTTCGGTTTTAACCTAATCAAGATCTTCTCTGCACTGAGCTTCTATATTTCTCTAATATTTTGAATGCATAACGCAGCAACTGCGCGTCTCGTGGGCTAGACTAACAAAACTTTAAAATGCAACAACGTCACTTACATCATCGCATCTCGTGCGCCACTGATGACGCTCCCTGACGCACTCCTAACATTTGATTGTACTATTTTTGCATTCAAACGCAAATGTTTATTTTAAATTCGACTAATATTAATTTTTTTATTCACAATCTCCTCATCAATGGCAGGCACAGTCCTCATGTTCGTGTTTGTGTGTGCTGTCTGCGTCACTCATAGCACGTGCCTATATCGTGCACTATATCGAACATTTTTTATATCGTTATCGAAGAAGGTGTACCGTCGATAAATATCAATACCGTTTTATCGCCCAGGCCTATTTAAAATGCATAATTTCAGTTAGGGTGAAGAAAAGCTTTTGGCTTCTCTCCTGAGGCCACAAGAGGGCACATTGAGCAAAATATTACTAATGCACGTTTATTCAAAGCATAAGATAACATGACTAATCTATCTGTTCCGCCATAAAGAAAAATGCGGCTCCTTTGTGCGAGATGCAAGTGCAACGGTGATAGATGTCCCTCTAGAAAATGTGATAAATATGCATTCTGTGTGAACGGCT
The DNA here is from genome assembly GCF_001515625.1 of Sinocyclocheilus rhinocerous. Classification (NCBI taxonomy): domain Eukaryota; kingdom Metazoa; phylum Chordata; class Actinopteri; order Cypriniformes; family Cyprinidae; genus Sinocyclocheilus; species Sinocyclocheilus rhinocerous. The sequence continues at coordinate 168,986 of NW_015665048.1, forward strand.
TGGTTGCAGTTTTGATGTAAACAAAATCTTCTCCGCATTGATGTTCTCTTTTTCCGCAATATTTTTAATGAACAACGCAGCAGCGCCGCATCCAGTGGGTTCAACTGGATAGGCTAACAAAAACATTATAAAGCAACGACACTTACATTGTCATCGCATCTCGTGCACCACTGATAAGGCTGCCTCTTTAACGCACACCTAAAATTCGAATGTGGATTTTTATTTTAAATTCGACGAATATTTTAAATTCAAATTTTTTTTTTGACAGCCCTAGGAAGATCATATAATAATTTTCCCGTTTTGTGGCGCCAGAGCAGTTCAGCACACAAGCATAAGGCTACATGAAGATCAAGTCAGTTGTTTACAGAGGACTGACGGGTTGGTAACTCATCTGGTAGCAGTTTTGATAAATTTCTCTTGTGGTTTAGGTTTGGATAGATGAAACCGGTTCTGGACTGAGAGCAATCTAAATGATATTCAGCCCAAACCCACATAAATGATCTCAAAAAAACCACATGAGAATACACACAGGACTTGCGGGGTTTCGACACCAAAGAAAGCCCACACATCTTCAACAGGAAGACCAAAATTTGATCAATTTTATCTTTAATAAAACCAGTGAAAAGAAACAAAAACCATCAGGTCAAAACAATAGAGTAAATTGATACACACTGTTTCCACATTCAAATCGCCTTTACAGTTTCTGCTTTTCCTCCCATGTCTCTTTATGTTCTCTTTTACTTCTCTCCACTTATCCAACTACCTTTCAGGGCTCAAAATTCAGGATTTTTCTGCTCTTTATACTTGCTCTATCAATATTTTTACTGGCCCAACTACAAAGAAAAAAAGATCAGTTTTATTTTTGGGCGACAAATGTTTAAGTCTGCAAAAAATAAAAGCACAAGAACATGATTAAAAATGGTAAGAATGGTCCAACCCAAGCACTGGCCTTTCCTCTACTGCATTTATCTTCTTCTTCTGTAAACTCAGCTCTATTAAGAACTTTGCCTGTCCTGACTTGAGCCAAGTGCTACACTTTAGATCCCACGGCGGCATTTGCAATGACCCGCCCTGCACCAGAATAACCTGTACCTGTGCGTACCTGTCCTTCCCCATATCCCTGACAAACACAGAGACTGAGAGAACTTCCCCTCTGCTCCTGTCAGATCATGACATAGTCCAGGTCTAGCCTAGCTCAAAGAAAAAGTGCATGTTTACGGGCCACGCTTTTGGAGAGCTTAACAAGAGAGCAAGAGGGCGAGCGAATTCCAGCTCACGTCAGGGTAAAACTTGGCAGGCGAAAGCACATAGTTCAAGTTCAATGCACTGTGAGCGCTGAAAGCTGTGTGGCGTGGCCGCTGTATTGATGTTTTTTTTCTTGGGCTGAATACGGCCGTTGATAACAGATCCAACTCAAAACACTATGAACCGAAACACAGTAAAAGCACCTAAAATACCTGCTAACACAATTGTAGGGTGATGTCCAGGGGATTGCTTATGGCTTTGAGTGGTTTTTTGCATGTTGCTATATTGTTGCTTATTTGCTCAAGTCAAAATGTCTATAGTGTATTTCTGTGTCTCCTCAACTAGAGGCCCTTGGCTGAAAAGGCTATGGCAATATATGTAATACTTCCCAAGTAAGAGGCATACTAACCTAATAAAAAAAACTCTAGTGGTGCTTTTTCCCATTTTTGAACTGTAACCATTGGCATATAATGCATCAAAGACTACTCGTCAAGTCAACAGATTTCACTAATAGACCTATACCCATCTCTGTGTAAAAATAAAATTATGTCATTTGCTAAAGTCATTTTTGCCCCCCCCTGTAGTTTGGCTCCAAATCTCAGCTGAAAATTGTCATTTGTTTTTCTTCAGAAAAAATATTAACAAAATCAGAAATTTATGCCGGGGAAGACCCCGGGGAAATTTGGTTGATTTGACATGGAATGACCTTATAGCATAAACTGTGCAAGACAATTTGCACGCTAAATTTAACAAATTACTAGATGCTTGGGACAAAAATGCCCCCAAAATTCAAGATAAAAAAATCATACACAACTAAATCTATTACGGCTGTCATGATTAAAGTGAAATAAAAAAAAAATGAATGAAAAGTGTTGATTTCAGCACTGCATTTGGATCTGCTCAGGTTGCATCAGTGTTTTTTAAGTGTTTTTGTAGTGTTGAGCATTATAACCATCGTATTCTGACTGACTGAAGTAATTGGTTAAATTTAAGTATTTGACCTGAAAGACAACACAGATATATTTAATAAGGTAATTATAAAAACTGAAATGTTAAAATGGTTGTAACAATGTTACCCCTTCATAGGGCTGGACGATATGGGCAAAATGTATATCACGATATATTTCTTAATTTCGGTCGATACGATATAATTCCGATATCGATATGAACACTATTTATCTGAAATAGAAATCTTTTGTAACATTATAAATGCCTTTATCATCACTTTTGATCAATTTTAAGCATCCTTGCTAAATAAAAGTTCATGGAGCTAAGTTAATTTCTGGTTACAACAAGTTTGTTCAAATCACTAACCCCAAGTATGCGTAATAGGAAAAGTATTGCTCGAGTTTCAACGTGAAATCAGCCAATGGTAAAACAGCACATTGGATTCGTTAAGTGTTGCTGACAGACCGATTAAGTCAGACTGAGTGTCTGTGAAATTGTTTTTGTCATCTCACTGATTGATCTTTCACAATCCGTCTCCATCTCCTGAGGTCTGACGTTCACAAATTTAATCAAGTCCAATTCAACAGCCTGCGCGTCTCACAAAAAGCACAATTAACACTGTTTCCAGCTTGTGTGCTGATCTGAGCACTGAACCAGTGAGACCCAGTTTTATAAGGACGCACAATGAGGCGTTCTGGGTTTGAATCAGGCCTTCACGTGGACGGTGTAATCCTGTTGTGTCTGCAAGGGTTAAGCCAGTCTGATTTTAGGGTGGTCCCGTTTGTGTGTGGTTTAAGTATGTGTGAGTCATGTGAGGACAGCGTAATCGCAAGCAGGAAGAGCGGAATGACACAATAACCTGTTTTTGTGAGGATTTACGAGGACAGATTGCTGCCGTGTGCGTGCCGAATCAATCTGAATAAAGCTGCTTCGTATTCCAGAACGGCTTTCTGAGAGCAAGATTTACTGAGAAAGAGAAATACGTTTAGATGCACTATAAATGAAAAAAAAAAAAAAGTGCCTGTTTTTGCCCTCTTTTTGAGATTACACAGAAAGGCCCAAACTCATCCAGTGGCCAGGGTGCAAAATAAACAGTAACCACATGCCAAAGTGAGCAAAAAGAAAACAATTTAAACACAGTGGTAAATTTATGAGGAACTGGAACATAATAAATGGTTGAAATCCAACCGTTAGAGTCGAACTCTCACTGATGTAAGCAACACGTGATTCAATGCAAAGTTATAAACTGTACAAAACTCTCAAAAAACTAGGAATATTCCTTGCATTAAGCCAAATAAAATATTATGAACAAAATTGAAAAATTCTGAACAGATACAGAGATGAGAAATGGCTTCTATATGCACACAGTGACCTGCAGTGTTTAACACTAAATATGCAAGGAAAAAACAACTAAATAATTCAAAGAAATTCATAAATCAAATGGCAAACAGTCTTTAAAAAAGGCTGGTAGAGAATATTTTTATATGATAAATTCTGCCAATTCAACACCATTGGCAGGTGCTAAAGTTAATTTTGGACCCTAAACATCACATTTCTACCACACGCTTGCGTTTAATACCAAAGTTAATATTTATGATAACCCATAAAGGTTGGTGGAGTTCAACAAATACACAGCTGGAAAAGAGTCACTCTCAAGTCTTGAAACAAAGGGGCCATTTTTCTCTCGCTCAAAGCCAAAATGCAAAGCATCAAATTAGAATGTCGAACACACAGCAGCGACCTGCAGCTTTAAACATGAACTACCTGAGCGCAGGCTGTGCACAGTCACAAACCTACAAAACCATTCCATCATCAAGCCTGATTATTTCAGACTTCACTTCCTGTATTTACTCTATAAATTTTCTTATATCTAAAACATCTCAGAAAATGCTTGTATGTTCCTTTCCCTGTATTTTCAGTAAGGGTTTTGGTTTAATCATTGAAGGACCAGCTGTAACAGGGTCTCCATAACAACACAACCTTCGCCCTGTTTCCTCATTTTCAGTGGTGATGCAAGATAATACGGGCAGAGCGTGTGCAAGGACTGCTGCGGCACATGTCGAAATCTGTGTGGTCATGAGTTAATCTTCAACGCAATGCAGGGAATTCTCATTTCATTCTGTTTGTCGGGGCCAAATCAGATCATAAGCAATCAACCCAAAATCTGAGCAGTATGCATTCATAACCTGAGCTCCTATAGATACTGTATACATTCAGTATTATTTGCCACTACTCAGTTTGAGTCAAACGCAAAGTTCACGGTGGCTCACAGCTTCTGCAGGTGCGTGCGCGTTAGTGTGATTTTAGCATGAATGGGGGGGAAATAGGCCACAGTCGGTCTGTGCCTGGCCAGCTGCCTGTGGCAAAGGATCGTGTCTGTCCTCCGTCAATCTTTTTTCTCCTCTCCTCTGCCCTAAAAAGAGCTCTCAGCACATCCACTGCCTCAGCGATAATCATTTTAGATGAAGCACAACCATCATACCAAATCTAATTTCTAGAGATGCAGCAATACAGACCCAGCTTTAAAAAAAGAACATTTAAAAGAACATTTTGCTAACATTACCATTAAACAAACATTATGGGAATGTTACTTTTGAATGTTCTCTGAACCATAAGTACTAACATTTGTAAAAAGTCAGACGAACGTCCAACTAAAATGTTTCAGAAAAACAATGAGCGATGTATAAATTATGTTTTTTGTGCTAACGTTTTCAGAATGTTGTTAAATACCAGATAACTTTACAATAGAATAAACATTCTATTGACATCATCGGAAGAATGTTTGTTTATAACTTTGAGAGAACCTTTATCATTCAATAAATATCCAATTAACAATATGACGGCCCAAAACAATCAGTGAAGTTTCAATAATGCATTCAATTCACTGAATTATGCAAAAACAGGGTTATTGATGTGAAATCACATGCCTTACGTCTAATCAGGTATTAAAACATTATAATGCACAATATGCCAAAAAATATGCCTAACTGCTTAGTAATCCTGAAGTTGGCATACAAGAATTAGAATTATGAAAAATTAGAAAAATGAGGCATTATATTATCTGCCTAATCAAACTGATAATAATAAATGTCTATATTGCCAGTAAAACATCATGCATCCCATGTATTTCCATTCAACTACAACTCTGAAGCTCGCAGCATGACAATCACCAATTTGAACCAATTCAAGCTTTCGTTTTGAATGCACACCATCATTGTAATTTTGGCTCAGCTCTGAAATTCCCATGGCTGTCTGGAAGGATCTTTCCCCGGGATACTCACTGTGATGACAGCCTTGCTGAGGCAGAGGGAACCGCGGCAGCCATACTCGCGCTCGTCCTGGGATTTGTAGTAACTCAAGGTGTTGTTCTTCAGCACAACCCAGCGGTCCTGCCATCCGTGAATGTAGTTAGTCCACTGTAGAGAAACAAAACTGTTATAAGAAAACAAAAAGCTGTATCTAAGAGTGTGCACACAGCCATACTGATGACTAATGACAATAAACATATGATGCATAGTTCAATAAAACAATTGATTGTGTTCTTGAATACATACTAGATAAATATACTTCAAATGGGAGAGGGTTTAAAGGGGTCATATGATGCTATTTTAAAGATCATTATTTTGTGTATAACAGAATATGTTGACATGCTTTAATGTTCAAAAAACATTATTTTTCAAATACTGTACATTATTGTAGGTCCTCTATGTGGAATAATACACTAATCTCTTATGGAATATGCTCCTCTCATCACAAAAACAGATGATCAGTTGTCTGAGTCATGAGGAGAGGTTTTCTCCTTTAATCCCATCAGGAAGAAAAGACTAGCAGATGAACTCTAGTAACCCCGACTAACTCCAGCTTCTGCCCAGAACCTGCTGCACCCCTTCTGAATTATATATGCATAAAGAAAGATATCCATGCATCACATATTAAGTATTTATCATAAAATATCAAAAAACAGTCTTAGGTAACATAACCTTGGGCCTTGCTGTCTAAAGAGCAGCATATGGTCACCATGCACGGGAAATCACCATGGAAAATATAATCGTAATGCGAGCAAACCAGTAATAAGGGTAAATCAGCTTTCCATTGATATATGGTTTGTTAGGATAGGATAACATTTGACTGAGATACAGCTATTTGAAAATCTGGAATCTGAGGGAGCAAAACAATCCAAATATTGAGAAAATCGCCTTTAAAGTTGTCCAAATGAAGTTCTTAGCAATGCATATTACTAATCAAAAATTAAGTTTTGAGATATTTACGGTAGTAAATTTACAAACCGTTTTCATGGAAAATTATCTTTACTTAACATCCTAATGAGTTTTGGCATAAAAGAAAAATCGATAATTTTGACCCATACAATGTATTTTTGGCTATTGCTACAAATATACCCAAGACTGGTTTTGTGGTTCAGGGTCACATATATTGTTTAAACTGTTAAGCATTTGTAGTACTGCGTTTGATTTGTGCTTAATTTAATTAAGAAAACCCATGCGTCCGGGCAGTAATGAGGAACAGATCAGAAGTAAAACATTAAGCATATTACGGTAATAGGTAACGTTAAAAATGGTTTAATTGTCATGCAAATAATGTCACCATGCAAAATATCTTAACTAAAATCGGTATAATTACTGTTTGCGATTAACTTACGATTTTGGTCATTTTCTTGACAAGCTCCGTGACATTCATCCAACCGCCTGACGTTTGTTTACATCGGATCAGGTGGAAACACACACACACACACACACACACACGCGCGCTTTCCCGGTTCGGGAGGTATTATGCAGCATCGTAACCCACCTTACTGAGTACCCCGCCTAATTCCGCCACCCCTCCGTGCGGACCGGGTCCCGGTTCGACGTCCAGATCCTCGTCGGAACCGGAGGAGTTCCAGCTCTGGCTGTCCGGTAGGAGTCTGCCGTTAGGAAGCGGGCTGGAATTCATAACGAATCCAACGAACGCTCCGCTGAGGGGGGAAAAAACGACAAAAACAGAAAAAACGCGGGCGTAATATCAGCGGCGAATGTCCGTTAGAAGGCCTCGCATCGATTACGGTGTTGTCTATCCAGAAAATCCAGAAAATAAGCGAAAGATGTGGAAGCACACCGTCCTTGTGTTGATTTCACGAGCGTCTGTGAGGCTGCGCGAGGCGAGCGGGAGAGACACCCGCCCCCTCGCTCTCTCTTTCCCTCTCTCTCTCTAAAAAAAACGCCCTCTAAATCGACATCAGCTGCCAAAAGGGATTCTCCTCACTTACAACAACAAATATTCGCGAATGTAGGAAAATAAAAAAAATATATACATTAATTCCGCATTTCTAATTTTTTCCCCTTCATTTTTGAAGGCGGTGTACGCCAACGTCATCCTCGCCCGCTCAAGGGGCGCTGGCTAGTGTATGACGTCACCGAAGCCTCGTTTTCCTTAAATGGAAACTTTCGCCCCGCCCTTCTTTAGAAATGATTGACAGTTTGAAAGAGTTTTAGGTAAAGAAACGCTCTCAAAACGCACTCAGCTTTTGGATTTGGCAGCATTTGGGTGAATATTGATAACACTCTAAAATAATTAATGTAAAAATTAATTATTTATCACTATGTGGTTATATTGGTGTGAGTGCCGTTTGTTTTTAACAAATATTGATTGGTTAAGTGTTAAATAGCTCCGAGTAATCATCATGGTAACGGTTGGTATCAAAACATCACGTGAATGCAGCCTATTTTCATCTAATTGCAGGTTCAGTCTATATTTTTTTACATTTCCACTCAGGAAAATGTGACTTATACTAGCAGAACCTAAAATCTATGATGTTGTGGTTTGTTTTCAGGCCTTTGCTATGGAGTTGCTAAGGTGTCATGTGATTGTAGTGCGTTTGTATGCGGTTAAGTGTGTTGTTTGGTTGCTAGGATGTTTACTCAAATCACCAACTCTAATGTGAGCAATAATGAAAGTGATGCTTGACTTATTAGTAAACACTACAAATGAAGACATCTAAATTTGGTTTGCTAAATTAGTTTTGCGTTGACCTTTTCCTTTTTGCTTTGTGTTAAGCTCATTTAGAAACCACATACTATGATTTTTGGCATCGTTTTAGACTGATCTGATTTCTATGAGGTTGAGTTTTAAAAGAAATGTGCCAATATGAATGCAGGTTTATTTGTCAAATTCACACAGATTGGTGAAAAAGCATTACGTAAGTGGGAGAATCATTTAGTGCAGATTCATGTAACTGCTAAACGGACAGAAAAGTGAGATCTGTTTCCTCTTCCTGTTGACCTCTGGTGGAGAGCGTGCACATGTGACTCATCACACATAACTGAGCTCCAAATTGGCGGCACAAACACAATTGTTCTTTAATTTTAAAAACTGAAACCTGCAGTTTTCAAAACATGATATGAATTATATGTGGAAAATATTCACTTCAAGGTTGTGGTCATGATGACATAATTTAATAAGATGATGTATAAGAAATGTATCAAATGTAACACATTTGTTTTATTTTTGTCTCGTGTTTTAGGCAGTGTTTCCCCCCCCCTATA
>NW_015665048.1:177737-178857 GCF_001515625.1 Sinocyclocheilus rhinocerous
CAGATCAATTGGCAATTGTCTATATTACATCATCATGATATAATATTGACATTTATGATATTAAATCATTCAACTAATTTTAATATTTTTGAACCATTGGCATTTTCATAGTTGTGGCAGCTGGTGTTGATTTAAAGAGTGCTTATACTCACACACACTATTTTTGTAAAGTTGCATTTAGCCTAATAATGGATGCACAGATTCTAGTGTGCATCTTGCAAATGGCTGCTGAATGTCTTTATACAGTCGTTGTGAGCAGTGCTCGGTATCTCTCATTCATAGCAGTTGTGCCATCAGCTGTGCATCACTCCCCTGTGACTGAAGCTCAGGAATTCAGGTCACTTTACTCCACTGAGCTCTGCTAACTGGAGAAATAGGACTCTGTCTATGATATAATGCTATAGACCACAATACCACCTCATTAGTTTTGCCATTAAGGTTACGCATGCATATCAAAAGCAAAGCATTAGTGCCCAACCATAAATGTTCCTGACACTTTCCATTGGTTTCCACACATTTTGTCTGACAGGTCTGGGTATACTGCCTTCATCTGAATCACTGTGGCTGTGCTGAAGAAGAAAGGGAGATGGATGGATGTTATAGATGGATGACGGTGAATCAGTGGATGCGTCACTATGGAGGTTTGGTGATTTGAACGTAAGCTGCAAAAGATGTGGGCAGGTGAATGCATGGATTGATAGGTATTTTTAGCAGTCTAATTATGTTATAGCTGATGTGAGAGAGATATATAATATTATATATATAACATTATAATCCATTCTGTTCTTTCATACATATGAAATATAAATATCTGAAAAAATAAATATAGGAAAAAACTGTAGAAATTTTTGTTTGAAAATACAAATATGTATTTTAAAAATTATATTTTATAGTTTGAAATATAAATATGAATAAATATAAATTTATCAAAATATTAGTGCTGTCAAACGATTAATCGCGATTAATCACATCCAAAATAAAAGTTTTTGTTTACATAATAAATATACACAGTAGACACACATATATGATGTATATATAAATACTTATTTTGGATGCGATTAAGCGCTTGACAGCACTAATATTAAATTAAACATTTTGAATCTCCCAAACAGAGATTGCG
>NW_015665048.1:178873-179339 GCF_001515625.1 Sinocyclocheilus rhinocerous
TTTTTCTTAAATATACATGCATGTGTTTGTATTTATATATATATATATGTACACATAATAAATATACACAGTATACACGCATATTATGCAAACAAAAACTTTTATTTTAGATGCGATTAATCGTTTGACAGCACTACAAAATATATGAAAAAACATGATCAATTATAATATATTTTATTTTTTATTTATATTATGTATGAAAAACAGTATATATATATATATATATATATGTTTGTGTGTGTGTGTATATATGCACAAGTGTATATATAATATAATGTAAATATATAAAAACAGCATATATATATATATGTATATGTGTGTAAAATCAATGCTATATGCGTATTAATAAATGTATGAAAATATAAATATATGTATGTAAATATATATAACACACATAAAAATACATAAATAAAAATATACATACATAAAAATACAAATATTAAAAGGAAAAAATGGGGAACAAACT
>NW_015665048.1:179415-184544 GCF_001515625.1 Sinocyclocheilus rhinocerous
TATAAATATATTTAATATATAAACATGACATATTTTTCTTAAATATACATGCATGTGTTTGTATTTATATATATATATGTACACATAATAAATATACACAGTATACACGCATATTATGCAAACAAAAACTTTTATTTTAGATGCGATTAATCGTTTGACAGCACTACAAAATATATGAAAAAACATGATCAATTATAATATATTTTATTTTTTATTTATATTATGTATGAAAAACAGTATATATATATATATATATATGTTTGTGTGTGTGTGTATATATGCACAAGTGTATATATAATATAATGTAAATATATAAAAACAGCATATATATATATATGTATATGTGTGTGTAAAATCAATGCTATATGCGTATTAATAAATGTATGAAAATATAAATATATGAAAAATCATACAATACTAATACAATTATATTAATAATAAATATTATATTAATAAATATAAATTATATAAATGGAAAAAAAAAACATTATTTATTATATGTAAAAAAAATTGAATTAAAAAGGAAAAAAATGATGATGAGCTTTTTGTAGTCTAAGTGGGCAATTCTTTAGCAGAATAAACTGCTGTTTTGTCAGAATCTTTCAGTCCTTTATTTAGACAGATCGTAAAAGTGCCATTCATTTAGTACTCATCTCTTTCTGTCTTTCTCTGTATTTCTTCACCTCTCACACAGTGAAAACACAAGATGCACATTCCATCTCTCTGTCCGTCGGTCTTACTCATGGGATTGAAGGATGCATGTGAACATGACTCACACACTGTTGGCAATGAAGGGAACATGATCTTATTAGTCATGATTATAGCAACGGTTCTTACAGCACAGGCGCACCCACATTGTCCTAACCTCTGCAAATTCACTTCCTGACTTTGTGATTAAAATTTCAATAGCTGTTAATGTCCGTTGAACTCTTTTTCAGACCTCCAATGTCAAGCTTTCCAGCATAGTCATCATATAGATTACTAATACAGATCAGTGGCTCAGTTTCATTGTCACATATCCTTCCTAAAGGGCTTCTCGTGTCTTTCTGGGAAGTTCCCAAAAAATACATTTTCTTACTCAGTATTTTTGTCTTGTTTTCCAGTACATATCTAAATCTAATCTAAAGTTTTGCTTAAAACAAGAAAAAAAGGGGGTAAGAAAATTTCTCTGAGTTACGGATATTTGTTTTTATTTTAAGCAAAAACCCACATAATTTTGAGATATTTTTCAGGAAACTTTAATTAAAAAAATTAAGATTTTGTAATGTTTTTGAAAGAAGTCTCCTCTGATCATCAAGGCTGCATTCATTTGGTGAAAAATACAGTAAAAACAGTAATATTGTGAAATGTTTTTACAATTTAAAATAACTGTTTTCTATGAGAATATATGTTAAAATATAATTTATTTCTGTGATCAAAGCCGAATTTTCAGCATCATTACTCCAGTCTTCAGTGTCACATGATCCTTCAGAAATCATTCTAATATGCTGATTATTTATCAATGATGAAAACTGCCTTTGCTGCTTAATATTTGGCAGAAACCATGACATACCGTAAAAAATGGGGGTAAGTAAAATTAAAAAAAAAGAAATTAACACTTTAATTCAGCAAGGATGCATTAAATTAATTCAAAAGTGACAATGAAGACATTTATAATGTTACAAAAATAAATAAATGTTGTTCTTTTGGACTTTCTATTCATCAAAGAATCCTGAAACAAAATGTATCATGGTTTCCACAAAAACAAGACTTAATTTGCTAAACAATTTTGAATCTCAGGTAAATGTATCTGATTTAAGATTGTTTTGATATTTGTACTGGAAAACAAGACCGTAAGAAACATTTTTGTAGTGTGGGTGAGATACAGAATTTAAAAACTGGCTTCCTTTCAATTCACGAGTTTCAATTTGACTTGAACTGTCCAAAACACACAGGAAGTTGAACTATTTATCTTCAAAATGGCATGACTTGTAAAATCACCCTGTTTATTTTGTAAATGCATAGTGCATGTTATATGTTATGAACGATTCATCCATGAAGGTTTTAGACACAGATTTGTTTTGCTATGAATCAGATTTTCCTGACGTTTGAAGTTCTTGGCCTCAGCTGAAATATAATTGATTCCAACCCTTTCTTCTCAGATAGATACCCAAGGGAAATTCACCAACGTTCACTTCCATTTCCTGTAAAAAGGCTTTTAATGGTATTCCACACTGTTCAGTTAGGGCTGTATGGAGCTTGCGGCCGTGTCATGAGTTTGATTCTGGCTGAGAGCCTGGTTCGGTCATGAGACCCATGAAGGAGACCACGAGACCTCCATTAGGACCTCCATTAGTCCAGCAGTACTCCTCCTCTCCCCCAACACGCTCCAGATTAGCGGCGTTCCTCGGAAAGCCAGGCACGACCGGGAATTAGACACATGTTTCGTGATTCTGCCGAGCTGAACGGGTCGTTTGCCGTGGTATCCGGTTTAGATTGGTTTAATTCGGTTTAGCATGGATTATAGCATGTGACTGATGATAATATTACATAACCACAAAGCCTGTGGACCTTGAGGCGTGTGAGGAAGTCGGAGATGTTTAACTATGAGATGACGGAGACCTGTGAAGTGCTTTAGGTCTGTTTGCCTGGCTAGTTAAGACCATCATGTGAGATGAAATACTTCAGAGAGACAAAACAAAGCAAGTTAAGATGTGGGACGTTTTACAGTAATCAATATGGACAGAGGATTTTTAGTTTGTATGAAGAAAATGTATTTTTTTGTCACCATTCTGTTTTGAAAGGATGGTTTCTTTCTTTCTTTTATCGGCCCCCGGGTGAAAACTGAATCTGATTGCTTTGTAAAGTAACATCTGCTCAACAAGACACGCGATTTGATGCTGAAGTTTAATAAAATAGATATACTACCAGTCAAATGTTTGGAATAATTAAGATTTTTCAATGTTTTTCAAGTTTTATAGTGTCTTCTGCTCACCAAGGCTGCATTTATTTGATCACCAATACAATAAAACAGTAATATTGTGAAATATTTTGACAATTTAAATTGACTGTTTACTATTTTAATACATCTTAAAATTGTATTTATCCCTGTGATGTAAAGCTGAATTTTCAGCATAATTACTCCAGTCTTCAGTGTCCCATGATCCTTCAGAAATTCCTATTTCTTTTTAATATCAATGTTGAAAACAGTTTTTGCTGCTTATTATTTGGTGGAAACTAAGATATACCATTCAAACGTTTGGGGTAAATAAGATTAAAAAAAAATTAATTAATACTTTTATTCCGCAAGGATGCATTAAATTGATCAAAAGTGACATTAAAGACATTTATAATGTTACAAAAGATTTCTGTTTCAAATAAATGTTGTTCTTTTGAACTTTCTGTTCATCAAAGAATCCTGAAAAAAAAAATGTATCACGGTTTCCACAAAAATATTGGGCAGCACAACTGTTTTCAACATTGATAATAATCAGAAATGTTTATTGAGTAGAAAATCAGCATATTAGAATGATTTCTGAAGATCATGTGACACTGAAGACTGGAGTAATGATGCTGAAAATTCAGCTGCGTATCACAGCAATAAATTACATTTTAAAATATGTTCACATAGAAAACAGGTATTTTAAATAGTTGTAATATTTCATAAATTTTACAGTATTTTACAGCAGTGAGTGTTTTAAACGGAGGCGGGTGTGAGGTTCTATTCTAGAATAGAATATTCTAGAATCTTGCCATCTGTTCTTGTTTTGCAGTCGTGGAATGTCTGTGTCAGGCTTCCAGAATATTCCAGCACTTCCCGCCCGGCCAATCAAAGGGTCATCCAGAGTTCTAGAATGCCGGTGAAATCCCACACTAGACGTGAGCGTTCTGTGGTTTTGTTGGCTAATAAGTGTACTAAGACCGAGTCACGGACTCACGTTTCGCAGATTAGCGCCAGGGCTAATGCTAATCTGAGAGATTGTGTTGACGGGGCTTTGCTGATCAGCGGTGTGAATTCAGTTCTGTGTGAATTCTCACAGTAATACAAAGTTATCAGTCTGTATGCACACAATATGGGTTTCTAACTGATTTAACTATGAAAAGGCTATAAATAATCAGTGGCACTGCCTTTTCCTCTTTCTTTGCACAATACGGGACTCAAGTTTTGCATAATCTGAAACAAAGGTGCTTTACTGTACATGGGACAGCAATGATCTTGGGCTTGTCGAAGCAAAATAGCTGCTTTGACTCATCAGAGTTTAATCTTTATGTTTAGCTAATGCTACGTGGCATAAATTATGCATGGTGACTCAACGGACTTGAATCGTTTGCTAGATTTAAGCGTGCGGTTTGCAACTGAGACTCATCAGCATGGAGAAACTGTGTAATCTGCAGTACAGAGAGACGTTTGAGCGTCTGGACACGGATGCTGTTTAATTAAATGGGTGTTTGGCTATAAAAGTTTATCTTCCATAACTTTACAGTCAGCAGTAAAAGCACATCAAGTTCCAAGAGTTGCTACCGCTGTGATTGTGTGTGTGCGCGGGCGTGTTGTATACTGTGCACGTGTTTGTTTACGATGTTTTTTATTCCATAATTTATTTATTTTATTATTCTATTTTATTTTTCCATTATTTTTTTCTTTTCTTTTCCATTCTTTATATTATTTAATTTTTTAATTAAATTTAAGTTTTAAGTTTTGAGCACACCCCACACTTTACCATTAATTTTAATATAATTTATAATTGCCATGAATTAATTTACTTAATAAAAAATAATTGAAACGTTAAAAAAAAAACAAATCATGTTTTTAATTATTTTTATCAAATTTTATTTATATGTTTTACTGCCCTGCATGCTATTTTAATCATTAATAATTTATTTGATATAAAATGTAATTAAATCAATAAAAAATAAAAGTAAAGCAAATCACATTTATTTTAAATTCTTTTTATTTTATATTTTATTTTATTTTATTCTTGTCATGAATTGACTGGAATGAAAACATTTGTTACTTGTAACCAACTTTACAACCAGCCAGCTGATCACAATCCTGTGTCTGACACACACCACACCCACACAGTCCACACACACACAGACACAGACACAGACACACACACCCACACACACACACACACACACACACACAG
>NW_015665048.1:184587-187816 GCF_001515625.1 Sinocyclocheilus rhinocerous
CACAGAGGGCTGCCACAGCATGTTAAATCCATGCACTGACTCCCCTCAGGCTGAACGGCTTGCTTGGGGAAACATTCTCTCTCAAAATTACTTCACTTTGTTATTCTCCTGTGTGTGTGTGTGTGTGTGTGTGTGTGTGTGTGTGTGTGTTTTCCCACTCAAATTCTCTCGGCTCAGTGAGTCACCGGCTCTTAAGCAGGAGAAATTCCGTCCCCACCCTAAATGATTCCTGATGCTGGGGGTTCAGGGGTCCCAACTCGCATCCGCCTCCTACTGGAGATGAAGAGTACAACACTGACTTTCACATTAACTTTTGAAGGGCCACTAAAAAAACAATTCCACATAAATGTTCACATAACGAAAAGCAGTTGTTATACTGGAAATAGAGTAGCCTACTAATACATCAGTATGTACTGTATACTTCTGTTAAAAAACAGTTTGTTTGCTATTTAAAACAGTAGTAATTATTTCAGATAGCTATTTCAAAGAGTAGTAAGCTGTACTGTTGTGACATTATTTAGCAGGGGTATTATTAATAACTTAAATTAAACCCTTAAAACATTTTTTGTTACTTGAAATAAAGTAAAAGTTAGCTGACATTATATATATATATATATATATGTGTGTGTGTGTAAATTCAGGTAGTCTCTCATTTTAATTTAGTTAAACTTGATATGCTAAAATAGCTATAAGTAAAATTTAAATAAAAATAATAAAAAACTATATAGATATTATATATTTAAATTAAGGAAAACAAATTTAAAAAACGAACAAAAACATACGTAAAATTACTAAAACTTAAAATAAAAAGACAAAGTATAAAAAAATTTTTTTTTAACTATTAATAAAATCTATAATAGTATCTGATTTAGTGATTTACCAGCTAGCACCATACATGCACTTGTGTTTCATTTTTAATCCAATTTTATGTTAAAATGTATATAAAAAAAAGTATATAAAATCACAGTTTATTTTTCACACTGTAAGAGGAAGTTCAGTTTGGGTGAATTGCATTATTGAATACAGTACCTCTGGTTGTACGCTGCACATTTGGCAAATGAGGCGGGTTTGTCATGCAGAAAATTTGCATACTGTGCACATTGTACATACTGCATACTGCAAAAGGCAGAGTTAGATGGGAGGCAGTATAATTATATTTATATAAAAGCAGTAGAAGTCTTATCTGTGTGCTGTTCAGCAGATGTAGCAGTTACATTATCACTGACAGAAGAAGATTCTGACAGATTCAGCAGAATCTCTGGGGAAGCACGTGTGTGTGTGTGTGTGTGTGTGTGTGTGTTCGTTGTTCCCGTAACCTATTTCAGCACACAGACTGTTCCCAAACTCAAATGAATGAAAAGGGCTAGAGACTGTGACGTGTTATTTATCCCATGAGAGACGCTGCAGGAATGGTAAAGAGAGGGCGAGTAGAAATGCATGTCTGGGCAGCACAGCTGACACTTTCCTGTAAACCATGAGGCGTTTACTGCACTTTAACTCATTTATAGATGATATGCAGTGCCTGACTGTTGCCTATGTGCTTTTTAATGACACAAAAATTAACACACACACACACACAAATTCAATTTGAATTAAATTATAAAACAAGAAATAAAACAATTGATAAAGACAAAAATTACAAATAGAAACATTCCATTTATAAAATAAAAATGCATTATTTGTTAAATAAAATGTAAAAACAAATGATAAAACAAAGTAAACAATTTTGAAATAATCTATAAAATAAAAACTAATTATTAACAGAAATATAATTTTAAAAATATTTATTAAATAACAAAATATAAAACGTAAACAATGAAAAATATATATATATATCAATGTATAATAAAAATAAATGTTTATAATAATGAATTTTGAAATTTGATCAAGTTTTTGTGATTTCCCAGACTAATTCACGTCTATCTTCACAGAAAAATAATGCTGTAGGATTTGCTTCAGGAGTTGCTGGAAAATGTCCCAAATAGCTACAAAGAAACAGCAAGTAACACATCGAATTGAACTTGAAATTCTGAAGCAGAAAGACTGAAAAATTATTTTCTTGTAAAACGTACTCCTATTATCTTTCTTTCATTTATTAATTTAAAAAAATCATTTTTATATACTTTCAAAAATAAAGTTATTTTATTGGCATCAATGGTTCCATGAGGAACATTTAACATCCATGGAACCTATATTGCACAATAGGTTTTTATAGTAGAAAAAGGTTCTTTATAATATTACATGGTTCTTCTGTGGCATGAAAACTCCCTTTATTCAACCACAATATAACACACTATCCTGAGCTCACACTGAGAGATCAGACATGTCACTGCCTCTACAGGAGAGACAGAACAGTTTTCTTTACCACTGTCTGTGCAGTAAACACTGAGCTCTCTCTCTCTCAAAGTCTGTTCTGTTTGTAAAGGCACTGATCTCTGTCTCCTGTGTTTGAGTGCTGCAGGCACCTTGTTGCTCACTGAATCAAAGCAGCATGTGATTCTGCACCTGGCCAGAGTCCAGCAGAAGAAGATTTCAGTTTCATTGCTCAGGAGAGTTAATGGGCTTTCATTTAAGTATCTTTGTCACAGATGTTTCCCCTGAAACAGACCCAGATTGTCATTCAGTATAAGAGTATAGAGCTTTAAAATAATGTAGAGCAGCTCAGATCATTTAAAGAGAAATGTTTGAGTTTATGAATGGGTGCCGTCAGAATGAGAGTCCAAACAGCTGATAAAAACATCACAATAATCCACAAGTAATCCACACCACTCCAGTCCATCAGTTAACATCTGGAGAAGACAAAAGCTGTGTGTTTGTAAGAAATAAAATCCATCATCAAGACGTTTTTAACTTTAAACCGTTGCTTCCAACTAAAATATGAGTCCATAATCAATAATAACGCTTCCTCCAGTGAAAAAGTCCATCTCCTGTTGTCTCTCACATCAAAATCCACACACAGATTTTTTAGCTTGTAAACGGTGCTTGATCTGTGCAGATTTTCTGATTCAGACCAGACCACTTTTTCACTGGAGGAAGCGTTATTGAGAATAGAGGTTTAAAGTTAAAATTGTCTTAATGATTGATTGATTTGTTTCTTCCAAACACACAGCTTTTGGCTTCACAATATATTAACTGATGGACTGGAGTGCTGTGGATTACTTGTGGATTATTGTGATGTTTTTATCAGCTGTTTGGACTCTCATTCTGACGGCACCCATTCACTGCAGAG
>NW_015665048.1:195402-203665 GCF_001515625.1 Sinocyclocheilus rhinocerous
TTAACTGATGGACTGGAGTGCTGTGGATTACTTGTGGATTATTGTGATGTTTTTATCAGCTGTTTGGACTCTCATTCTGACGGCACCCATTCACTGCAGAGCATCCATTGGTGAGTAAGTGAATCAATGCTACATTTCTCCAAATCTGATGAAGAAACAAACTCATCCTAATCTTGGATGGCCTGAGGGCGAGATTTTCTTTTTGGCAAACTATTCCTTTAATCTCATTGTCGTGTAGAAATGATGACGATATTAAATAAATATCATTTGATGATTTGTCTTTCCTGTGGTCAGAAGCATTTTCCCTGTGTATTTGCACTCTGACAGACAGCAAATAATACAGAGCAGCCACATTTGCCTTTCCCAGGACTGTGTGTCACTGTGTCAGGGAGAAACCGTAAGCCCAATTTTCTTTGTATGCATTTGAAAGTGAGTTTTATGTCAATATGAGTCTTTGCACACACAGTGGCCCCAAAACATATTTTGACACTTGAGTCACACTTAAAAATGTCTGTATGTCATTGCATTAGTTCACAAAAAATCAAAGCAAGTGTCAGTGATTGTAAAAAAAGATGCTTAAAAACACTTTATACTTAATTTGTATGATTTGGATTGATAAATGTAGTATGGATTGATTGATAACTAATAAATGTAGTGTTGAAAAGGAAGACAGTATTACTCTGTGACTTTTTGTTTGCGGTTATTGGATCATTATTTATCTATTTTAGTATTGTTTATTTACTATTATATAATTTATTTTGAATTAATAATATTATATTTATTAATTATTTCAATTTTTGAAATACATTATATATATATATCTAGCTTCTATTTTCAGTTTTCATCTTAATTTTAGTTTAAATTTGAGTAATTTTGTCCTTGGCATATTTAGAAACAGGTTTATGTATTCTCCTGTATTGGCAAAGGTTTATAAATGATTTACGTTACAAATCTAGTGAGATAATGCACACTGTTTTCCCAGATGAACGTAAGCAATTCAAATTCACAGCATATGCAGAGGAAGTGTTTAGCCCCTTTAACACATACAGCACTGCTAAATTACCGGTAAGAGATCATGTGTGATTCAGGACCTTTTCAAAAATCCCGGTAAATTTGTTCTGGCAATCATATCGTTCTTATGGAGATGACATGATTACTCTGAGCTGTTTACAAAGCTCCGCTGCTTTTTAATTAGTTTTTCTATATAAATATGCGTTAGATGGACATCTTTGACCATTGCGCCTCGCAGCTTTTTGTTGCGCTTCTCCATTCATCAGGGCTGCGACTCTGCAATTGGATACTATTATGCGTCTCGTGTTTATAAGAGCAAAATATTCTGATTGGCTAGTAATGTTAGTTTGGTTGAGAGTGAAAGCTGTGCTCCTCTCATACCATTGCTAGAACTCATGGACTCAAAAGTGATATCAACAAGTTTTTTTAAATGTAGGATTATTTTTTTACGCAGTCAAACGCTGCACGCCGGAGATCCGGCACGGTGCCGGAGAACTTTAAGCCCTGTATCTGTAACAGACAATACAGCAGTGACACAAGATAAAAACACTTGTTACTTGTGAGTTGCGACATTACTATCGGATCCCTTTTCAATCTCTCTGCAAGTCCTGCTTCAAAATGCGTCTTGTTTGTAAACGAATCCACAGTAAAATAAAGCGAACAAACGACCAGGTTCTTACTGACGTGATCTGGAACTTTATTAAAAATAAATTTCATCCACTCCTTCCTAATGTTAGGATCAGAAGCAAGGCAATGCAAAGACTGCACAGTGTCTTGTTATCCTCGGAGCCACCTTTATCCTTTGGTTGCCAGGTAAACCTGTGTTTGACTCTCTCGTTATTTATCTACTACATGCGCAAATGGAAACAGGCGTTGATCTTCTTCTGCAGAGGCAGTCTTTTGTTGCGCTGCTATGATGTCATAATGTGACACACTCCAAAACGAGTCGTTCTGGCAGCCTGCCTTCAATATAAGCTGTTTTTAGACTAACAAGACAATTTTGAGTTTTGAAACTTACAGGATGCTTTTATAGTGCAATGACCTCGTATATGTCAAAAGATCAAGGCAAATTTGATTTCTCAATTCAATCTCCATATGGAGAAAATGGGCTTTTTGTTTCAAGACCCGACTGTTGCTTTCCATTTTGCTGTGTTAGATGCAATGCAGACCCAATATTATGACACAGAGCAGATGTCCCGCCTGTTTACATTTACATACCTACTTTGTTTGCACTGATACCTCACCAGACAAGCACTCTAACCAGTGCATTTGACCATCGACTCATGTGGCCACTAGCGCTCTACACAGAACATGAGCACGAGCATTACAGCTATTAATAAAATATAATACCAACTGAACAGCCACATCTACTTAAAATACATCCACTGCAATAAATATCACATTGAAAATGTATCCTACGCATGAAATATATATATATATTTTATATTTAATTAGAAGTGCTGCTGAAATGTAGATGAAATAAGTTGAAGTTTTTCATCTAATATTTAGATTTTATTCTATTTTAGCATTTCAATTAGCGAAAAAAAAATAGTTTTAGTTTTAATTGTATTTTTAGATAACAATAAAACTCTGAGTGGATCATGATCATGTTAATGTGATTCTCTTCATTTGATCTGATGAAGGACATTCACACATTTCTAAGTGAGACAACAAAGTTTCTACAATTAGTTTTCAGGGGCACTGTATGTGCTAGTGTGTGTGTGTGTGTGCATTTGCTGGTAAGGTATTAAATGTGTTTTTTGTTTCTTTGAAAAACAACATTTGTATTACATGTCCAGAGCCTCATCAAAGACAGCGCTTCGGGCAGCTCTGGGGGATGATGGGAAATATTCGTCTAATGAGCTGAAATCTGGGCTGTAAAGAGGCTGAACGTCTTTGATAGGAAACAAAGGCAGCTGTTGATTTGACAGCGTTGAGTTAACAGAGTTCTTCTCCCTCAGGGTTTCCATTTCCTCCAAGATAACGGTCGGCTGAGCACAAAGAGAGACAAAAAGAGCGAATGTGAGCGAGAAGGAGGGAGGAAGTCATGCAGCACCGGCACACACACACACGTTGAGTGTTTTATTAGTGTGTTTCAGTGGTGCAGTGGAGTGATCCGCTCCGCACTGCACCAGCATTAAATGTCTGAGTGCACGGCCTTCATTCGCAATGGCCCATTTTGCTGTTTTAAGCATTTGAAAGCAACGTTTTGATTTTCGTGAGATGATTTCCTATGATTTCTCCATATGCAGTTTCCTTTTACACAATCACACTGATAATGTCAAAGGAAATTGCATATGGAGAAGCTGAAGTGTTCATTTAGCCTAATGCATGAGTCTAGATGGAGCATGTAGTTTGGTGTCTAAAAGCGTGACTGAAAGTGTGACTAAAAGCGTGTAGAGCAATAATTATAGATTTAATTATGTGTGTGTGTGTGTGTGTATATATATATATATATATATATATATGCTATAACATTGGGGATGTGTGTTAGGGTGTCTATATCCCTTGAGTAAACTGCGCTATAACATTGGGGATGGTTGCTAGGGTGTTCAGGGTGGTTACTGTGACATTGTAGCAGGTTGCTAGGGTCTTTCTTCACAATGGTTAAGGTGTGCCAAAACAGTCTTCAGGGTGTGTTTGCTAGTCTGTAGTCTGTTAGGGTGTTGCTAAGCTGTTGCTAGGATCTTCAAGGTGGTTGCTATTACATTGTGGATGGTTGATAGGGGGTTGCTAGGGTGTACAGGGTGGTTGCTGTGACATTGTGAATGGTCACTAGGGTGCTGTAAGTGGTTACTAGGGTGTTCAGGTCAGGATGGATGCTATGATATTGTGGATGATTGCTAAGGAGGTCAGGGTGGTTGCTAGGGTGTTCACAATGGTTAAGGTGTGCAAAACATTCTTTATTTTCTGTTTGCTAGTCTGTAGTCTGCTAGGGTGTTGCTAAGCAGTTGCTAGGGTGTCCAGGATGGTTGTTATGTTATGGTTGTTATTGTGCATGGTTGCTAGGATGTTCTAAGTGGTTGCTAGGGTGTTGCTAGGGTGGTTGCTGTGACATTGTGAATGGTCACTAGGGTGCTGTAAGTGGTTACTAGGGTGTTCAGGTCAGAATGGATGCTATGACATTGTGGATGGTTGCTAGGGAGTTCAGGGTGGTTGCTATGACATTGGGGATAATTGCTACACAAATCTACCATGGTAATCATAGTTTGTACCTAAAGTTATTGTTAAGTAAAACTATATTGCTTACTTTATTTTTAAAGTAAGTTAGTTTGGTGGAAAGTGGTTCTAGAAGTCATCATTCCTCTGCAGTGACTGTACTGTATATACTGTATGTGAGAGTTTCTCTAACGGTATAAACAGGCTTTAACAGTACAACTTTACAACACAACACTCTGTGTGTCTGTGCGGATTGCAGATCTCAGGGGTTTGTGGGAATTATATTTCTCAACATTTCGGTAACCGGCTCAGACAGGATGATGCCACAGTCTGATGACATCACTGACAAACACACACACACTGTCTCTCTCTCTCTCACACACACACACACATAACACACTAACACACAAACACACACACACACACACACACACATACAGTACATAACACACTCGCATACACACACTCACTACACACAAACACACATACATACGAGTTGCTGAAATCATTACAGGACTATTGAATATGAGAGTATTATGATTATATTTAGATTAACAGAAGTTTTTTTTTTTTTTTTTTTTTTTTTTTTTTTTTGGGAATTTCCATGTGTAAAATCATAATAAATGAACATGACATCTCCTCCATACAGTATAAGAAGCTTCAGAATATTTTAAGTCATTTTAATTTATTATTTTAATGATTGGTGGTATATGAAATACTAACTAGATTTTTTAATTTTCTGAATAATAAGCAAGTGGTGATTTGAGGATTCATGTCATACAAATAATACAGGACAAGCTACAAACCTAAATATAATACTTAATGTTTGGGGAACTAGCAATAGTATTACTTGACTAATTATGGTGTTTTGGCAGAAGCTATGCAGAGTTATTAGTTAAAAAAAACTTTGTTACTTGAAATAAAGTAATTGTCAACTTAAATTAAATAAATAAAAAGTTATTCCAGCTAGTTGCTAAGGCAACATTTCTTAAAAATATCTGAAACTGAAATAGTCTT
Organism: Sinocyclocheilus rhinocerous; assembly: GCF_001515625.1. NCBI lineage: Eukaryota > Metazoa > Chordata > Actinopteri > Cypriniformes > Cyprinidae > Sinocyclocheilus > Sinocyclocheilus rhinocerous. Next base: position 200,590 of record NW_015665048.1, read on the forward strand.
TTAGTGACTCTCACTTCTTTGTAAGTCTGTTGTTGCTCTGTCCCTCCAGGAGGGGGTGTTTTATTCCACAAACGTTCAGTTTTCAGATCCAGGGTCAGTTTACCTTCCCTCATCCGCTGGCAGAACATGCTGTGAGGAAAAACTCCTCGACTCAAGCAAATCAGCCTGTTAAAGCAAACTCTATTTGTGGGCTGGTGTCGCTCTGCTAGATGAGACCACCCAAACCGTTCATAAACAGCTTTCTTTAACACACCACTGCCTTTTTCTGTCTGGAGGTTGTTTTATGGAAATGTTAGCTCTCCGTACACTGTTAAACTTCACTTGATGAAAGAGCGTTTGCTTAAAGAGAAATTACAATCAGTTTTGCCTTAAGTACACTACCAGGCAAAAGTTAAAAAATTGTATCTTCTGCTCAGCAAGGCTGCATTTATTTGTTCAAAAATACAGTAAAATGTTAAAATATTATTACAATTCAAAATAGCTGTTATGTGTCTATGTGAATATATTGTAAAATGTAATTTATTGTTGTGATCAAAGCTGTATTTTCAGCATCATTACTCCAGTCTTCAGTGTCACATGATCCTTCAGAAATCATTCTAATATGCTGATTTTAATGATGCTGAAAATTCAGCTTTGATCACAGCAATCAATTACATTTTACAATATATTCACATAGAAAACAGCTATTTTAAATGGTAATACTATTTAGCAAATTTTACTGTTTTTACTGTATTTTTGATCAAATAAATGTAGCCTTGGTGAGCAGAAGAGATGTCTTTCAAAAACATTTAAAAATGATTCCAGGTGTTTGGGGAGGGAATGTCCTCATAGACTCTTTCTTATCCACACAGTAAAAGTTCATAGTGACCATAAAAGTATTTTATTAGTCACTGGAGTATTTGATATCTCTTGTTCAGATGTCTAATCTGAGCAGAAATTGTTCACAGATTCAGTGTGACCGTTTACAGCCGTTAACAACTCGAGGTCTTTTCTTCTCTCCCTGTCTTGTATTCTGTGTGACGTGATCTCCGGCTGCAGCTCCGCTGTGAGAAATCGTTTATCGTGCGTTTTCTTTCGTCTGATGATGAGTTTATCAGAGGGACTGCTGACTGCAGATATCGACCTGCTCTTTTCTTTGCTCTCAGTGCAGAGAGAAACAGCCTGAAATTGATTCTCAGTCCTCGACACACTACAACCTGACTCTGCCACTGTGTCTGTTTCGCCGTCCTGGAGGAACCATATAGATTTACTGTCTGAAGTTTTGCCCGTGCAGAACTGCTGTTGAGATCTGAGAACTGCGATTAAATGATCCTGTAATATTTCTGCACTGCGTACAGAGACATACACTACAACATCTTGATCAATATGGGTTGTGTTTGCAGGTGTTAGCACATTGATACCTTTGTCATATCTATCATACTATATTATTTATGATATGATATGGTATGAAATGCACCGTCATGCTTGCTATATAAGAGAGAAGAGAAAAAAATGTCACACGCATACATATATAAATTAATTTAGAAATATATGTATTTTAATATAATTTATTTTCTGTAATCCTGATTTTTAGTGCAATACTTTACAATTTAAATAGTATATTATTATTTTCTTATTAAAATAATCAATTATTTATAATGATGTATAATTAATATTTCATAATTCATATAATTCATACAATATTTATACATTTTTTAAAATAAATTAATGTATAATTGTATGTATGTATGTGTGTGTGTGTGTGTGTGTATATATATATATTAGTGCTGTCAAACGATTAATCGCATCCAAAATAACAGTTTTTGTTTACATGATGTGTGTACTGTGTATTTTTATTATGTATATATAAATATAAAAAGTGTGTGTGTGTATATATATATATATAAGAAAAATAAGTTATGTTTATAGTACATAATAAATGTATACAGTACACATACATATATTATGTAAACAAAAACTTTTATTTTGGATACAATTAATCGCGATTAATCGTTTGACAGCACTAATATATATATATATATATATATACACAATCAGTATATATAAACAATCAGTGAATCCTAACGCTCCGGTCTCCTCAGGAACTCTGGGATACAGAAGCATTAAAATAACACCTGTGTTTGTCCTGCAAACCAAATGCATTGAAACGGCTCTGTCTGACGAAACAGCCCTAATAGTTTCAGATGTTCATTGATTGATTAATGTGTTCCCACACCCATCCGTGGCCCTCGGCTCCGGGACGGAATGAGATTTTATGGATCATTGTGTTTTTTAACACAAACACTAGGAGCACAAGGGAAACACCCTGCGTTTGTAAAGCGGCTGCACACAGGAAGGTGTTTGTATTGTGTTTGAGCCTCTGTGTGTGTGTACGTGCAGTAATGTGTGTTCGGCTCTTATCAGAGGAACACCTGCTCTCTGTAGAGAGAGCCGAGAGAGTTGTGCACCAGTGTTATTTAACCCAGGTTGTTGTGGGTGAATGTGTGTGTGTTACGCCCTCTAATGGTGAAAAAAACAGACTGCATCCACAAGAGAAGTGACCGCTGTTTCATTTTATATTTTGTGTGTAATGGGAAGCATTATTCACGCATCAGCTATTGGCAGTGCTTAAAACAACACATTAGCATACTACTTGTATTATATTCACAGTATGACTACTATGATTAAAATGCATTACTGTATTTGGATGGAAGTGTGTGGGGGGGATCTAGTTGTCATTTTTCAGAGAAAAAATTTTAACTTAAAATGCAATGATTAATTGATTCAAATTTGCTGACCATAAATGTAAATGTAGTTGCATTCTTATTTATTTGTTTTATTTATTTTTAAATGTTTATTTTTATAAATAAATTATAATTTATACATAATTAATTATAATTAATTTATATATAAATGTGTTTATAAAAGTATGTATACATTTATCTATAAATTTGTATGCGTATATATCAATTTATTTATCATTTTCATTTTTAAAACAAAAAATTGTGATTACATATAAATATGACTATTTAATAATAATAACAATACAAATTATTATTATTATTATTATTATTATTATTGCTAAATAAGAAAATAA
>NW_015665048.1:203775-239195 GCF_001515625.1 Sinocyclocheilus rhinocerous
ATTATTATTATTATTATTATTATTATTATTATTGCTAAATACGAAAATAAAAATATAATCCGAAATGATTGCTATTGTAAAATTTAACTATAAAATACCAACAACAAAAAAAACATTTACAATTTTTCTTTTACATCTACATTTTTTGGCAATCTTAATTTCTTCATTTTCAAACATTAAACCATCAAGCGTTTATTTTGCTTTTATTACTCAGATATATGCAGGAAGAGGCGGGGCTACTTCAGAATGGTCGTGTCGATCATTAGCTGGACGAAGATTCCAAAAGGCTTCAGTAGAGTTTAGTATGTTAAACTAATATAGTGCTTAGTATATAATACTGTCTTATTGCACTTGACGGTTATAAAGTATGACTTAGCATGAGAGAGAAGGTGATAATAATGAGGTTATATAATAATAATGTGAGGCAAAATGTTGTTGATGTCAAATGAATGAGCCAGTATAACTGCAGCTCTCCGATCTGAAATGCTGCGTGTTCATCAGCCATCAGCGGGAATGTTGTGACCTTCTGTGTGACAGGAGAAGCCAGCTCAGCGATTTTCCCTAACGGAATTACAATCATCATCCGCATGAGTGGAATCTGTTCCCCCCGCTCCAATAAATCACACACACACAAACACACATCACAATCGAACTGCAGATGAAATTACATTGACAAGCACTTTTAATAAAAAGTCTTGTCTCTATATTCTTGAACAGGATTTGGTTATTAAAGTCTTGAATTCTGCACACTAGTGTTTTGAGTGGTTGCCAGGGTGTTGCTATGCAGTTGCTACAGCAGGGTTCCAAAATACTTTGCTGTTGCTAGGCAGTTGCTAAGTGTTCTTCAGATCAGTGTTTTCCAGTAATTTATGGGTTCTTTTAAGCACCAGTACAGTCAAAACAATATGTAGGCCTAAATTTAACATTTATGTATTAGAATTGCATATAAAATGACCTTCCATTAGGATTGCAGTTTTAAAATAAACAAAAATGGCCCAATAAACTTAATGTTATGCTTATTTGTCAGTCATACACGAGAAACAGGTATGATTTCTCGAATAGAAATCGAGTTTTAAATAAAGCATGTTTGTTTTTTGATCAATAAATCCAACTTGCTTCAATCTCATACATTTTAATAGCTAACTGAACATTGCCATCTTCATACTTTTTAACTGAATACATGTAATCGTTTTCAGAGATTTATGCTGATTCTAAGCTATTTGAATATAGGCATTTTGAAAATATGATTATTTCCCAAACTTTTTTGTCAGCCAACCCCATTTGATCTAAAATATTTATTTAAAGTCCCTCTGAGATTTTAAGTAAATATTTCAATAATTTAACGACACATATTTATATGTTAATGGTCACATGACATCAAAGTCAAAGTGATTAGTTTTGATTTTTTTTACATGTTTATGATTAAATGAATTATTATTGCAGTTCAGAGGTTAAGTGAACCCCAGTTTAAACTATAAGCTCTTTGTGAAACTTTAAAATCTTCTCATATGGCATGAGGTAATAAAACTTGTGTTGGTTTTAAATGGAACATTTTTAAGAGTTTATGACTAGTAAACGCGCACGCACACACACACATCCACTTGCCTTGAATAAGCAGACGAAAACACATAGAGTTGTCATCTTTGTGAAGTGTTTTTCCTGCCCATTACGAGCGGCTCAAGCTGTGCGTGTTTATCTGAATATGTTCTCATGTTCTTTAAACGACTCCTGAGCGTTAATGGAGCGAATATAGAAGTGAAACCGCAAGACGTACGGTAATGACCTGTTACACATCCATCGCAATGACAACAAACATCTCAGGCGGAGGGATGATGTTTTCAGCTCGGGTTATATTACAAAGCAATGAGTTTTATAATACTATGAGTGGATGAAATAGTTGATGTGCACATGTGAACTGTGAACAGCCTAAAGTCAGACTATATTACTCTCTAGACGAATAGCTATTCTGATTACCCTTAAAGGAATAGTTCACCCAAAAATGAACATTTGCTGAAATGTGCTCACCCTCAGGCCATCCAAGATGTAGTTGAGTTTGTTTCTTAATTAGATTTGGAGAAATGTAGCATCCATCACTTGCTCAGCAATGGATGATCTGCAGTGAATGGGTTCCGTCAGAATGAGAGTCCAAACAGCTGATAAAAACATCACAATAATCCACAAGTACTCCACACCACTCCAGTTCATCAGTTAACATCTTGAGATGCTAAAGAAAAAATCCATCATTAAGACGATTTAACTTCAAACTGTTGCTTCTGGCTAAAATATGAGTTCTCTAGCCATAATAACGTTTACTAGCAACTTCTGAGTGAAAATTGTTTCAAAGCCAGTTTTCTTTTTAGTGCACATTTCTTCCCAATTATCCTGTTTTACTCTGGAAAATGTGTTGCAAATACTGTTGACAAATGCCGTAGTTCTTTAGTAGAAGTAGTTTTTGATTGTTAAAATAGCTTTTTTAGAGTCATAATCTGACTGCACAGATGTAATCTAATGCTAATCTATGATAAAAGATGTAGTCTAAAAGATAAGCACACTATTAGCTAAGTAAAGCTGAAGTTTTCTACATTCGCTGTGACCCGCCGGCAGGTTGCACTCCTGTACTGTCGTCTCTCTCCGTCTTTCTTTGTCTCTGTGCATTTCTAGTCTTTATGTCTCTCAGGGGCTTTAACAAAGTATCTCATACATTCTGTTCCTCTTGGACACGCCGACTGATCATAAAAATAAGAGAGAGATGACAGGGATTTACGAGACTAGCAGGTACGCGACGCTCCGCTGTGTCTGTTCTTATGATGAACGCGCTTGTGTCTTTCTAGGCTTGTTATTTCTCTCTCTCTCCAGCTGTCACTCGTTCATCACAGATGATTTCCTGTCCCAGCAGACACGTGCACAGACTTTACACTCTCTGATCTTTGATTGACAGCTGTCAGTCATATTCCAAGCACCTCCTGAGAAGAGCAAACCTGCTCAAGCACTTCCTGTGGTGGGAGGGGCCACACGGCTCCTGGTGCAATCAGGTTTAGTGGAGAACAAAATGAATGTTTTAAACTTAGTGTCTCAAACTGTGTATATATACATACACACACACATTTATTTATATAATTACAAATAAGTGTATTTATTTGTATGTATGTATATATATATATACGCACACACACACACACACACACGTTTAATTCATTTGAAGCAGTAGTCGACTAATCGCACGTTTATTAATAAACCATTTAAATCATATGGCCCTTTAATTGCGTACATAGCCTAATAAGCACATGTGGCATAAAGCTTGACGAGACGGCAGAAAGCGCATCCTGTTCGCTTCCATTATTTTACAAAAGCGCAATGTTTTGTTGTCTATCTATCTATCTATCTATCGGTCTGTCTATCTATCGGTCTGTCTATCTGTCTATCTATCTATTATCTTTCCAGTTTATGTATTTATATGTGTATTTATATATGTATTTATAGATTTATATAAATGAAACATCTGAGATCTTCATTTAGTCTCTAAAGCTTTGGGCAGGATCATGTTTATGGATGAACCAGAGAATGTTTTGTGCTCTTGGATACACATTAAGTCGAATATCAAGGAAATCAAAGCTGAATGTTCATTTCTTCTCTTTGTGTTCATTCTTTTGGCTTTCGTTTCTCTGCATTAGCATAAAGCATAATGCTGGGAGACGAGCAGTCGTTAAAGTCGTGTAGCCGCGAGCAGCCGTAAGAGACTGAGACAGAATTAAACCTGTGTTTTTAGTGATAAAGAAAGTAAAAGATGTGCTTCCTTTTTAGGGGCATGAAACACAAACGAGGATCATCGGTTCTCGTATCCAAAACTCCTGACAACAAAATGCATAATGCTTGAAAATATAAAAGTATATTATAAAGCGTTTCACTGAACTATTGCTTAATATGATATAATGCATACAACATGACGATTTAACACAAAAGTGTGGATGTTAATGATGTGTTTTTAATGCATTTTAATTAAGGACTGTGCTTTAAAGCTACAGTTCATAGGAACAGGCAACTGATTATTAGTCGTTATGAATGCATTGGAATGTCTGTGTAATGCATTATATACACCGGCTTGTGGTTGCAGTGTCAGCATAAGGTCTGTTCGGGCTAATGAACACATATGATGTGTGTTGTAGTCGACAGCGCTCTGATGACCCACACGCCGCGAGCAGCTGAAATGTGTGTGTGTTCTTGGATGGTAGCCCATTACAGCCTGATGGAGGTACAGATATTATAGAGCCATGAGCCTCTTTCAGTAAAAGACCAGACACTAATGATATTAAAAGACAAGACATGCGGTCACAGAGGCCCGAGCGCTTTTCAACATCGTTTTCCAGCCTGTATAAATTCTGCTGTTATTTATGGCTGCTCTATGAGGTCAGGCATTTGGAGATAAGCAGATATATATACACACACACACACACACACACATCTTATTTATATTACATATTTATATATATAAAATATTATATTTCCATTTTATTTTAATTGAAATTTTTTATTTGAACATTAAAAATAGAAAACTATATATTTTTCCAAATAATTTTTTTAATTTTTATTTAATATATTTACATTTTCAGAATTTTTCCTGATGGAAATGTACAAATTAATCTTTATTCTATATTTCTATATATTTTTATATATCATCTCTATCCTTTATTTATATATAGAGAGATAAGTGTGTGTTTTCTCTACAGTTTAAATGTTTGTGGTTGGTAAGATTTTTTTAATGTTTTTGAACAAAGTCTCTTAATGCTCACCAAGGCTGCATTTATTTGATCAAAAATACAGTAAAATGTTAAATAATATTACAATTTAAAATAACTGTTCTCTACGTCAATATATGTTAAAATGTAATTTATTGTTGTGATCAAAGCTGAATTTTTACTCCAGTCTTCAGTGTCACATGATCCTTCAGAAATCATTCTAATATACTGATTCGCTATTGAAGGAACATTTCTGACTATTATCAATGTTGAACCATTGTGCTGCTTCATATTTTTGTGATACATTTTATTTTTCAGGACTCTTTAATGAATAGAAAGTTCAAAAGAACAGCATTTATTTGAAATAGAAATCTTTTGTAACATTAAAAATGTCTTTACTAGCACTTTTTATCTTATTGACCCCAAACTTTTATATACTGTATATTCTATATATTTTATATTTTATTACATATAGCATTTATATGTAATTTATACGTAACTTAGATGAAAATAGAAGGGAAAAGCACAAAAAAAAAAATGTTTTTGAACATATACTATGGCACTTTTTGTAATCGTTCAGTACTATGGTATCACCGTCTCTCTCTCTCTCTCACTTCCTGTGGCTGATTTCCTCCAGAGCTGAAGGCTTTGAGTTTTCCTGTAGTGATCCTGCAGTCCACAGACCTCTGGAGATTCCTGTGGGTGAATCTGCAGCATTAGCGTGATCATGAGCGTGTGTGTGTGGCCCTGGGCTCCGTGTCAAACACCTCCACTTCATCACAGATGCTCTTCTGACCCCAGACACCGTCAGGAACTCACCTGTTCCTCAACTGTTGCTTTGAGCTCTGTGTCACGTCTGCTGGATGAAATCAGTACGTGTTTCTTACTCATTTTGAGCTGCTGATTACAAAAATACTGGCTGTTTCACACTTTCTCACAAAATATGATGCATTTCGTAGCATTTTTGCTTTCGATGACCATTTGTTTGGTGAAGGAGTCTTGTTTTCTTCCTTAATCAGCAGAAAAACAGCCATAAACACATAATTCTGAATCTGAGCCAGATTACAACTGTTTGTTCAATTCTCAGCCCATTTTCACATGCATGACTTTTTTTTCATTTTATTTTATTTTATTTTATACCTAATCCTGATTTGAAGGATATGATTATGGCCAGTGACAGAAGAAAACATGAACCAGATGTTTTCTACTACATCTGTGAGTGTTTTACTGCATCCAAACAGTGGCAGAAAATTACAGATTTTATGGGGAAAAAATATTTATTCAAAAAACTTTATGAATTTTTTTTTTACATTAAATGGAGTATTTGAACATGTTTTCCCACTACTTTGTAAGTTAAATTAGATATTTTGAATACTTATTTAAAAAAAAATTTTTACAACTTTTTAACATTTGACTGCTTTTTTATCACGCAATTATGAGAAAAAAAGTCAGAATTGCGAGTTTGTGTCACGCAATTATGAGAAAAAAAGTCAGAATTGTGAGATAAAAAGTCACAATTACCAATTGCGAGTTAAAGTCCAATTTTGAGGGGGGGGGGACTGTGATATGTTAGTCTTAGAAATAAAGTCAGAACTGCAAGAAAAAAAGTCAGAATTGCGAGATATAAACTCGCAATTCTGACTTTTTTTCTTGCAGTTCACGCAATTATGAGAAAAAAAGTCAGAATTGCGAGTTTGTGTCACGCAATTATGAGAAAAAAAGTCAGAATTGTGAGCTAAAAAGTCGCAATTACCTTTTTTATTTTTTATTCAGTGGCAGAAACGGGCTTCCATACTAATCATATTTAAAACACAACAGGAAACATGATTCCTCCTTCATATGTGTGTCTGTGGGGTTTTTCTGGTCCAGCAGGTGAAGATCTTGCTCTGATCATCACACCTCAGCTCAACACGTTTGAGCCGCACTGAATTAGCATCTTCCATCCGTCTCTCTGGAATCAGAACGTTCCCTCATGCCTGGTTGCCATGGAGATCTTTTTGGTCTTCAGTACGGAGCTACTTGTTGATGCCCTCATGAAAACGGTAAACAGTTTTTGTTGTTAATTGTTCACTCAGATTATTTTGAACATTGATCGTCAGTGAAAACCGAAGATAGTTGTTTTCATGAAGCATTTGAAACTGATATCAACCGAGGTGTGTGTGTGTGTGTGTGTGTGTGTTGTCATCTGCTAATGGATGAGGAGAGAGTGAAAGAGGGAATAAAATCCTGATAGAAACAGGAGAATTTTAATGCTCAGACTCTGCTCTTTTATAATACACTGGGTTTTAATGGAAATTCTTAGTCATGCTTCATTCAAGTATCAATTTCTCAGATGTTTCTTCTAAAATTCCTTAAGAAGATTATAAAAATAAACACAAATGAGTCACTACACTCAACAAAAATGGATTTTGAAACAATTGTCTACTATTATTTCAAATTTATTTCACAGGTTAAACAAAGAAACTGAAAATAACATGACATTTTGAAGTAGAAAATGAAATGGTAATTTGAAGAGTGCTTTCTTGTAGATATTCTCCAATAATCTTTTTCATTTACAACCTTGAAAAATGGTGTAGGATTTATATTGAAATGGTTATATAGGTAACTTAAAAAAAAACATTAAAAAGTTTTGTTTCTTGAAATAAAAAGCTTAACTGCATTAAAAAAATCTAAAAACTTTTTTTTTTCATTTACATTTAGTTTATCTTGAATAGAACTGGAATAACAATGAATAAAAACTATATAGACATATTTTAAAAGTGTAATAATAATGACAAAAACAAACACCAAAATTCCTAAAACTTTATCTAAAATAAAATGAAAACAGAAAATATAAAATTAAAAACGAATTCAAAATATTAATAAAAACTATAATAGTACAACACTGTTTTGAAACTATTTTCACTCAGAAATGAAAAGAAATGGCAAGTAACATTGAATTAAACATGACATTTTGAAGTTAAAAGACTGACAGTATTTTCTTGTAAATACTTCAATAATCTTTTATAACTTTGAAAAACAACATTTTTCACCATTCAATCTCACGAGAACAACATTTGTTGTGTTGTGTTAGATGGTTGCTAGTGTTGTTTAGTGTGTTTCTATGCAGTTGTTGTATGTTGTTTGCTAAATGGTTCCTTTCTGCGGTCACATCAATAATCTTAGTTATGAGCAATAATGATGCAAACACATTTTTTTCCAGCATGTTTATTTTTGGCGTCCACTATTAGACTCTTAGCAACAGAAATAACAGATTGCATGTTGAAGAAACAGGCCCCGTCTGCTCTGATATTTCCCTCGTCTGAGTCACGCTTTGCTCTTTTATGCCGTGCATTAACAGAAGCGGTCCTCACCTGCTGAGAACAGCAGCACTGTGTGGATGTGAGGAGACGAAGAGTTCACTTTCTCCTGTGGTCATCATGACTCCTCAGCAGCCCACGCACATCAGATAAAGCGCTTCAAATGCACATCCTGGCCGTGGGAATTTTCTTTTGATGAAAGTATGTTTAGTGCGTTGTGGCATCACAATCGCCAGCGGCAGCGCGTCGCTCAAACACACCGTGAACACAGTGCACTTCAACATCTGCTTGCTTTTCTGTCTCACTTATTTCTCATTCCCTCTGTCTGTTTTTTCCCTCAGGCTCTCCATTTCTCGCAGTAAGACTGACTTGCACTGTAAAAATGATTTTTGTAAAACAAAGATTATTGTAGTATTTTTTACAAGATGCATGTTGTTTGCACCAGGGTTGCTATAGTTAACTAAAACTAAAACCATAAAAAACATTTTACTTGAAATAAACAATACTTGCAATAAAATACATGTTAACTGAAATAAAATATAAACAGAAATATTTTAATTCAGCTAGTTCCCAAGAACACAAAATTACTAAATCTACAACTGAAATAAAAACATAAACATGAACTCAAATGATTTACTACACTGAGCAAAAATGTACTTTGAAACAGATTATTTTTTAACTTACTTCACAAATAATTGCATAGAAACTGCAAAATAACACTGAATTAAACATTGAATTAGAAAGTAGAAAAGACTGAAATTGTAATTGAATTTTTCTTGTAAACATACTCCAATAATCTTTGTTTTCCTTACAAGAAACATTATTTTTGATGTACTGAAATAAAACTAAAACTGAAATAAAATTAATAAAAACTATATAGGCATAAAAATATAAATATAATAATATCTATATAAAAAGATAAATTAATAAAAATGTCAAACACACAGCTAAATTACTCAAACTTTAATTAAAATCAAAATGAAACAGAAAATATAAAATGAGAAATAAATTCAAACTATAATAGTAACACTGTTTTGGAACAATTAAAAAAGAATAAAAAATGTCAAAAACTAAAATGAAAATAAAAACAGAAAATATTAAAATAAAAACTAATTGAAACTATTAATAAAAAACTATATTATCTCAATTATACTAAAATAACACTGGTATGAAATATAAGACATGATGTTAGAAGTAACAAAACAAACAAAAGCTGATGAACAAATGAGGTTAGCATGTTTTTCACAATGCGTACTGGTCATATTCAGGCTTGTCTATCCATCATTAAGAGTGTTTGTGTGTCTGTGATCTGGTCATTATTCACACGAATGAGGGTTTTGATGGATAATATCATCTGTTGTGTTGCAGCCATATTGATCAGCGTTTCTTGCTCATTCCAGCACAGATTCATCGCCAAGTAGGTCACCAACACGCCTCCATGTTCCTAATAAATGAATAATATCTTTAGAGTATAAAAAAACACTTGATATTAATGACTGTCTGAAGATGCCATTGTTTTTATCTGGCAGTTCCTCGTTTTTGTTTCCTGTTCTGTGTTTATGTAATTAAAGGATTTGTTTTTCTTTTAAAATATATAATGTAATCATCCTCAAGTCACCAAAACCTCTCTTTATTCCACATAAAAATGATTTTGTCAAGCTCCAAAATGACAAAAAAGCACCAAAAGAAACACAAAAAATGTGTTTTACCTGATTGCATCAAAATATATTTAAAAAAAATAATAATAAATGCATGACATGTGAACTATATTAGTAGTCAGTAAGCTATCAGATGTCTTTAGAAGACTTGGAATATAATGCAAAAGTTATATATGGAGTTTATATGGAAGAGTGGTCAGGATACTCTTTAAAGAATTAGATTTTGTGCTTGACAGAATAAAGTCATACAGGTTTGGAATAACAATGAGGGTTAATGAGTAAAAGATGACAATTTTTATTTTTATTCTTTTAGTTAATTTTTCTCTCTCTATTAACCAATTTTTGATTGTATCCACTCCACCATTTATCTGCCAAGTTTAATCTTAACACAAACTTTTTGGCAGCGTATGGCATTATTATCAGAGTTTTCTGACTCTCCAGTAGCATCTAAAAACGTCTGCAAACTCAGCCGATGAAAATACAAAAACAGTTGCAGACGCTGCCACCCACTCCGGTCCGGTCCGTCAGCGATTGTGTTCCAGCTCTGTAATTAGACTTCTGTTTGACAGCAGACAGCCAGAAAACATGGCAGCCAGACCCTTAGTCCACCAGAATTGTTTACTGTGCCTTTGTTTATACCTTTTTAATGTGGTGAGACAAATTTGGATGATAATTTTGGGCCTGACAGTCCTGGATTCCCTGGTAAACAAGTAGAAGACATTGCGCTCCCCTCCAGTCCGGTCCGGTCCGTCAGCGATTGTGTTCCAGCTCTGTAATTAGACTTCTGTTTGACAGCAGACAGCCAGAAAACATGGCAGCCAGACCCTTAGTCCACCAGAATTGTTTACTGTGCCTTTGTTTATACCTTTTTAATGTGGTGAGACAAATTTGGATGATAATTTTGGGCCTGACAGTCCTGGATTCCCTGGTAAACAACCAAGAACTAAACGTGGCCTTTGGTAATTTTTCCAGATTAAACCCTTAAAGAAGTCAAAGACATTTACTAAATTCAAATTTGGTGTGTATGGATTTTTGGGGTAATGCATTGATTTTGCTGGGATCAAACAAATCATTTGTTCGCCATTTTGAAATGCTTTGAATAATTGGGTCAAAAATTGGTAGAGATCATGGACAACATGTATTGAAGTTACCTGAGAAATTTTAAGACAGCGCCACCTTGTGTTCAGAAAAATAGGGTTTCATACAAAAACACAATCTTAAACAATAAAAGTCATTCTTTTGTTTGCTAATAAGTTGAGCAAATTACCTTTTGACTTGGCTATATGGTTCTTTTTAGAGATTAAATAATATTATAGGTTCTTCCGATTCGTTCTTTGGTTCCCTTTGGGGTTTTGGTTCTTCTACAGGCAGCTCATAAGCACTGTTTCTGTTTTCTGGCTGTATTGTGTTTGTTTCAGTGTTTAGTGAGACTCAGCAAGCATGTTGTGAGCGTTTAAAAGCATTTTTGCTCTGCAAAAACCCTATTAATGCGAGGTGCGTGTGGGCCGTGATGTGTGCTAGCAGCTTTAAAGGGGTCATATGATGCAATTTCAATTTTTCCTTTCTCTTTGGAGTGTTACAAGCTCTTGGTGCATAAAGAAGATCTGTAAAGTTGCAAAGACTAAAGTCTCAAATCCAAAGAGATATTCTTTATAAAAGTTAAGAGTCAGCCACACCTACCTAAAACGGCTCGTTCTAACACGCCCCCACATACCTACCTCACTATGTGGGAAGATTTGCATAACGCCGCCCAAATGTTCACGCAAAGAAAGAAGGCGTAACTTTTATTCTCGCTGTAGTATTGTTGTTGCCGCCGCCATGTCGTGAAGACGCTGTGTGCTTTGTTGTGAAAGCGAAACTACTTTGTTTGGTCTTCCAAAAGAGGACGATATCCGCTTCGTCATGCTTAGAGCTGATCCGTGCTGGTCGCTGAGGAAATACATCAACTTCAAATACAAGTGCTGTGGATCACCGGATCGGCTTTCACCGTTTTCACCGCTCCTTCGTCGGATCCGCCGGGACCGCCGTTCTCGATCCCGCCGCCTCAGCTCTTTTTTAACTTTAAACCGCATAAACACATTTCATTACACCAAATACACCAAATAATGTTCTTTTTAGCAGCATCATATGACCCCTTTAAAACATTTGACTCCATTTGCATGTGCTGAATATAAAACACTCTGTCCTGCATAGTGCTGTTTCATAATGAATCCTGATTTAAAAACACGTCAGAAATGAAACGAGCTGAATTCATTCTTCTGAACTTTAGTCCTTTTCTTTAGCTTAGTGTTTTTAGTCGTTTCCTTCAAAACGATCGAGTTCATCTTGAGTTAGCAGCCTTTCTTTCATGTCTTACTTGAGATGAACCAAAAATTGGTGACTAAATGAGATTTTGGTAACACTTTACACTTTTTCATTATAGATACTTATGGAAGCTTGTTTCTGCCACTGAATAAAAAATAAAAAAAGTAAATTGTGACAATTCTGACTTTTTTATTCGCAATTCTGAGATATTGTTTGATATAAACTCCCAGTTGAGAATTATAAAGTCCAATTCGGGGGAAAAAGATTGACTATTTTCTTATGACTTTACATCATGCAGTTCTGATTTTATTGCAGTTGCAAGTTTGTATCTCACAATTCTGAGAAAAAAGGAGGAAAAAATTTAAGAATTGTGAGATGTAAAGATAGATAGTTTACATGAACTAACAGTAAAAACACTCATAATTTATTAATCTTAGTTAATGTTAATTTCGACATTTACTAATGCGTCATTAAAGCAAAATGTCTCATTAATGCAAAATCTGTTATTTATTGGTCCTGAGCTAACATGAACAATGAACAGTTGTATTTTTATTAAGTAATGCTTGGAAAGATGCTTAAATAATGTACCAAATGTATTGCTCATTGTTAGTTATGGATTTAACTTTTATCAAAATGTGTGTAAATCATGTAAAATGTTACTTGGAACACATTAGGACATAAAAGCCTAAACTACATTAAAATGATGACAGTTTTCACTTTTACCTGAAGTGAGCACATGGTCACCATCCACAATCAATAGAGCAGCATGAACATTCATCAAAACGTCTCCTTTTGTGATCCACGGAAAGCCACATTGGTTTGAAACAAGTAAATAAGGATCATTTTCAGATGAGCTATTTCCTTTTACACGAATGCAATGTTTCTGTCCCGTCATTAAATCTCTCTGTAGAGATGATGGTTCTGCCTCTGATCATAAGAAGAGAAGTGATATTACCACAGTCTATCAACTCAAAGATGATAGAAACTATGTGTCATCACTGAGAAACCCATCAGCGTTTGAAGCGCACACACACACACACACACACACACACACACAGAGCTGTGTCAGCCCCTTGGGGTGGGTTTCCCTCCTCAGCAGACCTGTCATGTGACTCCAGACGGCCAATCAGACGCTGCAGAGCGGGGATTCCGTGTGTGTGGGAGTAAAAGCTTCAGCTAAATGACACATTAGAGCTTAACGCAGTACCGCACTTCACCATTACCCCCACATACGGTTATATGAGGAAATGGAGCTCAGAATCAAATTAAATCCTATTTAAAGATGATGTGGGTAGCATATTGAGAGCATTTACTCACAAAAAACACAATGCTCATACTCAGGGTTAGAACAAATCTTTAACCATTTTACTAGGGCAACCACAAAGCAACCACAGAACACCTTAGCAACCCCATAGCGACACATACTGTTACTTGGAACACCCTAACAACTGCTTCGCTACGCCCTGACAACCACCCTCAGCACCCTGGAATTGTGGCAGCAACTCTTAAGCCCCGTTCACACCAAGAACGATAACTATAAAGATAACGATATTATTGTCCACATACAGGCAAACACCTTTAACATTTTCTGCAGATAAGATAAGATACTACATATTTCAGTATTGAATCTGAAAAGAAAGGATGCAGATAAAAATAAAGGATATATTGTTATTCTGAAGAATAAAAACTATATTTTTACATGTTATGTATCCAGAATTCTGATTCTAGTGTTTGTCAGTGGTATTATTTTATGTAATTGTTTTGTTGTTGTTGTTGTTGCTATGTGGTTGCTAGGAGTTCTAAGAAGTTCTATTGTGTTGCTTTGTGGTTGCTAGGTGTTCTGAGTGGTTCTATTGTGTTGCTATGTGGTTGCTAGGTGTTCTGAGTGGTTGCCAGGGCATTGCTATGTGGTTGCTAGGTGTTCTAAAGGATTTTTATTGTTGGTATGTGGTTGCTATGTGATCTGAGTGGTTTTATTGTGTTGCTATGTGGATGCTAGGTGTTCTGAGCGGTTGCCAGGGCGTTGCTATGTGGTTGGTAGGTGTTCTGAGGGGTTTTATTGTTTCTATGTGGTTGCTAAGGTGTTGTAGGTGTATTTAATGTGTTGCTATGTGGTTGCTAAGGTGTTCTGAGTGTTTTTATTGTTACCTTGTGGTTGCTAAGGTGTTCCAAAGGTTTTTTTTTTTATTGTTGCTATGTGGTTGCTGAGGTGTTTAAGTGTTTTTATTGTGTTACCTTGTGGTTGCTAAGGTATTCAGTGTTTTTTTTATTGTTGCTATGTGGTTGCTAGGTGTTCTAAATTGTTGCCAGGGCATTGCTATGTGGTTGCTAGGTGTTCTAAATGGTTGCCAGGGCATTTCTATGTGGTTGCTAGGTGTTCTGAGTGGTTGCCAGGGCGTTGCTATGTGGTTGCTAAGGTGTTCCGAAGGGTTTTTATTGTTGCTATGTGGTTGCTAAGGTGTTCCGAAGGGTTTTTATTGTTGCTGTGTGGTTGCTAAGGTGGTTTAAGTGTTTTTATTGTGTTACTTTGTAGTTGCTAAGGTATTCAGAGTGGTTTTAGTGTTTTGCTATGTGGCTGCTAAGGTGTTATGAGTGTTTTTATGGTTGCTAGGTGTTTGCTATGATCTTATGGTCTTTAAACCTGACTTGTGTCCTTCAATATTTATTCATTGATTTTTTTTTTTTCACCTGTTTTCTGGTGAAAATTGTGCATCTGATCACTTAGTAAAGTAAAACATGATTTGACGGGTTTTACAAACGCTGTGGAGGAAGAGAGAGCGTTACAGTCCTGATTTCTTCACACACATACACACAGGCTTCTGCTCGGTGGAGAAAAAAGCCAATTAACATCAATGTCAGCAGTCATTTATTATCCATGGAGGTAAACTGAGATGACAGCGAGAGGAAGCTCCACCTCCTCTAACGCTCACACTTTCTCACTCTTTCTCTCAGTTTCTCTCTGTATTTCTCTTCTCCTCACCTGTGATGCAGCAGACGTTTGTGTGCCGAATGCTGACGGCTTTTCCAGCTCATTGTTCCTCAGATCTCACGTTATATTGACAGAGCCACACCTAATGTCTGCTGCACACACACCCGCACCTGTGCCAGGTGTTTGACAGCACGTCCCTGACCCCAGACGACGACTACAGCCGTCTGACAACACCAGATCTGTCAATGGGTCAACTAAACGAATCTTCATATAAATAACATGATTCTGGTTCCTTTTAATGATGATTAGGCTACTTTTTTATTTACAGAAACTTGGACTGTCAATATATTGTTATTTTTATATAATAGTTATACATAGTTTTAGTTGTTCTGGATTACTTGATAAGGATTAGGATATGCTATGTACACTACCATTAAAAGTTTGGAATAATTTAGACTTTTTTAATGCTCTGAAAGAAGTCTCTTCTGCTCATCAAGGCTGCATTTATTTGTTAAAATGTTTTTTATTCCTGTGATCAAATCTGAATTTTCAGCATCATTACTCCAGTCTTCAGTGCCACATGATCTTCAGAAATCATTCTAATATGCTGATTTGCTGCTCAAGAAACATTTCTGATTATTATCAATGCTGAAAACAGTTGTGCTGTCCAATATTTTTGAGGAAACCATGATAGGGTCAATAAGATTTAAAAAAGATTAAATTAATACTTTCATTAAGCAAGTATGCATTAAATTGATTAGAAGTGACAATAAATACATTATAATGTTAAAAAGATTTCTATTTCAATTAAATGCTGTTCTTTTGAACTTTCTATTCACCAAAGAATCCTGAAAAAAAAATGTATCAGCTTCCACAAAAATATTGGTCAGCACAACTGTTTTCAACATAGATAATAATCAGAAATGTTTCTTGAGCAGCAAATCAGAATGATTTCTGAAGAAAATGTGACACTAAAGACTGGAGTAACGATGCTGAAAATTCAGCTTTGCATCACATAAATCAATTACACTTTACAATATATTCACATAGAAAACAGCTATTTTAAATTCTAATATTAATTGAAAATGTTATTGTATTTTTGATCAAATAAATGCAGCCTTGATGAGACTTCTTTTAACAAGCCTAAAAAAAATCTTAATTATTAAATAACATTTGACTGGTACTACTGTAAGACTGACAAAATGAAAACATTGAAATGACATACAGTTAATAGTCCTTCACCATAAAGCATGTCAGTGTGACATCTGACCGAACTATGATCGCTTCATTTACCACAGTAAAAAATCACATGCGACAGAAACTCAGGACAACACCCGCCCACTCCTGTCCGCTCGTGTTGTCACACCTGTCATGTGACCGCCGGGTCGCTACAGCACTAGGCAGGTCATATTTGTGGAGATGTTCACGTGAGCGTTTGCTCGGCTGGACTATGAAAGGGCCGCTCGCTGTCTATTGAGGCTCAGATAAGAGCTGTAAGCGTGACGGCCGAACCCTGAGGTGAAAACAGATGCTATTCATGATGAACGACACAACTGAGAGACAGAAATGGAGATAAATATAGTCTATAGTCCAGAATAAAGAGGAGAAACAACTGAGGTATTGAAGAGATTGTTTTCTTCCTATAGTCCAAAGTGAAGTGAATGAGTTCAAGCGGGGCGGCACTTGAAAATAACATCCGCCGATGGACATCATTCATTAGGGCTTTCAGGCTTTTCCAGCACACACACTCATGTCACATTCACGCCGCATTTCAGTCTCTGAAAGCGTCCGTGTGTCTCACGAATCTCTTTCACACACACACATATGGCAAGCCGTTTAAGCTTAAAATAATCCCAGTGTTACTCGTCGTAATTGCATTTTTACTAGTAACAATTCAATTAGAGAGCTCTACAATTAAATTCTTACTAGTAACAATGGCAGTTAGAGAGCTCTCTAATTCAGTTCTTACTAGTAACAATTTCAATTAGAGAGCTCTACAAATGAATTTTTACTAGTCATATGTTTCCATTGACTTCCATTCATTTTTCATTACAGAGCTCTACAATTGAAATTTTACTAGTAAGTATTACAATTAGAGAGCTCTACAATTGCATTCTTACTAGAAACAATTACAATTCGAGAGCTCGCTAATTTAATTCTGACAAGTAAAAATGCAATTACAGAGCTCTATAATAAAATTTTTACTAGTAAAAAAACACATTAAAGAATTGCAGAGATCTGTAATTGAATTAGAGAGCTCTCTAATTTAGTTCTTACTAGTAACAACTGAATTAGAGAGCTCTCTAATTGGAATTCTTACTACTAAAAATTGAATTAGAGAGCTCTGTTATTGTAATTCTTACTAGTATAGATTGAACTGTAGAACTCTCTAATTGAATTCTTACTAGTAAGAATGTAATCGCAGAGCTCTCTAATTCAGTTAGAGAGCTCTCTAATTCAATTTTTACTAGTAAGAATTGAATTATAGAGCTCTCTAATTAAGTGTTACTAGTAAGAATGCAATTGCAGAGCTCTCTAATTGAATTGTTACTAGTAAAAATACAATTACGACAAGTAACGCTTGGAATATTTTAAGCTAAAATGGCTTGCCATACACACACACACACACACACACACACACACACAGGTCGGCAGCAGGTCTGCACTCACTGTCGGAAGCTCAAAAGTTGAAAGAGACGCAAATCTGTCCTTTGAATAATTCACAGAGAGCAGTTCGGCATTATGTCGGCTTTCTCAGCCTTGAATGAAACGATTCCTCTGAGTGTTTCCCTGCCAGATGAAATCCACAGGCAAAGACAGGGAATTCCCTCACAAATCCATCATGATTGTCATTAAGCACCACACATATACACTAGCATTCAAAACTATGGGGTTTGTAAGATTTTTAAAATACTTTAAAGTCTCTTCTGATCACCAAGGCAGCATTTATTTGATAAAAAATACAGTAAAACCGGTAAAATTGTGACATATTATTGCGATTTAAAATAACTGTTTTCTATGTAAATGTATTTTATTATATAATTTATTCCTGTGATCAAAGTTGAATTTTCAGCATCATTACTCCAGTCTTCAGTGTCTATGATCCTTCAGAAATCATTCTAATATGCTGATTTGCTGCTCAAGAAACATTTCTGATTATTATTATGTTGAGTTGTGCTGCTTCATATTTTTGTGGAAGCCGTGATACATTTTATTTTTCAGGATTCTTTGATGAATAGAAAGTTCAAAAGAACAGCATTTGTTTGAAATAGAAATCTTGAATAATAAATAAAATAAATGTCTTTAATATCACTTAAATGAACTGAAATTTATAAAGAGATGAGATGCATTTTTTGTGTATATGGCTGTTTTATAAATTATAGGAAATTGTCAGTATCATTTAAACGCACATTTTAATTAATGAGGTCCTTGGTTTCCAAACAGGTTTTCAAAGAAATGCCCCTCCCACTTCCCATTTAGCTCCGCCCCTGTCTGCCATTGATTTAATGCTTGATTAAATTCACACATCTTATTTCTCCTTTGACCTTTGACCCATGCTGCACTGATTACAGCTTTGGCACACTAAAACCCAGCTCTGTGTTTCACAGATAACATTGGGGACAGACACTCACAGTAAGAACAGCACTTAAGGAGGATGGAAAATGTTACCGCTGACTGAGAGGGTAAAATCAGCCGCTCTCTGGGTCAGACTGAGAGATAGAGGAGATGGCAAGGTTAATTACACCAGACAGCCAGAGAAAAATAGAGCATGTGTGGAGGCTCACCGTAAGAAGTCCTTTCTCCAGGTCCAGCCAATCTCAGCGTGTCATATTTCTTCTATATTTACAATAAAGCAATAAGTCACCAAGACCACAATTACAGTGGTTTTTACCATTAATGAGGCTTTAGGTTCTCTGCCTACCAACAGCAAGCTTTAAAGGAATAGTTCACCCAAAAAATAAAATTAGCTGAAAATGTATTCACTCTCAGGCCATCCAAGATGTAGATGAGTTGGTTTCTTCATCAGATTTGGAGAAATGTAGCATTGCATCACTTGCTCACCAATGGATGCTCTGCAGTGAATGGGTGCCGTCAGAATGAGAGTCCAAACAGCTGATAAAAACATCACAATAATCCACAAGTAATCCACACCACTCCAGTCCATCAGTTAATGTCTTCCTCCAGTGAAAAAGTCCATCTCCTGTTGTCTCTCACGTTAAAATCCACCCACATATTTGTTTAGAGCTGTTTTGCACTGTTTTGGCTTGTAAACAGTGTTTGATCTGTGCAGTTTCCTCTCCTGATTCAGAGCAGATGACTTTTTCACTGGAGGAAGCGTTATTATGGATTATGGCTATATTTTAGTTAAAAGCGTCTTAATGATGGATTTGTTTCTTACAAACAAACAGCTTTTGGCTTCACAAGACGTTAACTGATGGACTGGAGTGGTGTGGATTACTTGTGGATTATTGTGATGTTTTTATCAGCTGTTTGGACTCTCATTCTGACGGCACCCATTCACTGCAGAGGATCCATTGGTGAGCAAGTGATGGAAAGCTACAATTTTCCAAATCTGATGAAGAAACGAACTCATCTACATCTTGGATGACCTGAGAGTGAGTAAGTTTTCATCAAATATTTATTTGTTGGTGAACTATTCCTTTAAGTGAGGAGTTATCAAAGAAGGTAAGTAACGTTCTGCAGTTCAAAGCAGGTCTGTGTGTCTGAGAACTGCTTTTGACTGTGCCGTAATGAGCAGCATAATTTCTGAAAGTTTGCATGCAGAAAGTGAATGTTTTGGCAGACGGGAGAATTTAAACAGGCACCAATTACACCCTTCCCATCCACCCACAGAGGTCTTCAGCATCACCCCGCAGGTGTGTGTTTTATCAGCTAGCAGGAACAGTTTCTCTCTCTCTCACACACACACACATACACATTACTAACAGCTCCGTTTTCCAGGTTATTTGCATGAAATTAGACGCCCACTGATGCACGTAATTGCATATCAATTAAAACCAATATTACATGTCCAGATAATAATGTAGAGAGATTTCAGAACATTGTGTTGCTATTTACAAACTTTGTACTTTTTTCAGTGCTGGAAAATGTACCATGATACATGCATATCTATCTACCTATGTGTGTGTGTGTGTGTGTGTGTGTGTGTGTATATATATATATATATGTCTGTGTGTGTGTGTGTGTGTGTGAGTGAATTTAATGGATGTTAATGGATGTTCAGTGGTAATTTGAACCTTTTAGATGTTTTTGTTAGTTTTCCTTCGGTCAAATGATGTTTATAGATGATCTGATCATCACTTCCTCACACAAGGGTCCGCCTGATTTCTGTCCCACAACCCTTTGCTCCAGGCTCTGATCAATATGTCATCTCCATGGCAACATGCCGCCCTCTCACACTCACAGGAAAAGTCTTAAGCGTATTAGAGGCGGAGTTATTCAAATCAAAGAGAGAATGCTAATTATTATAGGGTCACCAGTGAAACCACAGCTGTCTGAAAATATGTATGCATTTGAGCACAATATTGCAAGTTTAAAAAGTTTTTATTGAATTATATTGAATATCCATGCGCATATACTGAATCACATTATGTCCATGTGCAGTATTGAATTACCTTATGTGTAGTGATAGAACAATATATTAATATTAATGTGTGTATATACAGTAGTATACATTTCTGAAATATATATGTTTTTTACTTAAAAAATATTAATTAACTATTTACTATCAAATATTTTTAAAGTAATCATTCAGGAATTATTTATTCGCAAATAATGTCTGCAATTTATATTGCTGAAATTTATTATATTGTTTATTATATTATAATTCCTGAAATTGTCAAGTAAATAATATTTGTGTGTACAACATTTTATATATAAAATGTATATAAAATGTAACTATTTTATAATATAAATCTTTTTATTTTTATAGTAATCATTCAGAAATGATTGATTCACAAATAATTGCAACAGTTTATATTTATAGTTCCTGAAATGATCAATTGAATTAATTAATTTAATCAAATTTAAATACATTCATTATATATTATTGCTATGTTTATATATTTTTATAAATAAAAAGAAAATATATACTATATTACTATAGTATTTCATTAAATCAGCCACTGAAAAAACTAAGCTATTAATCTGTATATGCATGTGTATATACAGTACAATGTTACCAAAGCTTTGGCAATGTAAAGCTTTTTTCCCTGTGCCAGTAAAGTTTCTTGAATGGTAAGAGAGAAGGAAACTTTATTAGTGCCCATTTCAGCTGAAAAACTCTAAACAGCTGGTGTTGGATGCGAAAGCGAGCACATTAGCATATTTATTGCGGCCGTTAGAATGAGCAGGGAACCCTGCACTCTTCCTTCCTGCATCTTCATCCCTCTTTTGATTCTCAAGATTTCCAAGAGGAGGAGAGGATCATTCAGAGAGTTCGGGGTGGTTCTTTCCGTGCGGGTGGAGAGGCCGGATAGGATGTGAGATGGATTTCTCTCCCAACAGCTCTCCAGGGAACCGTTTTAGCTCTAAACAAAACAGAAAACCCTCCTCGAGGCGGGGACTCATTTCACACATGCTTCTCGTCTTCATTTTATGTCTTTGTGATGTTAATGGACATTGACTTGAAAACCCATCAGAACTCCTGTTAGAGTCAGTGCTGTGAACTCCAGCTGAAACTCTGGAGCTTCTGATCCCAGCTGACGTCACGGGTCCGAGGGGAAGCGATCGTGAACGTTTGCTTCCATGTTCTCCTGGTCCTAGTGGTTAGGGTTCTGTGTGGTTACAGTCTTTCTGCTTCTGTAAGATCAGTTCTGTGTAGTTCTAGAGTCTGTTTATATGAATCTGATCTATGATTTAGATATGGATATGATCTGTTATATGGATCTGATTCTGAGTAGATCTGTTTCATATGGATCTGATCTATGTGGTTCTGTAGGGTTTGTTCTGTGTGCTTCTGAGTAGGTCTATTTGATGTAAATCTGATCTATGTGGTTCTGTTTGATGGTCTGTGTAGTTCCAAGTGGATCTATTCTGTGTAAATCTGATCTATGTGGTTCTGTATGGTTTGTTCGGACTAGTTTTGAGTGGATCTATTCTACAAGGTCCATTTTAAATGGAGCTGATCTATATGGTTCCGTGCAGTTCTGAGTAGATCTATTCTCCTTAAATCTGATCTATGTGGTTCTGAGTAGATCTGTTTTGTGCAAATCTGATTTATGTGATTCTGTATAGGGTTTGTTCTGTTGGATCTGTTTTTTATGCATCTGATCTATGTGGTTCTGTGTAGATCTATTTTGTGTAAATCTGATCTATGAGGTTCTGTAGGGTCTGTTCTGTTTAGTTCTGAGTGGATCTGTTCCACGTGGTTCAGAAGGTCTTTTATATGGATCTGATCTATGTGGTTTTATGAGGTTCAGAGTAGATTTATTCTGTGTAAATCTGATCTATGTGGTTCTGCGGGGTCTGCTTTATCTGAATTTGATCTGTGTGGTTCTGTGTAGTATTGCTTCATATGGATCCGATCTGTGTGGTTCTGTAAGGTTTATTTGTGGATCTATTATGTGCAAATCTGATTTATGTGGTTCTGTAGGGTTTGTTCTGTCGGGTATGTTTCACAATGATCTGATGTATGTGGTTTTGTGTGGTTCTGTGTAGTATTGTTTCATATGGATCCGATCTGTGTGGTTCTGTAAGGTTTATTTGTGGATCTATTTAGTGTAAATCTGATCTATGTAGTTCTGTGGGGTCTGTTTTTATGCATTTGTGACTGTGCGGTTCTGCGCGGTGGTCAGTGTGGTTCTGAGCAGATCTGTTCAAATCTGATCTAGGTGGTTTTACAGGGTTCTGTCTAGTTCTCTAGTGTCTGTTTCATATGGATCTGATCTGTGGGGTTTGTTCTGCCTGTTTCTATTCTATGTGTTCTTCAGCACCATGGAGAGTTCCATTCCGAGCGTCCCGCGTTCGACACGCCTCTCTGTCCAGATTCCATCTCGCGCTTGGCGAGAGTTCAGTCACGACGAGTCGCGTGCAGAACCCCAGTACCGCATTTTTTTTCTGACTGTACCGCTGAGGCGTGAGTGTCGGGGGATGCGCAGAAAGTTAAAAACACTGAAACACGAGTCACTCCAACAAAAGCAGGAAAAAGCCCCAGAGCCTCCAGAGAATCGTGACTCGCGGAGAAAGAGCAATGCGTCACGGGTGGGTGGGGGTGTGCGTATCCACGCATACAGTCATAGTATATACTCACTATGATCCTAACGCGCTCATTCCGCTCCCCCGCCCCGCGTCGCGTCACATTCAGCGGGGCTGCCCGCGATTCAACTATTGATTTCATCTCTCTCTCTCCCTCTATCCATCACTTCTTCTCAGCTTTTCTTCAAGTGCTGCAGAGAGACGCGGCTGCTGCTGCTGCATTGTGAGGAGATAACTAAAAACGCTAAAGGAAGATCCGCGTTAACGCGTTCAGAAATCTGGACTCGCGTCCAGTCGGTAAGTGACTGAGTTTTTCTGTAGCTTTACGCACGAGTCTAAAGCGTTAAATCAACTTTAGCTGCATACAGGGAACGTTCACACGGACGCGTTGTTGCGTTCGCATTTTTAAAAAGTTAGTATTTTTTAACATGCTGTAAGACGTCATGTTACGAATGCAACGCAAAGACGCAAATCCTACGCTTGTGTACATGAATTAATAATTAAAAACAGCTGACCGCATCCCGTGTGAACGCTTCTTATTAAAAGCGGTGTTGAACCTGATTTATATTATGGCGTTTCGCTTGTGATTTATTTTTTTCCCTTGAAGATCGCGACGTGAAAGTATGCAAAGCATGCAAAACGCATCAAACAATTACTGTAATCTCACTTGTATGTCAGTTTAGTCAGATTTAAAAATTGGTTTTGATCAAAGGGAATTAGGGGTAGCCTACTAATTAACATGCAAACACACATAAATGTGTTTATGAGGTTTTTACAAATTAAATAGGGCTGTGTTAGGGTGGAATTTGAGTTTTTAATCAGGAATTTACCATTGCAAAATTTATATGCACCAGAAAAGTTAAAAGTCTTATTTGTGAGTCATTATAATTTAATTTTGTACTTGAGAGGCATACGTTTGGAATATTTGTTCAAGAGCAAATATTCATTATTTTAAAGCTTGAATGCTGTATTTTTTTTCTGTGGAAAAGGAGAAAAGCATTTTCCCATATAACAACAATTGTTATCCGTATCTGTCAAGATCCGTAAAGGACCAAAAGACCATATAATTAGTTCAAAAAGTTCATTTTCTAAGCCTTCTGAGAGCTTTGTGTGAGGAACAGACCACAAGTGACAGTGACTTCAAACAACATCATTGGTTCTTGAGACCAAACGTCACTGACAACAATATGAGAAGTTTACTAGTAAATAGTGACTTAGATTTGGTTCTGTTCCTCATGCAAAACATTATAAGACTTGAGAAGACATGGAATATAGTTGAATGGATCACTTTTATAACAAGTTCATCGCTTTATTGGAGCTTGACAGATGCAAGCAGCCATTTTGCATGCTAAAAATGCATGCTTAAAAATGATTCTTTTGTGTTAAGAGAGAACTATTCCTTTATGCAGTAAGCATTGAAAAACCCATAAAGATCAAGCATTATTCTGGAGACTGGAGAAGACGAGTGTGTGTGTGTGTTGCTCAAGGGCTCCCGGTGGTGTCCTGGATTGTGGAAAGAGAGAACGAGAGAGTCACTTTAGGAACTTGTTCCCTGACAGAGCAAAATTTGTGTGACTGTCACAAGCAGACAGAAATCCAGCTGAAAATGAGTCATGGAGGCGCGTGTGTGTGTGACGGAAAGATAAAATGGAGAGGGAGGGGATTGATTCCCATGCACAATGTCAAGACAGGCGAAATCTCATTATGGGGCGCAGCTTGCGTCAGAGCCGGACCGTGATTGATGCTTTTTCCCGGTTGTGCTGGCGATTCACGTGCAGACGATGACTTTTCTCCAAGTGGTAGTAAAAGGGTGAAGCCTGCGGTGCGTGAAACAACCTGCCTGAGAGAAAGAAAGATGCACTGAATACACAACTATAGCACCGTCCTGTAACTGTAAAAAATGTATCTTTGATAAAGTATTGTACTGATAATGCATGATATATAATGTTTTTTTTTTTGCACATGATGGTACCAAGGTATTCTTTTGAAGAACTATTTACTGTAAATACAATAAAACATACACAGTATATGGCAATCATTCAGTAGCACGGTATTCCTCAGAATACCCTGTATATCCATCTGATAGCTTAACTGCACCTTTTGCATGGGGTTTTAGTAGAACTCTTACAGTGATGACCGGCTTTAACCTGCTCATCTGCATTAGCCTGCGTGTTTGCTTGAACTGCTCCTTTGACATTTACCATTTTTTATGAGGAGACTGAATGATTTACTTTTATTCAGGTGAACAACATATATATTTTAAGCCAAATACATCCTATTCAGGTGTTCTTTAGGAAGTATTATATGTGACCCTGGACTCTGGAGCACAAAAGCAGTCTTAAGTTGCTGGGGTATATTTGTTGTGTGTGTGTGTGTGTGGTCTTCAGTTGTGTAAGAAGTTAACTGTTTTTTACCAAACCACTGAGTCTGATCTGTTTTGCTCAAGGTGAATCAGGGACAGTGGAAAACGGCGCGACCTTCCTCGCTCAACTTTATAATTACTCACTCCAACACATCGTCGAACACTAGTCATTTAGAGTTGAAGGTGTGTGTGTGTTGTATTTAGTGCAATTCCCCGTTTGTGGAGGGTCAAAGCGCTCTGCAGCGTCCCGTTCCTCCCCCTCCCGCGCTCACATCAGGGTTAATGCAGGAAAAACGGGTGTCGCATTGATTACATCAGCCCTCCAATGATGTCATAGTTACGTCAGGGACTGCCTTTATTTGGTCTAAGAGGAAATGATGTCATGCTTTGCTGGGTTTTAGGTCTGGCTGTTGCCGCAGCGTTCCGGACGTGCCATTTTGAGTTTTTTTAAATAGTTTTAATGAAAATGCTGCTTTCGTTTGACCAGATATGTGATTGATCGATTGATCTGTTATTGCATGTTACGGGTCAAATCTGACACGTCACGTCTTCTGACAGTATTTCATGTTAAGTTAGTGCACACTGAATAGTGTGTGAGAGGGAAAGCGCGCGTGTGTTCCCCTCCGTGATTAATGAGGGCTTCTCCGACAGCATCAGTGACCTGTGAAACACAACTCTTAGAGAAGCATTCGTTTCGTTTCGGCTGAATCTGGGCGGGCGAAGGTTTCGCTGATTTTTCAGGAAAGAGGCCGAATGCACGACTCCACTAGAACAGTGAATCATTTCTGAGAATCGGATCTTTTGATTCATTTGTTGTTTTATGTCTTCATGTGCTCCCAAACCTTGTGATTTGACATTTTAAATATGTTTTAATAAATGATTGCGCTGAATATTACACTCAAGATTATGCTGATGCTTTTAGAGTCTGTGAACCGGTTCATTTTAAAAAGAACCAAATAAAAAAAATAATTGTTGATGAATCAGGTCTCTCCACATTTTTTAATACTCAGAATCAGAATGAGATGCATTGCCAAGTATGCTTGCATTCACAAGGAATTTATCTTGGTGACAGAAAAATTCAGAATTCATTAATAAAATAATAAGTATTTTTCTTTAAATAATAAATGAATAAATGTACTTATATTATACATACATACATACATACATACATAAATAAATAAAAAATTCTGTTAATGTTATTTTTTTGTTTTATTGGAGTCTTCAGTCTGCAGGTATTCTCAGGCGTGTCTCAGATATTTGGATTACAAATGCCAGAGTTAATGAATATTAATCATATTCTAATGATGATCAGCATATTGGCCAGACTGAAATTCATCCACGGTTATCAAATGTCAGCTCAAATCAAGATGCACAAAACATTCTGCAAAATAAAAGCTGTTCAGTCATTCTTGGGTTCAGCTTGTTCTTGTCAGGAACTGTTTTTGGCCGTATATTGTTCTTGAGTTGCTGTATGATTCTTAATGTTTCTGGATTTAATGCATTTTGGTTTCATGGACTAAAACACCACAACTAAAGGAAATAGAAAGTTCTCTCTGGAACTTCAATGTATGATTTAGAATGTTCTGGTTCTATGGAACCTTTACTGTAATCTTAATTCTCTTATGAATAGAATAGAATAGAGCCTTTGTGTGATGCACCAAACCTTCTGGAAGTGTGTGGGGTGGAAGGACTGGACAGATGAGACTGTACTATAGTATTGATGTACTTTACTGTGGTATTGAATTGAATTGTTGTGGGCGTCTTCATCACAGATGGAATATTCTCTGTCATATTCTCTGGTTTTCTCATTCTCAGGGATATCTGGTATCTGTGAGACCGACTGATCATTTTCAAAGAGATTTGCTGAGTTTACTTGGTTCAGAGAAAGCGTGTGTTTTTGTTTATTTTTCAGATGTGAGAAGATAAAATGAGATGAGTGTGTGTTTCTGCCGGAGAGAGGAATGGTGCTGCAATGCAGCAGGGCTCTTCTGTGTTTGAGAGCCTGAGAAGATCCTCCAGACACACGCGTGTGTGAAGTGTCAGTCTGCGTGTGCTGGTCTCTTCTTCTTCATTTTTCTTTGACTCTGTCCTGTTCATGTCCACATCTCTTCCTGTGGAGGTGAACAGTGTGAATGCAGGTAAACTGGGCTCTCTATCCTCTGCCCGCTGTGCTCGTCTGATTTATGGCTCTCCTGTGTTTCTTCAGGGCACATGAGCAGGAACACCTGAGATCTGCAACGCTTTCACTTTTCCTATTACAGCTATTCAGTTAAAACCAAAAATACCCTGCTAATTCAGATCGGAGTTAGACTGACATTTGATACTAATTCAAAGGTTTTTTTTATTTGATTTTATTTGAATGGCGCACGCGTGTGTGTGTGTGTGTGTGTGTGTGTACTGTAGATAGATAGGTATATAGATAGACACTGAAAAAAGAATACAATTTTATTTACACATTTTTAATTCTAAAACTATATATATACTGTGTTTTTTAAAAAATATTCTCTTCTGCTCACCAAGGCTGCATTTATTTGATCTAAACACAGCAAAAGCAGTAATGTTGTGAAATATTTTTACTTTTTAAAATAACTGCTTTCTATTTGAATATATTTTAAAATGTAATTTATCCCTGTGATCAAAGCTGAATTTTCAGCATCATTACTCCAGTCTTCAGTGTTACGTGATCTTCAGAAATCACTCTAATATGCTGATTTGCTGCTCAAGAAATATTTTATTATTAGTATTATTATCAATATTTAAAACAGTTGAGTACATTTTTTCAGGATTATTTGATGAATAGAAAGATCGAAAGATCAGCATTTATCTGAAATAAAAAGCTGAAATAAAAATTATATTATACACTATACCATTCAAAAGCTTGGAGTCAGTATATATATATAGTCTGTGCCTGCTGTAGAGAATGAAAATATGACTCTGTTTCTTCTTCCCATAGTTTCCTTCTCCTCTGAGTGAATGAAGCTGTCCGTCAGAAGGAACCGCACACATCACACACATCTCCTGTCCACTGCTGTCCGTCTCCAAAGCACTCGAGGCATTGATCTCATCCTCTGAAACACACGTTTGATTCCTGACTGCTGGAATCACCAAACAGCTAAACTCTGCACAGATGGAGGACCCCGACAGAGACAAGACGTCTCTGGTCAAAGGCGCTCGCGACATCGCCAAGGAGGCGAAGCGCCACGCCGTCAAGAAGGTCAACAAAGTGGTGGACCACGCTTCGAACGAATACTCCAGCCGCAGCTACAGCCGCTTCGAAAATGACGAAGATGAGGGCGGTGACGAAGACCGTTACTATTATCAGGACGGCCAGGCTCAGCGGGAGGATGACGAGGGTTCCAGCGACGCCACCGAGGGCCACGACGATGAGGACGAGATCTACGAGGGCGAGTATCAGGGCGTGCCTGCAGGGGACGGGGTCATGGATGGGCGTGGCCAGCCGCCGGCGGATGGGATGAAGGACAAGCGAGAGCTGGAGAAGGAGAGAGAGGCGGATGAGGAGGAGCTGGCGCAGCAGTACGAGCTCATCATCCAGGAGTGTGGACACGGACGCTTCCAGTGGCAGCTGTTCTTCGTGTAGTTGCCACATTATGCATGTACTTTTTCCCCAAATTCTGTTTTTTTCTGCTTTAGGTTTTCTGGAGTCCATTTTAATGGTTAAATTAAAATTTTGAAATCAAAAGCATGTCTAATTAATCGTTTTCACAAAACGTATACAATTTAAGAACAATTTCTTAAAGGTTTAACAAAAATTGACAGTTTTAGGGCCCTATGAAATCCGTTATTATTTTTTCCCAAATTTCATGCTTTCTGTTGTCATTTTTCTAGATTCCATTTTAAAGGTTTAATTACCAAAAAGTATGTCTAATCAGTTAAATTCATAAAACTTTAATAATTTATTAAAATACTTACAATAGTCACTGATAGCCTCGTGGGCAGCGCGTCGACATGTAGCGCCATTGCGCTTCGGGCGTCCCGTGTTCGAGTCCCGGCTCGCAGACCTTTCCCGATCCCATCCCCCCTCTCTCTCCCACTTCGCTTCCTGTCTCACTACTATCCTATCAATAAAAGCCAAAAACGCCAAAAATAAATCTTTAAAAAAAAAAAAATACTTACAATAATAGGGACCTATGAAATTTATTTTTAAAAAATTCAGAAATGTTTATGTTCTCTCGCTCTCACTCTCTCTCTCTCTCTCTCTCTCTCTCAGTTTAAAAAACGTAAGTTTATTCGTTTAGTTTTGTATGTTAAACAATGTTTTTTATTGCCAAGTCAAGTTGCCACTTGATCTCACATTAAAATTTGCAAAATCGCAAAACCAGTTATTACTTTAATAAGCATAAAAATACACAGTAAACATAAAAATAGTCAGTTCTGAATAGCTTTATGATATTATTGATTGATATCTTTTTTAAAAGAAATTAATACTTTAATTCCACAATGATGCATTAAATTGATCAAAAGTACCAGTAAAGACATTTATAATTTTACAAAAGATTGCTATGTATTATATATATATACATATATATATATATATATAATGATTTCCACAAAAATATGAAGCAGCACAACTGTTTTCAACATTGATAACAATCAGAAATGTTTCTTTAGCAGAAAATTCAGCTTTGATCACAGCAATAAATGACATTTTAATATATATTCACATAGAAAACAGTTATTTGAAATTATAATATTTCACAATTTTTACTGTATTTTTGATCAAATAAATGCAGCTTTGGTGCGCCGAAGAGACTTATTACAAATTTTTTTTAAAAAGGCACCAACAAACCCAAACTTTTGAACTGTAGTGTACATTCTTGTAACATGTAATTTCTCTTACTTTTTACATATGATAACACATTATGTCTACAGTGTTAGAAAATAATCAGCTGAAGGTATCTTAGCGCTTCTTGTACTGAAAGCACCTCAGCTATCTTAAACTGGAGACTGTAGGAGTTGACTGGATTCTGGAGCAGAGCCTCTGTTATTCATCTCTGTCTTTGTACCCACACGTTTCTGTCTGTACTCACATGCTGTAAAGACGACAAGCTGCTTTTTTCCGCCCTTTGATGTAATGGAGGGTTTTTTCCTTGTAATGAGAGAGTGTGTGTGTGTGTGTGTGTGTGAGAGAGGGCTTGTATATGGTGTGTAATGTGGGTGGTTGGGTGGCGTTTGCCAGCGATATCGTTCTGTGTCGTGCTTGTTTGATGGTTTGCGCTTGTGAGTGTGTGTGTCCACATGATGTATGTATTTTTCACCCAAATTCCTTTTTTTTTTTTTTTTGCTCCCAAATTCTGTTTTTTTTTTTTCCTGGAATAATGGTTAAATTAAATTCTAGTAATCAAAAAGCATATCCAATTAACTGATTTCCCAAAATACAATTTTACAACATTTTATTAAAAGTTTAACAAAAAGTACAGTTTTAGGGCCCTATACAAAGTTCTGCACAACAGAGGTTTACTGTTTAAATTAAAACATGGAAAAAATTTGTGATATCATACAAAATAAAGTTATTATTTTTTTTATTATTTATTTGAGAGGTACATTATGCTGTTCAATACTAATATATTTCTGCCACAATTTCTTCAAGTTAAACCAGACTTTTATTTTGATTGGTTGCGGTGAAGATGTTTGAGTTTCTGTGTGTGTGTGTGTGTATGATATGACCATAGTTTTTTTTTTTTCAAATGAAAACAACTATGTTGCGTCAGCAGCAGTCACTGTCATTATTTATGTGGTGATTGGCTGTGATTGTGTTGCATCTTGCAGCATTTGTCTTTCAACGAGGACAGAAAAAGGACTGGTCACTGGGAACTTGTTGCATCATGTCTGTGTAGGATATATGGTGAAACAGATATTTTATGATTCTTGGTGTTGTTCAGCAATGCAGAGCTCATTTCTTGATTTCATCAAACAATGTAATGCATTTGCATGCTCATTTGATGCATGTTGAATTATTTGACTAAGCGTAGTTGTTAATCCTGCTTTATTCTCTCTTTCTCTATGATTGGTTCATGCAGATACAGATCAATATTCTACACTTAGACTTGATTAACTCTCATGTGCTCTTATCATTCACACACAGGCTTTGTTTCAAATCCCACAGAGCTGCCTATCTAGTCAACATCTTAGTCAGACTACTGACGTAAGAACTGTTAGCAGGAAAATGATGCTTCCTCATTTTTTGTTTAAGGTTAAGGGAGAATTGCACATATCCTGCATTGATATGGCAAGCCCAGAATATATTGTACAGTAGCAGAATCATGGTAAAAACAAGAGTAATGCTGACTATAAATATACTTGTAGGTCCATTTCATTCAATATTTTTTAATGTT
Source organism: Sinocyclocheilus rhinocerous (assembly GCF_001515625.1). NCBI lineage: Eukaryota > Metazoa > Chordata > Actinopteri > Cypriniformes > Cyprinidae > Sinocyclocheilus > Sinocyclocheilus rhinocerous. The sequence goes on from NW_015665048.1 coordinate 235,631, forward strand.
TTACAATAGTTATTATATAATATTAAATGTTTATAAATAATATTTACTATTTATTTAAAAATGACAGTACATTTTATTGCTGCTATTATAAATATTGAATAAATCAAATAAGTAAAAATGTTTTTGAGTGAATTATTTACCAAATTTTACAAGTTATCATGGTTTAAAAAAAGAAAAGAGGAAAATATATCAGAAGTAATGTCGACTATAAATATACTGGTAGGTTTATTTCAATACATTTTTATAGTTGTATTAATATGTACTGTATAATATGTAATGTTTGTAAATAATATTTACTATTTAGGTATTCAATACTTTTTATAGCTACTGTTACAAATATTGAATAATGCATATAATTTTAATTAAATTTTAAGTGGATTATTTCATTACATATTTTATGCTAAATTCTAAAGCAGCATCACATTTATCATGGTGAAAAACCCCAGAAATAAATCAATAGTAATGTTGACTATAAATATACTTGTCTATTTGATTCAATATTTGTAATATTTATTTATTATTAATTCTATAATATATAATGTTTACAAATAATGTTTAATATATACTTTATATATGTATATATAAAATATGTAATATAAAATATTTAAAATTTTTTGCTAATATTACAAATATTTTAAATAAATAAATTTAATATTTCGTTTTATTTAATGTGAACAGTCCTTTCATATTACATTGCATTTAATCATTCAGTATTTTTATAGTTATTTAATATTTATTATATAATATTTCTTTTTTAGTGATAAATAAATGTTTTTTTGCAAATATTGAATAATTCAAGTAATTCAAATCTCATTTTAGGTGAATTAATTAGTCATATTTCTTACCAAATTCTAAAAGCAGGATTACTTCTATTGTTTGTGAAGAATGGATCCCAGTGAAAAACATCTGAGTTGAGAGAAGTAACTACACATACGTTTACCGTTTCGTTAAAAGCTAAAAAGGACAGATTAAAACAAGCGTGTGGTTTCTGTAAGTAGTGTGCCATGTCTGGAGGTTAGTTGTAGCTTCAGCAGCAGGTAATGAACAGCGCGGATCAGAAACGACTCCTCAGCCACAGCGAGACGCTTTTCATTTGTCCGCCTGCCGCAGAGCTTCCATTATCTCTTATCTTTCTTCCTCCATTCTGCTCTTCTTCTTCCCCTGCAGTAAAGCTGCTTTATTTACCCTCTCTCTCTGTGATCAGCCGCTCTTTTCCTCCTCCTGTCCTCTTTGTGCCCATCGTACAGGACGACTCTTTCCTCCTAATGACACTGCAACGATAACGGCCGACACACACACCACACACACACACACACACACACACACTCACACACACATGTGCATTAGCAACAGGAACTTAACACAATCCTGTAAAGCACACACAGTCAGCCTATGGTCGGATCAATAACTCTGATCGATCAATTAGACGGCAAGCGGAGCGGATGGAGATATTCCGTATTCCCGGATAAAGAGATGTCAATCACAGATGCCATCGAGTGTACATGTTACCTAATTTGACCGTGAAACACACACTTGGTGAAGAGATCATACGGACTTTTATTAACCCTTGGTGTTGTTTGTGTCGTGGTCAAAAATGACAGATTTTTTTTCAATGAAATTAATGTACTGTATTTTAGTTTGATAATGTTTCTTTATTTAATCATTTGGATTTTTAGGGGATTTTATAGTACTAAATTATATTTATGGAACAGTGATGATCCGTTTATTACACTTTTTAAGCATAGACCTGAAAATGAAATTTCTTTAGAAACTGTGGTGAATCTTGAATGCTTTAGAGCACAGACTGAAGTTTGGTCTCTTTTTAAAGAAAACACTTGCGCATCCCTTACGAAAATTTCACCATGGCTTTATTGTAGTAAAAGTGTAGTAACCATTGTTTTTTTGACTTCTTGATTAGTATTTGAATTACCACAGTTTTACTGCAAACAGCATGGTTAAACTATGGTTGTATTTATATGTAGTATTACCATGGTTAATATTCGTAAGGGATTATTATTGTTGAAATAAAAAAAAAAGTTTAAAAGGTGAAACTAAAAATAGTTATAGAAGTTTACGTTTATTATTATGAAAAAAGGTTAAAAAATAGAAAAATGTTTAATTTTATATGAACTATATATTTTTCTAAACATTTTACTCTAAAACTTCAAGAAAATGAAAGCCATAAATCTGAACAAGTTGTGTTCCAAATTTGAGGTTGATATCTCAAAAAATTAGATTTCAGGAATAAATATAAATTGCATTTACATTACACTTTAATACATATTCACATAGAAAACAGGTATTTTAAATGTTAACAATATTTCATTTTTACTGTATTTTGCTAAATAAATGCAGCCTTATAGAAATTATAGAAGTGTACGTTTATTATTATGAAAAATGCAAAAAAATAAATAAAACAATTTTTTTAATATGAAATATACATTTTCCAAAACATGTTTTACTCTAAAACTGCAAGAAAAATGAAAGCCATAAAACAAGTTGTGTTCTAAATTGGAGGTTAATATCACTAAAAATGAGCGTTCAGTCAGATTTAGTTTGAGCGCAGTACCAAACGTTTCCACTAGATGAATGTTGTTTCCCATTCGTTTACAATGCAGTTATTTTTGACTTGATTGTGAACAATACAAATGTGACAATTTTTTTTCAGGACCATTTAACCTTCTTGAATCATGTCCACGATTTATTTATTTATTTTGTCTGTGTGTGTGTGTGTGTGTGTGCGCACATAAGTGCCAAAACCTTTACCAAGTTTCGTACCATTCCGATGAAGTAAAACATTTTTAAAAAAGGAAAATTTTTCAGTCAGAAATGGCCGTAGAGCACCAGAGGGTTCAGACATTGTTTTTAGAAATAGTGTAGATTACAGAAAGAAGGAATGAAAGAGAGAAGGATGCAGCACATGTGCTGTGGGTGATTTAGCGCAGTCGTTTGCTCGTGTGTTGGACAGATAGAGAGATGAGCAGAATGAACTCTGAGAGGTGAGATGCTCTTCTGCTGAAAAGACCCCTGAGAGGCGTCTGTAATATGCCTGACACTTTCTGATTTCACGCTTTACTGCTCGCTCTCTCTCTCTCATACTGCAGTATCAGCAACATCAGATGTTTTACAGATCAAGCTGTGTGTGTGTGTGTGTTGTGTATATTAAATGCAAGAAATTAATACTTTTATTCAACACGGATACATTAAATTGATCAAAAGCAGCAGTAAAGACATTTATAATGTTACAAAAGATTTCTATTTCAAATAAATGCTGTTCTTTTGAGCTTTCTATTCATCAAAGAATCCTGAAAAATCAAATGTATCACAGTTTCCACAAAAAAATGTGAAGCAGCTCAAATGTTTTCAACTGATAATAATCAGAAATGTTTCTTGAGCAGCAAATCAGCATATTAGAATGATTTCTGAAATATATATATAAAATGATTTTAATGTTTATTTTTAGTTCAAATATAATTGATTACAATTAACCGCAAGTATTCTCCAGCATCCTTTGCAGTTTCTTGGCTTGAAATCTTTTTTTTTTTTTTTTTTTTTTAGTTTTTTT